>NW_027286985.1:81124051-81691551 GCF_022747635.1 Hetaerina americana | reverse complement strand
CCTCCGCAAGGACAGCCCCAGGGTGAAAAGGGGGCGTTTTAAAGTACAACAAAAGATAATTTTTTAACACACACTGAACTAGAAGTATTTAAGTTCCACTCAGTCATACAGGAAGGGTTTTGCCAACAAAGTGTACAAGATCATGGTAAAATGCACACGATTAAGTAAAACTATTTAGTATTCCCTAGACATTGTTGGTGGCAAGCAGCATTTCCCGGAAGGTGGCAAGTGGTGATTACCTCTCATCCTACAGTTTACTGTCCTTTATTATTGTCTTAGTGAAGGAAGAGTCCTCAAGTCTGCTAGCTCTATTGTCTATTTCTCTAATATTATATTCATGATCAAAATGGCCAATGTATGTTGGAACATGAATAACTTAATAGACCTCCATAGAGAAACAAGCGACTATAAAACTATTTAACAAGTTAAGCCTAGCATTAAATCATCTTAGTTCTAATGATTCCCAACCCAACTTTAGAATTATTTCTGTGACATTTTTTGTACTTTTTTTTTTAATAACCAACCAAGCTACCCTGTGTTGAACCTTCTCTCTGTTTAATGCCATGAACTAAATGCATATCCAGGCAATTCAATTATGTTGAGTCGATAATGATAAGCAGTACATTGAATACAAAATTTCTGATTTTCATGAAACATCTAAATTAGATTGTTCACAGACCTATTACCTTGATCAAAAAGTTCCCGGAATAACCACCGTGTGGCGCTCCCATCGTTCCGATTTGAGTTCTGTTTTTTTTGTTAAATTGGTACATCTGTTGTTGATATTCCCTTTAAATCTTAGTGTCATAACTTGACATTTGCAAAAGTTACGGTCGGTTTTCGGTATGTCCATCAGTGCTTCCTGCGATTTTTCCATTACTTCCTCTCGGCTGCTAAAACGCGTTCCCCGTAATGGTTTTTTAACTCGATTGAACAGAAAGAAGTCACAGGGAGCCAAATCAGGTGAATTCGGTGGCTGTTGGATGGTATTTGTTGCATTTTTCGTCAAAAAATTACGAATAATGATAGCACTGTGCGACGGTGCGTTATCATGGTGCAAAATCCACGAGTTTTCTGCCCACATTTCTGGTCTCTTTCGGCGAATTGCTTCACGCAAACGTCTCATAACGCCCAAATAATACTCTTTGTTTACTGTCTGGCCTTCTGGCAAAAATTCATGATGCACTACACCGTTGTAATCCATGAAAACCGTCAGCATTACCTTCTTTTTTGACTGAAAACGACGTGGTTTTTTTGGTCTCGGCTCATTAGGTGAACGCAATTCACTTGCCTGATGTCTGGATTGCGTGTCGTACTCATAAACCCACGTCTCGTCTCCAGTAATGATCCTTTTGATGAATGTGGGATCGGATTCAGCCTCGCAAATCATGTCTTTTGCGACGTCAACACGGTCTCTTTTTTGCATGAAATTGAGGTCTTTTGGCACCAACTTTGCTGCTACACGACGGAAACCCAAATCATTAACCACAATGTCTTGGGCGGATCCATAGGCAATGTTCAAGTCCTCCGCTATTTCTCTGATGGTTAATTTGCGGTTATTGACCAACATTTCTTTTACTTTATCAATTTTTTCACCGACTTTCGATGTCGATGGTCTGCCACTGCGTTCATCATCTTTGATTGACTCACGACCACTTCTGAACCGCTCGTGCCACTGGTAAACAACCGTTTTTTTTAGAGAATCGTTGCCGAAACACTTTTCCAACATTTCCAACGTCCGTGCGCCACTAAATCCGTTTTTTACGCAAAATTTAATACAAGTTCGTTGTTGCAAATTTAAATCCATTTCTGCAATTGTAAAAAATCGCCAACACACACAGAGATAGATGTACTCTTGGCTACGTAACTTTTGCAAATGTCAAGTTATGACACTAAGATTTAAAGGGAATATCAACAACAGATGTACCAATTTAACAAAAAAAACAGAACTCAAATCGGAACGATGGGAGCGCCACACGGTGGTTATTCCGGGAACTTTTTGATCAAGGTAGTATATCTAATATACAATCATCTATCCCTTGATAATCTTTGCCTTAGCTTTTCTCTTCAGCCAATGTCTTCCCCAAAAAGATAAATGCGCAGGGACAATTTTTGGATGAGAGCAGGCATATGATTGATTAAATAATAACCAGATGATCAATACCATCACAGAACATCATACATAGCCATACGGATGAAATTAGGTTCAATTACTAGTATGGAAAGAAGGAATCTTCTTGAAGAATGGAGTGGCATTTCCCTGTTATCTGTAGAAATAATGACTAATATACGTCTGATTGTAAGGAATACATCTCACTCCGATTATTAAAAAATACACATACAACATATACACACAAATCAGAAGTATGTACCTACAGCTTCTTTCATATTATAAAACATATCATACTAATTAACACTTCTAAAGAAATATAACTGCAATCATGAATGCTGTTGTCTTAAAGCTTTTTAAGGTACAGGAATGATTTTGGCTATTTTTAATTTAATAAATTCCATCACAGAATGTACCTTCAGTGAGTAACCTGTTAATAAGATCACGTAGGCAAGTTGATAAATTCAATTATTTGTTTCATTTGATCAATTGAAAAACTAAAAATACCATCGCAAGATAAACATTTGAGACAATTTTCATAATTTGCAATTATGCTGCCAAGGCAAGAGAAGTTGATCCAGATGTAAAAAGCCAATCACATGGATCAGGTTTAGACTTCAGCACCCATAATCATTAAATAGCGGAGAATTTTTCAGGCACTCACTAATAGGTTTCCTCTGGCCTTAGCCATTCTCCTTGTGTAAGAGTTAGTTAGCATATAATTACAGATTCAGATGCAATATAGTGGAACTGTTCCATAAAAAGAGAGATGAAAACTGTTGCAATTTTCCACATAATAAATATCTATTATCCAATAGTTTTGAAGTACTACATACACGTTTGTCAAGTGAAGCTTTCAATTTACAGAACACTTTTAAGGTTTTATATTATATCACGGTAGTCCACGGGGTGTAGAGCGTTGGACCTGTAGCTCCACCCAACCTATGTGATTTTTTGGGTTCCAGATCTTCCTGGGAAACAATAACTGGCACAGATAAAGTAACTGGCACCCCTACCCTGATGTGTGAATTTCACATGCCATCGGGCTTAGTGCTGGGTGACCTCTACCATCACCTACCAAACCCACCTTCAGGTTGATTATGTTTTGGGTTGATCGGGTTTTTATGGTTATATATACACATATAACAAACTTGGACAGCAACAAGCAATATAAGAACACATAAAAAGATCACTCAAACGTTACTTCTTGATCATTTTGATGGAATTCAGCTCCGTCTTCATCGGAAGATATAGAAGTAATGACCATTACTTCTATTTCTTCCGATGAAGACAGAGCTGAATTCTGTCGATATGATCAAGAAAGAACATGTGAGTGATCTTTTTATGTGTTCTTATGTTTTTTGTTGCTGTCCAAGTTTGTTATTCAACACTTCCGTGTTACTTTGACGAAATCATACATATATATTATTATTGTTAGGTAATCTACCGGTTAAGGTAGGTTTTTGGATGGACATAACTACTAATTAAATAATTTGTGACCCCTAGCAAAACACAGTAACCTACTCTACATTAGGTCCCTCTTCAGCTTTGAGTACTTTCTTCCTCCCTTCATCCCGTCCAACATCCCTATCCTATTCCTTCCCTTTCCTCTTTTGCCCAACATTCTCCCCTCTATCACAGTCTTCAACATCCCACTGCTGGTCAACACCCCCTTCATCCACTTTTCCTGCCTCCATAGGATTGCTCCCAACAAACCCCTCTCTTCACCCACCATACCAAGTACTTCCTCATAATGAAAACTTCGTTGCAATTTTCCACAGTTAAAACTTTATTGCCGACCATGGTTTTGATACACTGTATCATCTTCAGGTGAGGAAAATACAAGGAGAAGTTTTAAAAAGTTAAAAAAAAGTTTTAACTGTGGAAAATTGCAACGAAGTTTTCATTATGTCTCGATTCCACAATATCACGCCTGACTCTTCACTTTTCGTAAGTACTTCCTCATTTGTTTTCTTCTCTGTCCATTTCACCTTCTCCATTCTTCTCCACACCCACATTTCAAAAGCCTTCAATCTACGCGTATCGTCCTGCTTCAATGACTACGTTTCTGCGCCGTACATAGCTTCTCTGCTTAGCAATTCTTCTCCTTACGTCCCTACTACTTTGACCGTATTGGTCCAAAACTCTACCGAGATACATAAACTGTTCTACCTGCTCTAGTTTTTGCCCTCCTATTCTAATGTTAAGCTTTGCCTTTTTATTTCTAGAAATTCGCATGACCTTTGTTTTATTAATATTGATTCTCATCCCATACCTGTCGCACTGAATTTCCAATTCACTCAGTAATGCTTGCAACCCCTTGGCTGACTGACAAACTAAAGCTTGGTCATCAGCAAACCTAACTGATTTTACGAATTCCCCACCCACTTTCATTCCTACCTCCAGTTCTTCCCATGCCTCTTTGATCATTTCCTCTGCATACAGGTTGAACAGCAAAGGTGATAATGGGCAACCCTGCTTTACACCCCTTCCTAACACTGCCCATCTGGACTCCCCGTTTCCCTCCCGCACCTGAGCAGTCTGAGACATGTACAGGTTGCAGATTAGCCTCCTTTCCCTCCAATCTATTCCTATTTTCTGCAATATACTCATTAGTTTTTCCCCATTCACTCTATCAAACGCTTTTTCGAAATCTACGAAACAGGCAAATACCTCCTGGTTGTGATCTATATTCCTCTCGATTAATAATCTCATTACTGCAATGGCATCACGCGTACCTCTCCCTTTCCTAAACCCAAACTGATCATCCCCTGAGTTATCATTTGCCCTACTCTCTATCCTTTTGTTTATGATCCTGATAACAACCTCAGCTGAGTGGGATATCAAACTAATTGTCCTATAGTCTTCACATGACGTGGCCTTTACCTTTTTCGGAATAGGAACTAAAACTGATCTCACAAAGTCTTCCGGCCAGATACCTTCCTCATAAATACTACATATCAGCCCATATAGCCTCTTCCTCCCATATTTTCCTATGGTAGGAAATAGTTTCGCGGGAATGTTATATATATATATATATATATATAAATATATCACTTTTGTGAAAGTCTCATGGACATGAATAATAATGTATATGAAGTTAGCACTAGTGGACAAAGACAAAAACACAAAAAAAACTCACTCGGTTTCGAAATTTCCAAGCCACCTTCCTCCATGAAGAGAAAGAACTGAGGAAAGTACGGGGCTGGAAACGATGGATGGAAGGGGAAGGTAGGGAAAGATTGCTTGGATCACAATTAGACGTTTCTCTTCCTTGAGAAAGGTGGCTTGGACCACAGAAAATTCAAAACCAAGTGAGTTTCTTTTTTTTAGCGTTTCTGTGTTTTTGTCTTTTTATGTTTTATATATACATATATGTGGGTCGCAGTAGTCCAGTGGGTAGAGCATTGGACTGCTGACCGGAGGGTCCCGGGTTCGATTCCCGGGCAAGGCACTCTGGGCACCTGCAGCTCCACCCAAGCTTAAGTGATTTTTCGGGTACCAGGTCTTCCTGTGAAACCATAACCGGCACAGGCAAAGGAACTGGCCCCCCTACCCTGATGTGTAAATTTCACACGCCGTATAGGGCTTAGTACTGGGTGAACTCTACCATCACCTCCTAAATCGACCCTCGAGTTGATTACTGTGTTTATGGTTTTTTATATACATATATACATGTGTGTGAAGCATGTAGGTGGGGAAACTGGGGTGTCTCCTCGACTTGGGTGGAGTTGTGGGAGAGGAGTTCAAATAGTTCTATGACTTTTTCCCATTGATGAATTATTTGCATGATAGTTTGTCTTTCTATAGATTTTTGAAGTGTACTATTTAAAACATTCCATCCAAGAGGTTCAGAATGAGTGAATCGGAACTTCTATAATTTGGCTTCTGTAAAATTTTATTACATTGGAAGAATAACTTAAATCTTACAATGGCTAAAATTCTTAATGAATCTCTTACCAATCAATTTCAGAGAGTAGTTACCTAAAATATGAATGTTTGCATTAATTTGAAATATTACTTCTGAGCATCAGGCCAAGATATTCCTGAAAATCTTTAAATTTTTTTTGCTTCACCAGACCTAATTGTATATCAGGTTTAGAATCCAGCTGGAGCCAACCCTGAGTTATCCAGGTGGATGTAACAAACCAAGTCCAGTCTGGAACAGAGCTTGTCATCATCAGAGTTATTTTTGGAACTGGAAATGGGGTGGAGCCATGGCATTGATAAAAACGAAGCTACTTACGTGGGAAGTTTTCTCACTTTTGAGAGGATGGTTTTGGAATTATTTAGGAAACTATATTTTCTACATCGCACATTGCTAATGCAAGGGAAATGTTATTTGTAAAAGGTTTCACCAACTATGACAACAATTTTGCAATATAAGATAAAAGTTTACCATATACTTAGTTTGAGGACTGACTGAATGAAATAGGAATTGCCAATTACTATCACCAATATAATCTTAAAGTAGAATACAAACGTCCCATTTAAGTTTATGTTGACACTCGACAAAATACATTTTAATAGTTAACGAAAATATGACAGCTAAAGAAGATTTAGAAAAAGACCGACGAAGCATTTAATTAATGTACACTATTTGCTAATTTCATTCAGACAGAAAGGCAAGTGTATATAAAAATGTCATTGATGAGCTCATTACCATACAGTAACACACAGAATAGAGCTCATTCACTTTAAAAACACATTTAATTTCCATCACTGAGACGATAACGTAAAATATCAAAGATGTTTCATAGCACATGAAATACCTGGACTAGAAAATAAAATGAGTACACTGCACGGAACCAGAATGATCAGGAATAGCAGAAGCAGCCCATGACGACGGAATCGTAGTGGAACCATTGGAGGTAAGTACCACCCGATGAACGCCATGTAGACAGTCCACCATACACCTTTATTCTAGAGAAAACATCAAAATATCTTACACTGTTAAGATATGGGACACACTCAAAGTTTAAAAATATACTCCCTCGTTCACTTTCTGAGAAGTTAGTAACTCACGTGAGATGGACAGTTGCGATCAATCGAGTAACCTTAGGGCTACCTACATCGTTTAATCCAAAGACTGTACATACTAACTATTTAATTGCTCAGGGAAAACACACCTGAACACGATCGCTAATTAAACCACATGAAAATAACCCAACGTTCAGGATTTTAACTCCCCCAGTCGCGTTATTGCCAACTTAAGAATTTCATTGAGTACCACATTTGGGAAGATCTATGTTAGACATTTCAGTCTTACGGTATCACTACGGAAGATAATCTATTGCAACTAAAAATTTTAGTTGCTGTATTATTAACCTTATTCTGCATTTGCCAATAATTTATCATCTCTAATTGATGGTTTCTTATACTGTATAGTATCCGCCGTCACTTTGTGGAAACGATTCATAATGAATAAGAAATACTTAGTTTTTCCACACAAACTTTATTTTTACGACCGGGTTTCGACGAGGATCGTCATCATCAGGTAATTATTTCAGAAATATACACACATATATATACCCTTGCAATGCTGAACATATGAGGTGAAGGAGTAAGGGACAGAGTTATTGGTCAGTATGGCTAGGGGGCAGCAGTATGGCTAATAAAACAAATTTAAAAAACTTAATAACCAACGGGAAGGAAAAAATCCCAGATCTAGAGAAGAGTGGAGTATACAAACTCTCCTGTGAGTGCTCAGCCGTTTACGTGGGGCAAACGGGAAGGAAATTCAAGGAAAGGCTCAAGGAACACAAAGCTTCCTTCAGAAACAAGAATGGTGCGTCCCAATTTTCAAAACATCTTTTGGATAACGGACATTCCAGTGATTTTAAGCTGGAAATTATGCATGTGGAAAGAAAAGGACCCCGGATGGACGCGCTCGAACAGATGGAAATCATCAAGAGTGAAAGGACCAAGTGCAAAATAGTTAACGACGTATTATACACCTTCAGATCTCCTCTCCTCGACCTTTCACTCCCACATCAACCGTTTCCCTCCAACAGCCCCGAGAACAAGGGGGACCCCCCCCCGTTCTCCTTCCTCTTTCTACCTGCCTGCCCAAAGGACTAACCGTCCCCACCCACTCTCCGACCAAATTACACCCAGTAATCCCTCCCCCCCCTAGCCATACTGACCAATAACTCTGTCCCTTACTCCTTCACCTCATATGTTCAGCATTGCAAGGGTATATATATGTGTGTATATTTCTGAAATAATTACCTGATGATGACGATCCTCGTCGAAACCCGGTCGTAAAAATAAAGTTTGTGTGGAAAAACTAAGTATTTCTTATTCATGATGGTTTCTTCTTTACCACCCGTGACGCAATTTAGTCAATTCAATCTCATTATGTGCTTTTCCTCATGATAATAATATGAGGTCTTCCGCTTGTACCAGAATTCTGGCCGTGATTGTTAAAAGAGCCACGACAGCATTTGAGATGCCTCAAGAGATAACATGAGCAATTAATTGGTATCTATGACAGTAAAGGTCATTGTACATTTCAAATTATTTTAGGTATATTTCTCCTCTATTTAAGAGGCATATCAACTTAATTGTGCATTTTGGAACTCACTGTAAGTCACCCAGAGGATATTGCCAGAACTAAAAGAATGCAAATAGGTAGTCTTTTTTCTTCTGCGCCCACTAATGTGCTCTCCAGTTCAAAATAACTCACAGCAATGACCACTGCGGGGTATTTACCAACCGCTAATCGGACGGTAGGTTATCTCCCGCATTGCAATTACGAACGAGTTTGGATGGAGTTAGGCGGAAAATAAGAACCGCTTGCCACCTTCGAAGTTTCTTTGTCGGTGGTGTGATTTTTTTTTTTTAAGGTAATCTACCGGTCAAGGTAGGTTTTTCGATGGACACAACTACCAAACAAATATTTTATTACTCCTAACAAAACACAAAATCCATCATCCTACTCTATATCAGGTCCCTCTTCATCTCTGAGTACTTTCTTCCTCCCTTCATCTCGTCCAACATCCCTATCCTGTTCCTTCCCTTTCCTCTTTTGCCCAACATTCTACCCTCTATCACAGTCTTCAACATCCCACTGCCGGTCAACACCCCCTTCATCCACTTTTCCTGCCTCCATAGGATTGCTCCCAACAAACCCCTCTCTTCGCCCACCATACCAAGTACTTCCTCATTTGTTTTCTTCTCTGTCCATTTCACCTTCTCCATTCTTCTCCACACCCACATTTCAAAAGCCTCCAGTCTACGTCTATCCTCCTGCTTCAATGACCACGTTTCCGCGCCGTACATAGCTACGCTCCATATCAAAGTTTTTACGAGTCTTTTCTTAACATCCTTACTCAAAGTCCCCGTCATCAACTCCCTCCTCCTTGTGAAAGCCTCTTTGCCTAGCGCAATTCTTCTCCTTATGTCCCTACTAATTTGACTATTTTGGTCCTAAACACTTCTGAGATGTATAAATTGCTTCGCCTACTCTTTTTGCCCTTCTAATTTAATCTTAAGCTTAGCCTTTGTCTTTCTGGAAAATTGCATAACCTTTGTTTTATTTATATTGATTCTCATCCCATACCTGTCGCACTGAATTTCCAATTCACTCAGCAATGCTTGCAGCCCCTTGGCTGACTGACAAACTAAAGCTTGGTCATCAGCAAACCTAACTGATTTTACGAATCCCCCGCCCACTTTCATTCCTACCTCCAGTTCTTCCCATGCCTCTTTGATCATTTCCTCTGCATACAGGTTGAACAGCAACGGTGATAATGGGCAACCCTGCCTTACACCCCTTCCTAACACTGCCCATCCTGACTCCCCGTTTCCCACCCGCACCTGAGCAGTCTGAGACATGTACAGGTTGCGGATTAGCCTCCTTTCCCTCCAATCTATTCCTATTTTCTGCAATATACTCATTAGTTTTTCCCAATTCACTCTATCAAACGCTTTTTCGAAATCTACGAAACAGGCAAATACCTCCTGGTTGTGTTCTATATTCCTCTCGATTAATAATCTCATTACTGCAATGGCATCACGCGTACCTCTCCCCTTCCTAAACCCAAACTGATCATCCCCTAAGTAATCATTTTCCATACTCTCTATCCTTTTGTTTATGATCCTAAGAACAACTTTAGCTGCGTGGGATATCAAACTAATTGTCCTATAGTCCTCACATGACGTGGCCTTTACCTTTTTCGGAATCGGAACTAAAACTGCTCTCACAAAGTCTTCCGGCCAGATTCCCTCCTCATAAATGCTACGGATCAGCCCATATAGCCTCTTCCTCCCACATTTCCCTAAGCATTTTAAAAGTTCCACGGGAATGTTATCTACCCCCACGGCCTTTTTTAGTTTCATCTCCCTTAATGCCCTTTCTATCTCATTGTCTAGTATGCCTGGACCTAAGCTGTCTTCCTCTACGTCATTTTCTTTTTCAATGTCTAACTTTGTTGGTCTGAGTTCTTTACTATACAGTTCTTCTATATACTCCTTCCATCTCTCTTGGATCTTTCCTGCGTCAACTATTACCTTACCCGCCTTATCTCTAACTCTTAGCATAGCTCTTCCTTTCTTACTTCCCGATAACGATTTAACTTTGCTGTACAGCGCACCGATTTCACCCTTCCTCTGCAGACTTTCCATATCCTCGCACTGCGTCTTCCACCATGCGTCTTTTGCCTTATTTGTTGCCCGCCTCAATTTATTGTTCAATTCTTTGTACTTCATTTTGCCTAATTCTGTATTTATATTCTTCCATTTTTGCCGCTCATCCATCTTTGTAATCATCTCATCCGTGATCCATGGTTTCCTAGTCCTTTTAGCGTTAACGGTTCCAATAGTGTCTTTTGCGGCTTTAGACAACCCTTTTTTGATCATTTCCCATTTTTCTTCAATAGTTATAAGCCCTTTACCATCCTCCATGATTTTCTCTACCGCCTGTTTGTATTCCTTCCTTTTCAACCCATTTAATGCTTCTACATTCCATTTTCTAACTCGCCGCCCCTGCCTTATCTTTTTGAACCGTACGCTACATTTCATAACAACTAAATTGTGGTCTGAGTCCGCATCCGCTCCCGGGAAGCTGTGGGAATTTATCACACTGTTCCTAAACCTGTGTCTAACCAGGATATAATCTAGCTGATATCTTCCTGAGTCACCTGGCATTTTCCATGTATACCTGCGTCTTTTGTGGTGTCTAAACCAAGTGTTGGTGATGACTAACCCGTCTCCTGCAGAACTCAACTGCTTTCTCCCCGCGGTCATTCCTCATGCCTAAACCGTAGTCGCCCACCTCATCACCATCTCTTCCTTCGCCTACCGTCGCATTCCAATCCCCCATCACTATCAAATGTTTCCCTGCAGGAACACACGCGATCATGTCCTCTAACTGATCGTATATCCTATCGACCTCTTCTTCCTTATGGTTGCTCGGTGGCATGTATACCTGAATAATAACTAAGTTCGTCGGTTTTGCTTTCATCTCCACTAGTAGTATTCTATCCGTTACCTGCTCTATGTTGACTACGCTTCTTCCTACCTCTTCAATTAATAATATGGCAACCCCTCGTTGGCTCTCGTCCCCACCGCTGTATATTATTCTACACTTATCACTCCAGTAATCCCCGCTATCTTTCCATCTCACCTCGCATAGACCTAAAATATCTATATTTCCCCTTTCCATCTCTCGCTTAACATTCTCCAATTTCCCTGTCCTCATCATTGTCCTAACATTCCACGTTCCTATTCTAACTAATTTGGTTTTCTTCTCCTGCGTCTTCTGTCCTGCTGGTTTTCCCTTGCAAGGGTTTCGTGGGATGACGACCGCGGAAGCCTTGCCTCCCCCGCTGCCGGGCACGACACACGGCCGATTGGGCCGAGCCCCGTGGTTGCCAGGACTCAAAATATCTCTATTGTCCATCATATTTTTCTAGGGAATGATAATTGAGGTGGTTTCCCGTTCCTTCCTCAATAGTGTTTTTAACGTGACACCATCACTTACTGGCCGCCCCACTGGGGTCAGACGCCATTGCAGCCGCCTCACTGAGGAACAGACGCTGCGTGGACTACCTTTCGTCTGGCTCCTAACCTTCGACCTATCTGGCATGGGTGACCCTACCAGGAGCAATAATTATTACTCCCGCCAGCACAGCTCTAGGGGTCATCGGAACGCACAAGCCCTTCCACCACGTCAAGGTTGTAGTCCGGGGAGGGGGTGGTGTGATATCATACGAAATATCTCAGCGTCTGCAGAGATTATGAACGAGTTTTGGGGGGGTCTCAGTGGACGGTCAATGGCCATGCGCCTTGATATATCGTGGATAATTGTTGGAAAGTGGCAATATTAGTTCTTCGAAAAAATCTCGTAAGAACTGCGCTGACCGGCTCTATTTCATTAATACAACATAACCGATAATTTTTTTAGTTGATACACATTATTTTATGCAGCATATTTTCATTTAATTTCAATTCTTAAATCTTCAATTTTTGATTGCAAGTACTCCAATGTTAATCGCATTCGTCCTTAAAGCAAAATCAATGAAGTGGTGTACAGACCAAGACGTTTTCAAGAATAAATAAATGAGGAGACATGCATGTGGGATGCAAGTAACTACATAATTTGGAATATGCTTTAAAGGGTTTTTGAAACATTGTTTCTATAAGGGATCTGATAGGTATTCCCAGGTGCACCATTGTCAGGTGCCAAATCTAACTTTTTAACATTCCTTATAATCATCAAATATTTTAATTCATTAGCATACCATCTAAGTACACAGTGAAATACCGTCTTATTGAAATTAAAAAGAAGTACTTGTTTATTTTGTTCTCATAGAGACAATGATTGTAGGTACCTTACAAAAATTAACACATATGGGTACCAACCTTATTTTATACTATAACCAAGGTCATTTCTTGTGGATTGATTTGCTAATGTAATTAGGGGTTTAGTGATATAAATACCGAACATTGAAGGTCAAAGAGAATTATTGTCGTAAGCTAAGTAGCATGTTACACAAGGTATGCTATCTGATAAGTAACAAAACATATTTTGTGAAGAGGTGCAAATTTTATGCATGTTATTTTTCTTCTGTTGAGGTTGGATATTAGTTTTTTTAAACAACATGTTGCATAGGCTCAGATAAAATAAGTAGTATATCCTGCAAATAAGGTTTGTAAAACTGATCTGGTAGAAGAAAGATAAAGATATTGGATAATAATAATAGTGTTTTAACAAACTATTGTCCTTTTTCCAAAAAGAAAAATACATGTTAATGCACAAGCAGGGATACCATCTATAATTAGTATATTCTTCTTTTTCCTTAGCATTACAAGCTGGTGTGGGTTTATGCCTCCCTCAAGATGTCTACCATTCTGAGCCTTCTCCCACCATCTTGTAATTCTCATGACCTTGAAATCCTCTTCTAAGTTCTGTGACATCATTCACTTGGTCTAACCTTTCTCCTCTTCCCCTCCATACTCCCTTCAGCAACTTCTTTCCTCACGTGACCTAGCCAAGCCAGAATCCTCAGAGTTTCACGTATCTTATGTATTGCTATTGGAAAAATATTTTAGTTTCTCTATTAGTTCTTGTTCTCCATCTTTACCCCTCTCTTACTAGTCCATAAATCCTTGGTTGGACTTGTTTCAAACCCACAAAGAATTCTCATTGGTGGCTGACATTGTCCATGCTTCAAATATATACATGCAGGTCACCTCTGGTATACTGTTTTATAGAGCTAAATTTTGAAGTCTTTGATAGGAGCCCATTAATATCTGCCAAGGAAACTCCATTCCTAGCCATGATCCTTCTATTAATCTCTTTTGTCATTATGTTTTCATTATTTAGAACAATACCAAGGTATATTGAAATGAAATAATTGACTTTTTATGTCTGTACACTTTCCTCACAAAGTGTGTGGAATTACGAAGTCAATTATTTCATTTCAATATGTCATGCTAATTCCTTAAAGTTATGCCAGAGACCACAAATTTATAAAAAGGACCAAGGTAAGTGAAATACCTCACATTTCTGAAAGTGTGATGCACAAATGTTATCTTGACTTCTTAAGCACTCCAATCGAGACATTTTCACATTTTGTTCCTCCTTCATTGATTCTTAGTCCTATCATTTGATGTCTGGTATCACTTAAATTTACTCGAGGGAAACTTCATCCCTTGCCATCAGTGTAATATCAACAGCATTAGCCTGGGCAGACTTATATATTACTTTCTCTTTTAATCTTAGTTTCTTAATCATTTCATGTAGTGCCAAATTAATGAAACTGCAAAAGGAGAACTCCATTGTTGCAAAACAGATGTTACCTCAACGGCTCTACCAGTGTTTCCAACAATAAAGGCCTTTGCCTGGGATTCTTTCATAGTCATTTATTCCAGTTTAATTAGTTTATTTGCCACTCCAAAAGGTATTCAACATCATTTTCCTATTAATGCTATCATATGCTCACTGGAAGTCAATAAACAACATATGTAGGCCAATATTATATACATAATATTTCTCCATAGACTGCATAATTATAAAGATTTGATCTGCTGTACATCTGCCTGGTCTAGAGTTATACTGGTATTCTCTAAGAAATTCCTCAACATATATGCTCAGTCTCTTCCCGAGTATACAAGAGAAGACCTTGTCAATAGTTGCTGCTCTGCACTTTATCTCCCTTCTCATAATTAGGACGTATAAGACCTATCCTCCATGCCTCTCTCTCCCATATTTCACATACCAGTCCATGAATGTTCCTGGTTAACTCATTTCCTCCACACTTAAGCAGTTCTCTCATTTGACCCTCCCCTGGTGCTCTTCCATTTCCCATTGTTTCACTGCTTACTCTACCTCCTTTAAGGATGGTTTATCAACTTCTGCATCTATACTCATACTGGTCCCTTACTCCCCTAATATCCTTCTTCCACATTCAACAGTTCTATTAATACTCAGATCATTTCCCAGAACTTCCTCCACAGAAATTAGCTTTCCAGTCTTATCCTTACATGTACTAGGCCTTGGCTGAAAAATCCTTTATCATCCATTTCTTTGTCTGATTTCCTTTCCTGCTTTCATTCAGATTGTTCAGTTCCTCAATATTTTTCATGCAACTCTTTAAACATTATTTTACCTTCTTTCATGATGTTTGGTTTACTATTCTTCTATTTTCCTTGTACAGCTCACTGCTTTGCCTTTTCAGCCCATTACCTTATCCCAGCTGGCATAACATCTTTCCATTTTCATGTTTTTCACCATACAGATTGTTTTCTGGCTATACAAAAACTTCTCTACCTATGCTTGCATTAAAGTATCCAAGGACTTTAATGGATTTAGGTATCTTACTACATTCGTCTCTTCATCGTTGGTATCTTCTGTGGGTACATAAGTTAACACAATAGATATGTTTCCAAATTGTCCTTTGGGCCTTAACTTACTCATTCCATCTCTCAGTGGCTCAAACCCAAGGCAGCCTTGTTTCATTTTAGCCCTATTAATAAAGCCTGTTCCACATCCACTTCTTCTTTCAAAACCACTGTAAAACAAAAGAGTATCTCCTCTTACCTATCCTTCCATTGCCACTCCACCTTACCACCTGCAATGCCACCAAAGCCATACCTCAGTATCTCCTTGGCAAATATCTGTTATTCTCTGCATGCAGCATAGTTCTTTTGCTCAAGGCTGCTCAAGTAAAAAATGCATTGTGTTTAAGTCCATAAGAATTTGCCAGATTCATCATAAATAGATACTTTCCTGGTCCAAGGTTTCTTTAAAGGTTTCCTAACAATAGATTTTTATAAGGTGGAAGTTTTGGCCTCATAACCAACCTTCAATCTGGAGGATCGGGTGTCATCCTTCGTCTGGTACCTCCCCTTTGACCTGCCTGGCTTGGGTGACCCTGCATGGAGCTTAAGCTCCCGCCAGCATGGCTGTCACACAACTCCCCACCATGATAAGGTGGTGACACATAGGAGAGGATCTATTGTGTATACATACATTATTATACCCACACATAATATACTTATAAACATATTTATATAAAAACACACATATATGCCTATTTTCAGGTGACAACTTCAAGTTGAACTAAGAAAAATATTTTTTTTAATTTAAGCCCAATAATTACACAGGAGTATTAAAGGAAATTTTGCAAGATCCAGAAATAAGAACAACATCCCATTACAAAAATCGCCTTTCTAAAAGTTGATGAATAATTATAATTTAGGACAGGTTAATGCTAATTATTAATACCATTAGTTTTTTAGTAGAGCAGCATTGCAAGCCTGTTTAAAGGACAATGATATGGTATGCACATTAATGTTACTTGTAGTTCATTATATTGTCTCATCATTCTATTAATTGCACTGAAGGTGGAGCAATTTATTTTACAAAATTTAACACACAAATACTTATGTTCTCTCCTAATTACTTTTGGCATATCGAGACATATATACTCAAAGAGGATGGGGCAGTCCACAAAATAGTTACAAAGCTTATGTAACTATGTTGTCATTAACCTCTCTCCTATGGAGTAAGGACATTTATTTTATCAACTGCATGCACTCATCATATGGTAAATCATTAAAATGATGGCTAAGTCTTCACTATTCTAATTTTTAGGATTTTTTTAAACTTGCACAAACACATTCCCCAACTTTGGTTGAAAAGTACGGCCATCTTCATGTTGAGGTCTGCAACTTTCCAGATGACCATCATGGATCAGCAAATTTCATGCATTGTTCTCATTTTTCAATGACTTTCCTTTTAATGGTTATTTTTATTCTTTAATAGCTGTCTTCTGGTGACTTTTCCTTAGGTGACATTTTAACAAAGGTTGCACAAAAAAATCACAAATTATATCTGAACCCAAGTTTGAAAAAATGTGTGAACAATGACGACATTAAGATTTTAGCAGAACAATTGCAAAACACAAACTGAAGCAGCAGGTACAAAAATTCAGGGAGTCACCCTTTCCTCATCACGTGAAATTTGGCTCACCAAGCAGGTCATTTTAAAAAAATACTTTGACTTGCTATGCAATTTACTCACTGTATGAGGTGGTCGTATATGCACACATACACAAGTAGTACATCAATAATGCACATGCAACAAATGAATCTTTAATGCTAATCAAAGCACTGAGTCAGTTTCATCTTTTATTAAATATTTATTCAATATCTAAATATTCAATTTTGGAATTTTTAAATATACAGCATGGGTACATTTTGACTTTATTCTTTCCTTGGGCAGACTTCTCTTTATGCAAGGCAGACAGTTCTTTAATGGCTCCTGGAAAAAAGGGTTTGGAATGCTGATCAAGACCACTTGTCTCATTGGTATTTTCATTATTCATATATGTCATGATATCATAGCATACCTCTCCACAAGTCACCATTATATTTTATGCGAGCCCTGTGACAGTCCCCAGCGAAAGCATAACATAAAAATACAGATGGAAGATCGAACACTCTGGGAGAAAGTTTATTCCAATCAACTTCAGAGGAACATTCAACATTCATTTTCTCCAACCTAAAAACAAGAACACACTATTATTAATGGACAGAGAAACTGGATGAAACATGAGTTGGCAAAAATGTACAGTTAGCAATTGGTACACTCATCCTCAACTATAGTCATAGATACCAAACCGTAAATGGTTTTAAGCTGATATAAAACCTCCAACTGCTCTTTTGGAGGAATATATATTTGTACCATCAGCGTGTGGCCATATTAATACTTCTACTCCAAAACTTAACTTTCCAGGCAATTAATCTATTCAAAATGCAAAAAAGTCAACTTTATTTGATACAGGATCACACACAAGGGACTCGAATTTGATTTTGGGTGATGCCTCTGGGCACACTTCATCCTATCTATGTGATATTTAAGGAAACCAAATATTTTATGGAAAGGAACTGCCCCCCACCCAGATGCATGACAATAACATCCGCTCTTATAACAACTATAGAATTGACTGGTACATGTACAATAGTTTCTGGCTAAAAGGCAATGAGGAAATAACCAAACCATACAAATTAAATATGACATAAGCAAAGAAAGTACTTACTCTTGAATTATTTTGGCCCGTACAACATTCTTTGGCACAGGTTTCTTCAGAGCCATATATCCACTGAGATATCTTGTCCAATATTTTCTACATGATTCACTCCTGACATTCAGTATATGGCCAACTTTTTTCCAGTTAATTGTCTTCCCTTTTAACTCATCATATGATTTGGAATGAGTAGCCTCTAAAATGGCTTTGAAGAGTTCTGTTTTTTCCTCAAGTGACTTGAACGATTTTGCTGCAACAGACGGAGTTAATCGTAATAAAATAAGGTCAGTGAGTACAAACAATATGAAACAGCTTTGTGATAACTGACCATTAAATACAAGTGCCACTCCACTTGCACCATTATAATCCCTTTGCTTACAATTTGGTTAATTCCTATCATACAACTCAAATTATTTCACCCTCAGATATGGAAGAGTAACAATTCATTTGCTTTAAATTCACAAGTTACTCTACTGTCCCAACAATGCATCTCATGGCAAATGCACTGAAAATGTTGCCCTGGAATTAAGCCAGGTCTTCATAGTCATGCATTAAAGTTTATTTTAAACCTGGAATAACAAAGATGAAAACTATTGCAATTTTTCATGTAATATCGTAATATTAAGAGGGAAATTGCAAGATTATTTGTCTCTGTTAAAATAGAACTAATCCACAACATCACACCTGAATTTGTAATTTATATTTATACAGGGATTTTAAAAATTTTATTCGACATTATTCATCATGGAAAAATTCCACAAAATTACCCCTGAAATCATTAATTACTCATAATCACATCTTAATTACTAACTTAAAGACTTTTGATGAGAATTATCTTATTGGTTACTATAAGCTTATTTGGGTAAAGGTCAACTTATTTATAACTCGTGTACTTGTCTGCTTCACAATTTGGTAAATACCAAATTAAAAAAAAAAAAAATGATCACGAAGGAAAAGTTAGGAAGTTCTTATATAATTTGTGTGTGCGCTGCTGCGGGTGCAATTTTCAATGTGCTGTTGTTTTGCATGTGGTATTGTTCCTTTTAATGATTGGTGACCTAACACCCCCCGCCACACTCCCTTGTGGTGGCTTCCGGGGTATTATGTAGATGTAGATGTTCATTTTATTTATTCGCCAAGACAATACATAAAAGTCATATGCCAAAGTAATGCATCTTTATTTTCATACAAAACAAATGATTTTCAATAAATATTAAATAAATGATAAAATTTACTGAAACATAACAATCTACATGCGAGGAACATAATCAGAGGCGCAGAATGTGCTGCTTCTTAGTTGCAGCCAAGGAATTTGAATCAATCGCAAAATTAAAGGTTTGATACCTAACAAATAAATTTTGTACACACCTCTTACCTTTCTCAGTACATATTTCCTCATGTATTCTCAAATATATTTCAGAATCTAAGGTAACATCTTGAATATATCATAGTATTACAGCAAACTGTCCCTTTTCATTGATATTGCTTTTAAGTGAATGCTTCACTCACTCTTTAAACACTGTAATGTGAGTAATATGTGAATTTAAAGCAAATGAATTGATACTCTTATGTACCTGGAGGTTAAAAGAATTTGAGTTGTAACAGGTATACCTTAAATGAACTTCAAAAGTACACTACCAAATCACAAGTTTATTTACTAACTTGTAAAATATTATACTTTACAATCGTAAAATAACCTCAAGAAAAAAAGAATAAAAAGGGAAGTCAGAGGCAAATAAACATATTCTTTTGCATAAGGAAAGCAGTTACCCTAACGAAAGCAACTTTATTCACAGATTTATTTAAGCAATAAGAGGAATTTCTACGTCAATAAAAGCAATGATAAAAGGGTAGTTAGAAAGGCTCTTGGAAGTACCACCAGATCTCAGTGCTAGTGGAACGAGTTTCCCGCATTGTACTAGGTACTTAATGAGTAAAACAAGTAATGCATCAGTGCTTTGAGAAGAGATCTGCAGTGCAGACACCTTTCTGTTGTTGTTCCCACGCAGCGATTTGTGGAGATGGAAAAAATTGAGATTCGAGTAGTGATTTAATACTTTGTAAAGAAAAGTATGAAAGCAAAGGAAATCCATGCAGACTTTCAGAACACACTGGGGGACTATACTCCTTGATATTCAACTGTTACGAAGTGGACAAATGAGTTTAAGTTTGATCAGGACAGCTAAGATGATGATGTGAAGTGGTCAGCCAAAATATGACACTAACCCAGAAATTACTGCAAAAGTGCATAAAATGGTCACGGAGGATCACCAACTGAAAGTGCAAGAAAATGATGAAGCTGTAGGGATGTCATCTGAATGGGCATTTCACATTTTATAGTGGAATTGGATATGAGAAAATTATCTGCTTGACAGGTGCCACAATTCTTGACACAGGATCACAAATGCATCAGAATGGAAATTTTCAAACAACGTTTGACCCGTTTTAAGAGCAGCCAAAAAGATTTTCTGCACCGGTTTGCGACCACATATTAAACTTGGGTCCACTACTACACCCCAGAGACAAAAGAGCAGTCAAAGCAGAGGAAGCCTGTTAATTCATCACTGATATAGTATCTTCCCACTGGTCAAACAATCACAGGAAAATACTACGCTACTCGTACTGAACCAACAACAGCAAAAGATACACAAAAAAAGGCTAGGTTTGACAAGGAAGAAATTAATCTTTCATAAGACAATACACACCCACACACGTGTTGTTGACATGAAAATACATGAACTAAGATATGAATTGCTGCCTTATTCGCCTGATTTGGCTTCATCAGATTTCTGATCTCTTTCCCAAGCTCAAAATTTTCCTCGGTGGACAGATATTCTCTTCAAACGAAGAACTAACGACCACAGTAGATGGGTATTTTGCAGGCTTGAAAGAATCTAATTTTTGAGATCCCATCAAGAATATGCATTGTAATGCATGTTAGTGGATGACTCCATCAAAACGTTACTGTCGCGGTATCTCCTGCAGTTTCTTGGAATGGGATTAAGACATTGAGACATCACTGGATTAAGGGCATTAGTGTACAGAAGGACTACATTGAAAAATAAAAAAGTTTCACCGACATAAGTTGCTTATTTCTATTCCATTTCGAGAACTTTTTTCTGATTACCCTTGTATGATGATCCTAATGCAAGATTTTGTATGCCAAATATCATGATAAAATGAATAACATATTCAATAATGGAATTTAAATGGAACTATTTCTTCTGTGTAGTGACAAAAGGAATGTGAGTATGATTAGGAAGGGTGGATGGCTCAAAATAACCCTTGCCATTTCTTTGCTATATCTGTACAATATATATGATGATGCTTTCTTAAATAATTAATAGAAATACATTAATAAATAATTAATTGGTACCTTGAGGCATTTCATGGAAAAATCATTAAAACCATGCTATATTTTTCATTGAATTTGACAGACTTTGGACCCCTATCAACACTGTAGTAACTCTTTCTAAAAGTTAGTTCAGAATGAAAATTTAATGAGGTTACCTTTCAAAGAACTGGAAATTAATTCTGCACTCCTAGAAAGGTCATGAGTACTTTTTTGCAATACTGATTTTATACCATTGAACTTCTTTCCATAAAGCTCAACGTGCTTCATAAATACCTTCCTCATTTTTTCAGGCAGTCTGAAATAAAGCTTTTAATCAATTAATACAATCATACATATGATGAGCATTTTGAAATAATTTGAAAATTTAAATAATAATTGAAAATTCCATAAAAAAAATTCAAGTTAATTTTCACCAAGAGCATGTATCTCACTCTCACTTGATTGGTTGAAAGGCAATATGATTTTGCCTGTAAATTACTTATTAACAAAAAAGGTATTGTTTCAAAATTTTCCAGACAAAGTTTTGGTCTCCGATTAAGGTTGATTTGGTCTTGGAAGCCAGTTTTTCAAATTCGTCCAATTAAGACAAAGGGGAGATAGAGGAGAGCACTGAAAATGCACTTAACCTTCATGCCACAGTCTGCTGTAGGAAGCTTACGAGACATTGACCCATGGCCATCTTAAAAAGCAGATGATTTCTTGCATTTATGATGAATAGTGCTTTCAGTGATTAATTGCATTTTATACGGTGACACTGAGGTTATTCGTGCCAATCATGCAAGGGAGCTAATAACGAATCACAATGCCCTGAAGACATTTTTTCCTATTTAAGTTCTAAACACTGAATTTACTCATGTATTTTCATTCCTACCAAATTTCCTCCAGCAAGATTTTAAGGAAACAATAAAAAAATTGTAAGCATTAATTTTGAAACAAATAACAATCATATTTTACTATTATTTGCATGCATTATCACCCTAGCTAATCAGTGTAATCAGGATAACTGTGATTTTCTGATGGTCCATGAAAGTTGATGTAACAGTGACAACACACGTTTAATTTATGAATCTCTCTCTCACACACATGTATATTGGATTTTCCATTAGATATTTCAATAATAGTAACTTATTGAAGAGTTAATTTTTTACATTAAACACTTATAATTAAAAATGAATATCACTGAAATTTTAATACAGTCACATTGTAGAAACTAAATAAATATGGTAAAATTGTTGACTATGAGGGGTTTTATTTTCATGCTCTATTGGGATTATCAGCTCAATTGATTCACTGAGGAGCACACAACAAAACTATGATAATATTTTCTATTCTAAGGAATTACTGGTTGTCCAATTTTTTTATTGTATTCCGTCTTTTTCAGAATAGTAGTGATCCTTTGTAAAGAATAACTTAATCTATGGAAACACCTTATCATTCAGAGATATTCATTAGATTCACCTTCTTCAGATTCCAATACATCTTGTACAATTTACCAGGCCAAAATTTATAACATTACTACATGGTTATTTTTAATTCAAGGAATCCAATAAATTTCAATTTAAAGAACAAAGTTCTTTCTCTACAATACAAATTATTGGTGGCCGGATGAAAGTTGGTGTTCTTGAAAATAAACAAGCATTTTCTTCACAATGTTTTCCCACCTTTTATAATAAAGGTCCATTTTCTCAATTTCACAATGCATAGGAAAAATGTACCTTCCATGGACTACAACCTTGACATGGTGGAGGGGCTTGTGCATCCCAATGACCCCTAGAGCTGTGCTAGCAGGAGCAATGATAATTGCTCCTGGTAGGGTCACCCATGCCAGATAGGGCAATGGCTAGGAGCCAGACCAAAGGCAGTCCATGCAGTGTCTGCTTCTCAGTGAGGTGGCTGCAAAGGCATCTGACCCTAAGGGGGTGGCTATTAAGTGATGGTGTCATATTAAAAACACTATTGAGGAAGGCAATGGGAAAGTACCTCAATTATTATTCCCAAGACCTTTATTATGGACATCACAGAGAATATCAGTCCTGGCAACTACAGGACTCAGCCCAATCGACCATATCTCATTGCAAGCAGTGGGAGAGGCAAGGCTTCTGTGGTCATCTCACAAAATCCTTTTGAAGAAAAACTGACAGCAGCAGCACAGAAGGCACCAAAGAAGATGACCAAATCAGTCAGAATAAGAACTTGTAATGCTAGGACTATGTTGAGGACAGGAAAATTAGAGAATATAACGGAAGAGATGGAGAGAGGAAATATAGATATTTTAGTTCTATCCAAGATGAGATAGAAGGATACAACTACATCTACATAATACCCTGCAAGCCGCCGCAAGGTCGTGTGGCCAAGGGGCATTAGGTTATCAATTGTAAAAAGGAACACAACCACATGCAAAACTATACCCAGAAAGGCATATACAAAAATCCTTCCATTCTACACGCATGCAAATACGTACACTATCATCTAACAAATAATGGCACCTTAGGATGCGGTAAGAAATTTATCCAATAACGTGCAATTTGAAAAGTAGGAAGGCAAAATTCTACTACCACATGGACATGCAACATAAAACGGTCTCTTCCTCAAGGATAGCAGGGATAACTGGAGTGATATATAGAGTAATATACAATGGAGGGAATGAGAGCCAATGAATGGTTGCCATTATATTAAACAAAAAGGTAAAATGAAGCGTAGTCCACAAAGAGCAGGCAACAGATAGAATATTAATAGTAGAGATAAAAGGAACAACCAACTTGGCCACTGTTCAGGTGAACATGCCACCTTGCAATTATAAGGAGGAAGAAGTCGATAGGATATATGATCAGTTAGGGGACATAATCAAGGCTGTTCCTGCAGGGAAACATTTGATAGTGATGGGAGATTATAATGCAATGGTAGACAAATGAAGAGATAGTGATCAGGCAGGGGACTATGGTTTAGGTGTGAGAAATGACTGTGGGGAAAAGCAATTGAATTCTGCAGGAGAAAGGGTTCAGTCATCACCAACACTTGGTTTGGACACCACAAAAGGCATAGGTATGCATGGCAAATGCCAGGTGACTCAGAAAGGTATCAGTTAGATTATATTATGGTTAGGCACAGATATAGGAACAGTGTGATAAATTCACACAGCTTCCCAGGAGCGGATGCGGACTCTGACCACAATTTAGTTGTTATGAAATGTAGCGTCCGTTTCAAAAAGATAAGGCAAGTGCAGTGGGTTAGAAAATAGAATGTAGAAGCATTAACTGGATTGACAAGGAAGGTGAATCAGCACACTGTAGAGTAAATCATGAATGAGGGAAAAGAGCTTCGTACTATTAAGGAAAAATGGCAATATATCAAGAAAGGGATATCGAAAGCTGCAAAAGAAATTATAGGAACCATTAATGGGAAAAGGACAAGAAAACCATGGACCACAGATGAGATGATTAGAAAGATAGAGAGAGATTTAAGAGATATGAGAGGATTTGGAAGAATGTACACACAGAGTTAGGCAGAAGGAAGTGCAAAGAGTTAGATAATAAATTGAGACAGGTAGCAAATTAAGCAAAAGAAGCATGGCGGAAGAGGCAGTGCAAGGATATGGAGAGCTTGCAGAGGAAGGGTGAAATTGGTGCGCTACACGAGAAGGTTAAATCACTATAAAGAAGTAAAAAGGCAAGGTCTGTATTATTAACAGTTAGAGATAAGTCGGGTAAGATAATAGTTGACACAGAAAACATCCAAGACAGATGGAAGGAATATAGAGAAGAACTGCATGGTAAAGAACTTAGGCCAACAAGGTTAGATATAGAAAGAGAAATTGACGTAGATGAAGATAGCTTAGATCCAGGCATACTCGGAGATGAGATAGAAAGGGCATTAAGGGAGATGAAATCAAATCAGGCCATGGGGGTAGACAACATTCCTACGCAACAACTAAAAGGTTTAGGAAAACATGGGAGGAAGAGTCTATTCGGACTGATTTGTAGAACCTATGAGGAAGGAATGTGGCCAGAAGACTTTGTGAGATCCTACTCTGAAAAAACTAAAGGCTACATCATGTGAGGATAAGAGAACAGTAAGTTTAATTTCCCACACATCTAAAGAGGTTCTAAGGATCATCAACAATAGGATGGAGAGCAGGGCAAATGATTACTTAGGGGATGACCAGTTTGTGTTAAGGTAGGGGAGAGGGTCGTGCCATGCTGTTGCAGTAATGAGAAAAACTAATCATGAGGAATAGAGAAAAGAATCAGGATATGTTTGTCCATTTTGTAGATTTCGAAAAGGCTTTTGATCGATTGAATTGGGAAAAACTATTAGGTACATTGCAGAAAATAGGAATAAATTTGGGAGAAAGGAGGCTAATTTGCAACCTGTACATGACTCAGACTGCTCATGTGTGAGTGGTAAACTGAGAGCCCAGATGGGCAGTGTCAGAAAGAGTTGTAAGGGAGGGTTGCCCACTATCACCATTGCCGTTCAATGTATATGCGCAGCCAATGATTTAAGAGGCATGGGAAGAACTGAAGGTAGGAATGAAAATCTGAAGGGAATTCGTGAAATCAGTTAGGTTCGCTGATGATCAAGCTTTAGTTTGTCAGTCAGCCAAAGGGTTTCAAGCATTGCTGAGCAAATTTAAAATTAAGTGCGTTAGCTATGGGATGAGAATCAATATAAATGAAACAAAGGTTATGCGATTTTCCAAAAAGAATAAGGCTATGCTCAACATGGAAATAGGAGGGCAAAAACTAGAGCAGGTAGAACAGTTTACGTATCTCGGAAGTGTTTTGGACCAACACGGTCAAAGTAGTAAGGACGTAAGGAGAAGAATTG
Source organism: Hetaerina americana (assembly GCF_022747635.1). Lineage (NCBI taxonomy): Eukaryota > Metazoa > Arthropoda > Insecta > Odonata > Calopterygidae > Hetaerina > Hetaerina americana. The sequence goes on along the minus strand of NW_027286985.1, from coordinate 81,665,222 downwards.
AACTAGGCAAAGAGGCTTTCATAAGGACGAGTAAGTTGATGACAGGGACGTTGAGTAAGGATATTAAGAAAAGATGCTTCAAGACTTTTACACGGAGCGTATTTGTGTACAGCACCAAAACATGGTCACTGAAGCAGGATATTAGATGTAGATTGGAGGTTCATGAAATGTGGTTGTGGAGAACAATGTAGAAGGTGAAGTGGACAGAAAGAAAAACTAATGAGGATGTTTTGGGTATTATGGGCGAGGAGATGGGATTGTAGAGAGAAATCATCATTAGGCACGAAAAAAAAGATAAAAAGCATATTAATTGTTGGTGGGGTTTGAAAGACTGATAAAGTGGAGAATGTTAGGCAAAAGAGGAAAGGGCAGAAAAAGGAAAGGAATATTGGACGGGATGAAGGGGGAAGAAAGTTTACTAAGATGCAGACGGGCTTGTTGTAGAGTGGGATGTTGGGTTGTGCTTTGTTAGGAGAAACAAAGTATTTATTTGATAGTTGTGTCCATCCCAAAACCAACCTTAACTGGTAGATTTCCATAGATACACTTGAGCGTGAATCTTAATATTATAAAAAATATTTTCAGAGATCAAAAAAATTGATGTGAGGTGCCAAAACTTACTCAAGGTCATGGAATTGAATGAATTAAACTCTCAAAATGTGGAGGAGAAGAAAGAAAGAAAAAGGAAAAAGGTCAAGAAGAACACAACTTGTGAAGATGTGCTTGATGAAGGTAAGATAGTCTTAGAAATACCTATTGTACTTGTACTACCATTTCTGTATTCTTCGATAAGTATTGGAGAGAGCTGTATCATTTCATCTTATAAAGGTGTCACATTTTCCAGTGATGTTATAGGGGTGCCTGTAGCTGTTTTAAGTATTAGTCTCAATACATATTTTTTTCCTTATTAAATTGCATCAAGAAGAATCTTTTGAATGCAAGTCGGTGGAGTTGAGTGGTCACCCTATATTTTGGTCTTGAAGTGTTGTAAAAAATCTTTCATGAGGGAAATTCAAACTCTGTACAGTGTGTGAGCACTTGGGATTCCGAGTTAAGTATTCAAGTTCAGCATCACAACAACTATTCCTTAAACAGTTTAGCCTCTCATGCAGTAGTATTAATTTCCTCAATGCAGTAAAACCTCAGAGATTGAAACTATATGGGACCAGAGGTTTGGATGAAGAAAAATCCATGCTATGCAAAGCTAAGTCAACTCTGTTCTAAGACTGACATTGGACCATCTCCACTAGAAATGTATTTATGTGTATAACTTACCCATATTGCTGAAATACAAGGGGAGTTTGCTAGGTTCTTGGAATAACCACAAGATGTCAGCGCTAGCGCAATGAGTATCCTGCGTAGTAATAAGTAATCCTTTATGAGTAAACATGTTACGTGTCAGTGCTCTGGGAAGAGATCTGTGGTGTGGATGCCTCTCTGTTGCTGTTCTCATATTATTTGGGAAGATAGAAAAAACTGACATTCAAGTAGTGATTAAATGCTTCATAAAGATGGGTATGAAGGCAAAGGAAACTTTAGGGCAGGTAGAACAGTTTACGTATCTCGGAAGTGTTTTGGACCAATGTGGTCAAAGTGGTAGGGATGTAAGGAGAAGAATTGCACTAGGTACTGTTCAATGTATATATGTAGGAAATGATTAAAGATGCATGGGAAGAACTGAGGGTAGGAAAGAGAGTCGGCGAAGAATTTGTAAAATCAGTTAGGTTTGCAGATGATCTTGCAATAGTTTATCAGTCAGCCAAGGGATTGCAAGTATTGCTGAGTGAATTGGAAATTCAGTGCGACAGGTATGGGATGAGAATCAATATAAATAAAACAAAGGTTATGCAATTTTCCAGAAAGACAAAGGCTAAGCTTAAGATTAAATTAGAAGGGCAAAAAGAGTAGGCGAAGCAATTTATACATCTCAGAAGTGTTTAGGACCAAAATAGTCAAATTAGTAGGGACATAAGGAGAAGCATTGCATTAGGCAAAGAGAATTTCACAAGGAGGGGGTTGATGACAGGGATGTTGAGTAATAATGTTAAGAAAAGGCTTGTGAAAACTTTGATATGGAGCGTAGTCATGCATGGCATGAAAACATGGTCATTGAAGCAGGAGGATATACGTAGACTGGAGGCTTTTGAAATCTGGGTGTGGAGAAGAATGGAGAAGCTAAAATGGATGGAAAGGAAAACAAACGAAGAAGCACTAAATATGGTGGGCGAGGATTGGCAATGGGATGTTGAAGACTGTAATAGAGGGGAGAATGTGAGGCAAATGAGGAAAGGGCAGGAATAGCATAAGGATGTTGGACAGGATGAGGGGAGGAAGGAAGTACACAGAGACGAAGAGGGACTTGTTTTAAAGTAGGATGTTGGGTTGTGTTTTTTTAGGATTCACAAAATATTTATTTGGTAGTTGCGCCTATCCAAAACTTACCTTAACCGCTAGATTATCTTAAAAAAAACAAAATGTGTACTATTACCATGGATTTTGTAGCAGGCACTTATACTTAGATGACATATATGCTAAATGGTGTATTTATCTAAATGTATGTATAAGTCACATTACTTCTTTTTTTGTTCTTGATTATTGCTATTACTTTTTATTTTCCCATAGATCACAATACAAATGTACCAGGTGGGTGGTGTAAGTACATGATATAAGGCACGTCAAAAAAGAGCGAAGACAGGCTCAATTGAGATTTAAAAGAAATGGTGCTCACAGTTACATAATATTTGACACTAACCCATGAACATTGGCTGTAACATGCACATGAAATATCAATTCAGAAAAAATGTTGATCACCAACATGAATCGGACCATGACCATTGCCATAAACTGAGAGTATGAACCTACCGGTTGGAAATATTGCTGAGATATACTTCAAACAAGTAGAATATATTATGCTGTAAATATCTTTTTAATTTATGCCCGAATGCAGCAGTTCCCTTAGTATACTTTTGGGTAGTTTGTTATATAATCTGATGCCCATTTCATTGTATCCTAATTTCAACGATTAAGTTCTTATATTCCCATAATGGATGTTGTGCCTTCCTCTAAATTTAATGATGATGATAGGCAGAATTAAGAGAATAGTTGCCACTGTTATTTATTAAATGCAGAATGAAAAACATAATGCAGATGCACAAGAGTGGTAACAAATTTAATTCATGGAAAATAGGCCTCAATGAAGCATTGTAAGGCTTACTGGTTGTTATTCTCATAGCTTTCTTTTGCATTTTAAAGATGGTTAGAGAAATAGCTGCTGATCCCCAAAATATTATACTATAGGTTATATATGAATAAATGTCCCCATAGCATAAATTGAGCAGTGGTGTTACTCTTAGTTTCATACAGGTGTCTTAATAAATAGCAAGTTGAACTGAGCTTATGGTGTAGGGTTTTTACAAGCGTATCCCAAGAAATATTTGCACACAGAGAAATACCTAGAAATTTACATTCCGTCACACGCTCAACTGATTGGTCATTCATTTTTACCAGCTGATCATCTGGATGTAAATAAAAGCGTACAAAACTAAACAAGTACAAAAAACTATAAAAGTATATACAGGAAATAAAGTAATTAAATTTTTTGTAGCAAAACAGAATGCAATGATTTTGTCAAATCATGATAAGCATTAAGTTATTAAAACATATTAGGAGGTGTAATTAATGCAGAGAGTAAATTATACCTACATTAATGCAGGAGGTTCTTACCTTCCAGGTTCTCTTATTGCAAACAATCTTCGAAATCTCATGTATATACTATTCAATGTACGATGAGGTAAACCTCTTCCAATGTAGCGTACAAAGTTTTTAAATTCCCGGTGAGGTAGGAAATATAAATTCTTATAACGTATGGTAAAAAAATCTTGAGGATTTTCAAATTCATATTCCTGTAAAGAATAGAAAGAACAACTAAGATCTATAATTTTATAAATCACACTATTTTTACACACACAATTGCAAGCAATAATAAGTTTTTAATTAAATTATCATTAAATATCCACTACTGGATTTCAATATTTTAAAAATTACATTTCATTAATATTGCATCTTATAAAAACATTTACCATTTAATCAATGATCTTATGTTAGTCGTATAATAGCTGTAGCAGGTATTTTGGAGTCCACAGTTATTTTATCAATTCAAATTGTGAAAAATATTGTGCCAAGGTTATTGAGGAAGGATGTATTATCAAGTGAACGCTTAGTTTTATATTATTCAACATGCAAATCCATACCTCACTAAATTTATTCCAATTATCACGTATAATTTTGTCCTCTGAAAGATTATATCTGCCTTTCTTCATGCTACCATAAAGACACTCCAGTTCACTAATTTCATCTTTTGTTGGCATTCGAACAATTTTTGATTCCACTTGATGGGTAGCATGAACATTCCAATCAATTTTGATAACAAGGTTTGACAATCTCTGGAAGAAAGTGGAATAACACTATTATATAGTAAGAATATCAGTCCAGACCTTGCACCTAGTTACTATTTCTTTTTAAACAGTAGCTGTGTGTACAATGGCTTGAAAACAATGAGAAAATCAAATCCGCTATTGGCAACTGGTTTGATACCCAGACAACAAAGTTCTAGAACCTGGTGCAGCATTATGAAAAAGGTTCAGAAGTGAATTAAAATTATGTAGAAAGGTGAAGCAGGTTTGCACGAAACTAAAACCATCAAAAAATTTTTCTTAATATTTTTTTTAAATACATGATGGACCAAATTTGAAAAAGAACCCTCGCCAAACTGCTCAAAATTTGGTTATGATGCAATAGTACCTAATGTTGACTTAACAGATGAAACTAATAGTACTCTTCTTTTACAAATAGGACCTATGAATACAACAAAGTTATTTTAATTTTGTGACAGTTTCCTGCACAGACTAAGTAATGCTTGCCAGGATGACCTGTATGACACATTCTGCTTATACAACTTACAGAACAAATAACCCCTCAAATATTACGCAACTCTCATGATTACTGCCTCAATAGATACCATCTATTTGGTTCAGATCAAGCACAGTCATGTTTATGTATTTTTTCTAATAGGGCATGCTCTAGAACATATTTACTTATGAATCTCTTGGTACAGAAATAAATAAAGTATCATAGGAAATATACTCTAGGCACACTAAATCAATCCTAGAAAATTATCCTTAACGTAATTTATTAAAATATAATGATATACAGTACATATAATAATGATATACATATATGGATGAATTAAATTAATTTATCATTAAAAGCATGGAATACCTCCATCAATTCAGCAGATGGGCCTTCCGTTTCAGCAATTATCTCCAACACTTTTGAATAACATTCTTCCGAAAACTTTTCATCTGATAGGAGCTCTTCCATAATGTTAACATAACCCTTTGAATCTGTACAGTTGCAAAAATAATCGAACAAAATTATACATATTCACTTCCCTTTGAAAAAAATGAAGGTTATTCTCTTGATTTACTAATTCAAAAATTAATAAATCCATGAAGAACTAAAACAAACCAATATCAACAATAAATATGGAAACAATTGAAAAGAGAGATTTGCATTGCTTATTGAGCAGATGTTGAGTATGGAAGAATGAATATTTTTATATAAAATGGCACCAGACAGAGGATAATGAAAAAATGAATTGACACAACAATAATTACTGCATGCCTCAGAGCAGTTCAAATCACAGTACCAACTATATTTTCACATAAATACTATTAATCCTCTCACCAGACCGTTGAGATTTTGATTTAAGTGAATCCTCAGACAGGCCATCCTTATCAGTTTGTTCACTGAATAGGTCATCATCACTTGTAAATTCTTTGGATAAAACATTTTCCCATCCACTGGTGATTAGGGAGCATGATTCAGCTGGCTCCAAACTATCACCCCTTGAATAGGATTTTTGTTTTCCCTTGCATTTGCTGGAAGAGGCACCCAAAGATTTGCTGCCCTTGGGTGCTGCAGTTTTGGTTGAACTAAATTCAGTTTCATCTCTGATATTTTTCATAGATGTGTCACTTTCAACTTCTTTATCAGCTGAACAACTGAATATTTTTTGCTTTGCCGTCCTTTTGGTTATAAATACGTCAGAAACCAAATGATGACTGGACTCTAAGAAGGATATAAAATAAAGAAATAAACACACACACTTGGTACTGAGTAATGGAATACAGGTAATATACATATGGATAAACAAAAGGGATATGCAAATTTAGAAGGAATTTAAAAGATGTGATACAATGAAAGAAAATGAACTACACTAGTGCGAAAAATTGCAAAAAAATCTCTCAAAAAATATTCCACCCTCATAATAAATTTGGCTGAGTTACAGCTTACAAAGTTAGAGGAACATATCAACTTCTGTATTATTTACTTGATTAAACAATATTAAGGTTGCAAAATGAGTTAATTGTGGTAGAATAATGTGATTTTTAACATACCAGAACCCTGGGGAGAAGGGGGTGATTCTTCATGGGCCGGTACTCTTTTTTGATCAGAATTCACATAATTTCTATCACAGTAACGAACAGTCACTTTCTCCTTTGTTTTCTTTCCACTAAAATCTACCCCAACATTGTCACTCGACACCAATTAAAAGAACAATCATCTGATGAGCTGAAACATTTTTTCTACCAGAGCGAAGTTTTCTAGTTTAGTCCAGGTAGATGAAGTATGGAGATTACAAATGGGGGAAAGATCAACGTTGAATATTTAGATGTCACTGTTAAGTGACTTACACTATATTAAAATACTATCCATCTATCAGTAATTTAAGGATGCTGTAAACAATTTCACTGCCCCAGGAACAATGGAAACAATTTTTAAAGAGAGCTATTTTTACAGCCATTATGTTTATCTTACTTATTAGACAAAACCAAGCCTTCTCATTTTGGAAAGAACACGGACTTATGATAAGTATTTTACTTTGGTAATAGCTTAGTTTTTGTCCAGTTCTTTTTCCATTATATAACAGATCAATATCATTACTGATTTTACCCAAATAGCCAGTCAATAAATACCACACTCATTCACAGACATATCAATTGTAAGAACATTTCTGTAAGTACACTTCCAAAGTTACTGTTTAATTTTAACTCTAGAATAAACTAGATTATTTGTCATGACTATCAATGTAATGCTGATTTTTACTTCTTCCTATTAAGAAAAACTTGAAAAACACAAAAAAGGAAGTTTCACAAAAGAGAGTTTCATAAATATAGGAAATAGTAGATTTGGAAATCTTCAGATGAAATATGGGCAAACCCAGGAAATTTGGGAGATCTGACAACTCTCTTATTCACTCCAAATAGGCTAGTTACAAGATTTGTTCAGGTTCTAAGATTACCCAATATATTTCTTGGACCTAAGAATAGATTTAAAGGTGCAATTGAGCTAAAATATACAGGCACTCCTCATGAATACATGACATTGATGACCGCACCGTGGAGATACATGGTGGTTTGTTTAGTATCACTATAGAGTGAAGTATTTTCACTATTCTTAATGTCATGGCATTGTTAAATGTACAAGAACAGCAGATCCTCATTTGCTTTCTCCACTCGCATGGTTTAATATCCATTGAAATTCATTGCAACAGAGTGAGACATGCAGTGATAGCATTATAAAAGTGAAAAATAGTAATTTGTGACTGCAATAGTTCAAAGAAGGTCAAAAGTCATGCGAAAACGAACCCCAAAAGCCTTGACCATCGACCAGCTGGTTTTCCATCCAGGAAAAAGGGAGCTCTACAGAAGCATTCTGGCAACCATGGAATCATGGAGTAACATTGCAAAAAACATGCATATGCACAGGAATATATTGTTCAGAACTAGGATAAATTTCAACTATCTAGTAAAAATATTTTGTCTGAAAAAATTAGAAGACCTTGGCAGTTTCTTTGAATTTCTAATACTTGAGGTCCTTCTGTCACCATCCAAAACTGATTTATCAGGAAGAACAACAAAGAGAAAAAAGTACTTTTGAAAGATTAGAAGATGTTTGACCTACCTAAAATAGGAGATGGCAATATGCTCTCACCTTGCCATGGGGCAATTACTTCATCAGTCATATCAGGATCACTCATGCTCTCATTATCCACTTCTTTTACATTTTTTTTCTTCACACGGGCACAGGGGGAATCCTTAATGCCTGCTTCAATATCTTGAGAAAAACCATCCGCAAGAGTGAATATTAGTTTCTTCTTGACTGGCTCATAGATAGGATAACTATCCATGTCATCTGGTGAAAAAAAATTATTAATAAAATATGGAAACTTTCACTTTCAATCTCTCATAACCAACATGTTGCGTACAACAAAATATGTGAATTTATTTATTATTTCACATTAATCCGTAAACAGCACTTTGGCCTCTTCATTGGAATTTTAACAATGCTATAACAATAGAAACAATTACAAACAACCAAGCCTTAGATAGAGAAAAATTCACCTAGATGGGAATTGGACCCGTGACCTCTGGGTTGACAAGCGAGAGCATTACCCTGCTACCACCAAGGCCGGTGGGGTAATGTGCTCATGAATTAAAACGTATGATACAATAGATGTCGTAAATTCTACCTGCTTCAAGTAAATTTGAATTCGCCAAAAAAAAACTCATGAATTGGAGAGCTATAAATTTAATAAAAATTACTGCGCTACCTTTAAATTACTTAAGTTGCATGCATTAAAAAACAATAATTTCATTAAACAGACAGTTGCAATAGAATGGACATACCTTAAAAATTTATAAGTAAAAATGTTTTTGACAAATGTCTAAGAAAAATGTATTAATTCATGATAAACCCTAAACCAGTTTTTTTTAGCATTTTGCAATAGTGAATCATCTAAAATTGCATGTTAAGACTGATGAAAATGGGAATGTGGTAACCTAGTGGGTGCCATTTGACTACTTCATAAAAATTCTCAGATTCAAATATTGAATTATGTCTTGGAATAGCCCCATCTGAAAATATAAGAGGTTAGATTTTCTAGTTTCTAGAAATTCAATTTAAAAGCTTGAGAACAAGGAACTGAATGGTGGCGTAGGGAAGGCCAGTAGCCTGCCTTCCTTGATTGAGGGAATTTCAACTATATTAAGGCTCATAAAGGATGGTCATGACATATGGGTTATAGATTGCATTCCTATTTACAGGAATGATATCTTTAGGACTACCCAGTGAAATCTCAAATTTATGCTTTTGAAGGAACCAGTGAAAAAATATGCCAATTCATGGGTTAGCTTAAATAAGGATTTGGAAGAAAAATGGGGATTGGGTTGGTGTGCTTAAAGTGAAGTATATTGGGATCCCACTCTCGAGTCCAGGCTTAATTCCCATTTTGAAAGCTTATATCCATTTTGTATAAATTAAACACACAGGAGTGTAATATATATTATTATTTAGTAGTCCACCATTTAATTTCAGGTTCAGATTGACACAGACTGTACCCACCTACATTTCTTAGACTCGCCTAACAAGACAAAACCTAAGTCCCCACACAACCATAAACTGTTCTTCAATTGGACATACATTTCTGTACTTTCTATTCCCATTCATTCTAACCACCAAGTTAATCCACTTCATACTCCTACCCTATTTGCCTGACATCCTCCCCTTTATCACAGTCTTTGACATTCTATCTCCAATGAAAATACTCTGAATCCATCTTTCCTCTTCCTTTGGATTTTCTCCAAAACTGCTCTTTCCTCTCCCACCACGGACAGTACTTCTTCCTTTGATTTCCTTTCAGTTCACTTTACCTTTTTCATCATTTTCCACATCCACAAGTTAAAAGCCTCCTATCTATCCCAATCATCTTCGTTTAGCGACCAAGTTACCGAGCTGTACAAAATCACACCCCATGTCTAAGTTTTTGCCAGTCTTTTCTTAACCTCATTATTCAATGTGCCTGTCATCCCTGGTTAATGGACAGAAAGGAAAAAAGTCAAGGTGTCAGAGGAGAGGGGCTGTTGGGAGAAATACAAAGGAGGCAAGAAAGCTGGATGCAGATCATTTTGAATGGCAACAGTGTGCTGAAGACTTAGAAAGAGGGGAGGACTTTAGGTAAGTTATGTGGGGATAGGAAAAGGATATGGTTGATGGATGGAATGAAGGGAGGTAGAATGCATGTGCAATTGAAGACCAGTTTAATATAGTGAAGAAGGTTCAAATGTTTTCCTGGCGTATACTCATGATGATTTCTTCTCGGGATCTTTACCAGGTTAGGTTCTGCCAGCTATGCAGAGCCTAATCTGGTGGAAATCCCAAGAAGAATTCACCATGAGTTTATATTGGGAAGTGTAGTAATGAACAGTCTTTGCCCATCCAAAATCAACCTTAAAAGTTGCACTACCAAATAATAATATGATATTATGTGACAATTAAATAAGTTTATCTTTATAAGTTACCCCAGGAGAATTTTCTCATATCTGGTGATTTTAATTATAGTTATGGTACTACCAACCCTTTAAAATATGAAAGCAAATTGTGGCCTAGTTATTGTGCCCTGCCTTATTATTTTGAGAATGAGCTTTGCTCTCATATGTTTCCACAAATCTTTGAATTGATCACAAGAGGATCGAACAAGGTGATGTGAATATTCCACTTCTTGCATGAAATGGTACAGGTAGCAATGCAAGGATGCTTTTAGAAGAGGTATTTTATTGAAAGCATTGTGTTTGTGGTTAGTGGGAAGCTGGGACTCCACTTTCTAAACAACAACGCTTAATCTCTCAACTCTCCTGCATGCACTCAGCCCCCAGTGGTGTAACTGCCTGTCATCCTCCCTCCTTCCCTACCTCACATAGTTGCATTGGTATGTGCCAAGGGACATTTTATTTTGTTGTTTTGACTCCTCCGTTTATCTCCCAATCCACCTTCCTCCCCTTTGGAATAATATATATATATATATATATATATATATATATATATATATATATATATAGTAGTAGTAGTAGTAGTTTTGAGGGGAGGCGACCGACAGCTAAGGTCATTTGCGCCATAGGGGAAGGACAGGAAAGGATGAAGGGTGGAGAGAAACCCGGCGTCGGCATTAGCCTACTCTTTACGAAAGGCGCCAAGGGGTCCGCGGCTTAACGTCCCATCCGACGGACGGCGTACTCACTCAAAGTGCCCTCCACAAAGCACCGCAAGTAGGGATCGAGATACCTCTGAAAAATATTCAACACCGCCGGGATTTGAACCCGCGCCCTCAGGGTGGGAAGCCAGTACGTTAGCCCCCGCACCATCTCGATCCCCATATATATATATATATATATATATATATATATATATATATATATATACATACATACATACATACACAATATATATATATATATACACATACACTATATATAAATATATATGTACACACATACACAATGCAACCTAGTACTGACTTCTCACCTGATGATGCTTCATGGCAGTGAATAAATTGTGAATGTGTAGGCGTGGAGTTTTTTTTTTACCATTCCTTGCATTATGATATGATGAAAAATACCACTGACTAACCTAGCAAATTAGGAGATGATAGTTTTTTGTCATTATCAAACATTTCCACAACTCCATCTGGTGCATCACTATTGGCTGGGATCTTATCACCTTCTTTCCTTCTCCTTTTTTTCTTCCCACTTCTACTCCTGGGAGTTGAAAAGAAGTTCAATTCCGTGTCTCTGGATATTTCATCTGCCATATAAATAAGTGTTATTAAATCAACAAAGTCATTTAACTATCTCATTGAGGTGCAAGCATCAGGTGTGTGGTTCAAGTATGTGGTTCACATAAAGATATCATATGTTGAGAATGGCAATTGACTGACCTATCAAAGGAGATGATGACGGTATTAGGTCATTTTGGCAAATTTCCTCAACTCCATCCGCTGAATCACAACGGACTGGACTCTTATCAACTTCTTTCCTCCTCCTTTTTTTCTTCCTAACTCTACTTGGGGTCGCAAAAATGTCAAATTCAGCCTGCCTGGATAATTCATCTGCCAAATATATAAATGTGATCGAATAAGCAAAGGGTCAATGAACTATCACAGGTCTGTGGGTTCAAGTTATTAAATTTGGTTCACACGAAGATATTTTATGTTGAGAAAGGCAACTGACTGACCAAACAAAGGATACGATGATGGTATTATGTCATTTTGGGACATCTCTTCAACTCCATCCCCTGAATCATAACGGGCAGGGCTCTCATCACTTTCTTTCCTCCCATCTCTATTCGGGGAATTCAAAATGTTGAATTCAGCCTGTTCGGATAATTCATCTGCCAAATAAATAAAGAAGTCGAATAAGCAGAGTCATTTAACTATTTTATCTGGTGCAACCATAACGTATGCAGTTCCAGTACCATATTTTCTCATTGATAATGCATACGTAATGTAAACAAAAATGTTCAGATGATCACAAAAAATGACGATGCACGTCATATAATGAAAATTGAAAATATCCAAACATTTACATCCCTATGTACACAATAATTTAAAGAAAAGTCTCGCAAAAAAAATAGCCTGGATGCATGCCTTTCCAATTGTATTCTATTTTATACAGATCTGCTACTGTTACAGTTATTTCATCTGATAAATCCCTGAGAAAAAGAAGAAACATATAATTTCTATACTTCATTTAATCTAATTTGTAGTACTTCTTTATTCTAATAAATAGTACTTCATTTATATGGAGATTATATCCTATTATATACATGTACAGGGTTCGTCTGGAAAATAAGTGTACTGACTCCTGGGCTCCGCTCTGACGGGCTGCGATTGGAGGGGGGTATGTTGGAAAGCGACGCTGAAAAAGGCAGTTGGCTCTGAGCTGTGGTGTAGTGAGGAGCTCTGTTAACGCGAACCTCCACGCTCAACCCACGTCACGGAACGCGATGCCGAAGTTTTTGGAGCAGCGTTATTCCATCAAATTTGCGGTAAAGCTTGGGAAATCGTCTACCGAAACTGTCGGTATGATTAACCAGGCTTACGGGGAGTCAGCCATGTCCAGAAACATGATCTTTCGGTGGCACAAGATGTTCGTGGAGGGCAGAGAAGAGGTCGACGACGAGTCTTCGAGAGGTTCCCGATTATGCCTTCGCGGGAGCGTTCCAGGAATGGGAACGCCGCTGGAACAAGTGTATCGTCTCACAAGGGTCCAAGTGTATCCTACAAGGGTCCCGACGACGAGTCTTCGAGAGGTTCCCGATTATGCCTTCGCGGGAGCGTTCCAGGAATGGGAACGCCGCTGGAACAAGTGTATCGACTCACAAGGGTCCTATTTTGAGGAATATTAGCTTAAGATATGTAAAAGTGTAATACATTTTTTTTCCTGAGCTCAGTACACTTATTTTCCGGACGAACCCTGTATGTTAAATATATGATAGGATAGGTAGATCACTCGAATCCAAGAAATTTGTCACCTGAATCACAATTAAATGAATGAAGTGAATTTATTATTCCTTTCAGACACATAATTGAGTTCACTCTTCGAAGGTAACTCTTCTTAATCTTTTAGCACTGGCGTTGAAGTATTGCCTAGAGCTTTTTCAAATCCATTTTTTACACAAGTCACTCTAACACCCTGCAAACTTGCCAGGATGCACCGGCTTATTTCTTCACTAGATACTCTTTTAATCCTTCCTGATTCTGTGTAGTCTTTCATACCAGACGACATCCACTTTTCCCAACTAAAAGGTAACTTTGACATGAAAGATTTATTAACGGATAAATCCTGGTAGCCGACCAATTTCCTTTTTCTTTCGCAAAATTGATGAATTCTAGCTTAAACATAGCTGTATACGATTTTCTTCTGCATGGGTAATTTTAATTGTAGCAAATAAAAGGGCACACAAACCTATATCTCGTTACGACTTACAAATCATAGCAAAAAAGCAATAAGAAGGCATACTGTGTTGGCTTGTAAATATTGTTCATTTTTTGATCTTTCTGTTGCTTGGAATTCATTTCAATCACCTGCCTCTAATCTTCTGTATTACTACAATAGATATAGCCACAGGCAATTATGATTTCATTCATTCATTGCTTGTTACCATCTATTAGTACATGGATATAGATGTATTTTTACAAACAATATATAAAATATTTACACACATACATAGGTATACACAGATACGCAGAAACTATACACGTTCAAGATATCTATGAAGCTCAGGGCAAACGGCATCTAAACAAATAAATGATAGCTATAAAGTTCTGGGTGGCCATTACACAAAAGGTGTGTGTTATCGATGGGAAAATAAGGTAATTGTAATTGGTATACATGAAGATATGATACGCTGAGAAAGGCAATTGTCTGACCTATCAAAGGAGATGATGATGGTATTATATCAATTTGGGACATCTCCTCCACTCCATCCGCTGAATCACTATGGGCTGGGCTCTTATCACCTTCTTTCCTTCTTTTTTTCTTCCCATCTCTGCTTGGGGAGGCCAAAATATTGAGTTTAGCCTGCCTGGATAATTCATCTGCCAAATAAATAAACATGATAAAATAAGCATAGGGTCAGATAACTATCTCTCTGGTGCAACCATAAGGTGTGCGGTTCAAGTAATTGTATTTGGTTCACATGAAGATATAAAGTATTGAGAAAGGCAATTTCCTGACCTATCAAATGAGATGATGATTGTATTATGTCATTTTGGGACATTTTCTCCACTTCATCCGCTGAATCACAATGGTCTGGGCTCTTATCACCTTCTTTCCTTCTCCTTTTTTTCTTCCCATCTCTGCTTGGGGAGGCCAAAATATTGAGTTTAGCCTGCCTGGATAATTCATCTGCCAAATAAATAAACATGATAAAATAAGCATAGGGTCAGATAACTATCTCTCTGGTGCAACCATAAGGTGTGCGGTTCAAGTAATTGTATTTGGTTCACATGCACATATGACACATTGAGAAAGGCAATTGACTGACCTATCAAATGAGATGACGATTGTATTATGTCATTTTGGGACATATCCTCAACTACGTCCGCTGAATCACAATGGTCTGGGCTCTTATCACCTTCTTTCCTTCTCCTTTTTTTCTTCCCATCTCTGCTTGGGGAGGCCAAAATATTGAGTTTAGCCTGCCTGGATAATTCATCTGCCAAATAAATAAATATGATAAAATAAGCACAGCGTCATTTAACAACCTCATTGAGGTGTAAGCATCAGGTGTGCGGTTTAAGTAATTTTATTTGGTTCACATGCACATATGACACATTGAGAAAGGCAATTGACTGACCTCTCAAATGAGATGATGATTGTATTATGTCATTTTGGGACATATCCTCAACTACGTCCGCTGAATCACAATGGTCTGGGCTCTTATCACCTTCTTTCCTTCTCCTTTTTTTCTTCCCATCTCTGCTTGGGGAGGCCAAAATATTGAGTTTAGCCTGCCTGGATAATTCATCTGCCAAATAAATAAACATGATAAAATAAGCATAGGGTCAGATAACTATCTCTCTGGTGCAACCATAAGGTGTGCAGTTCAAGTAATTGTATTTGGTTTACATGCACATATGACACATTGAGAAAGGCAATTGACTGACCTATCAAATGAGATGACGATTGTATTATGTCATTTTGGGACATTTTCTCCACTTCATCCGCTGAATCACAATGCCCTGGGCTCTTATCACCTTCTTTCCTTCTCCTTTTTTTCTTCCCATCTCTGCTTGGGGAGGCCAAAATATTGAGTTTAGCCTGCCTGGATAATTCATCTGCCAAATAAATAAATATGATAAAATAAGCACAGCGTCATTTAACAACCTCATTGAGGTGTAAGCATCAGGTGTGCGGTTTAAGTAATTTTATTTGGTTCACATGCACATATGACACATTGAGAAAGGCAATTGACTGACCTATCAAATGAGATGACGATTGTATTATGTCATTTTGGGACATATCCTCAACTACGTCCGCTGAATCACAATGGTCTGGGCTCTTATCACCTTCTTTCCTTCTCCTTTTTTTCTTCCCATCTCTGCTTGGGGAGGCCAAAATATTGAGTTTAGCCTGCCTGGATAATTCATCTGCCAAATAAATAAACATGATAAAATAAGCATAGGGTCAGATAACTATCTCTCTGGTGCAACCATAAGGTGTGCGGTTCAAGTAATTGTATTTGGTTCACATGCACATATGACACATTGAGAAAGGCAATTGACTGACCTATCAAATGAGATGACGATTGTATTATGTCATTTTGGGACATTTTCTCCACTTCATCCGCTGAATCACAATGCCCTGGGCTCTTATCACCTTCTTTCCTTCTCCTTTTTTTCTTCCCATCTCTGCTTGGGGAGGCCAAAATATTGAGTTTAGCCTGCCTGGATAATTCATCTGCCAAATAAATAAACATGATAAAATAAGCATAGGGTCAGATAACTATCTCTCTGGTGCAACCATAAGGTGTGCGGTTCAAGTAATTGTATTTGGTTCACATGCACATATGACACATTGAGAAAGGCAATTGACTGACCTATCAAATGAGATGACGATTGTATTATGTCATTTTGGGACATATCCTCAACTACGTCCGCTGAATCACAATGGTCTGGGCTCTTATCACCTTCTTTCTTTCTCCTTTTTTTCTTCCCATCTCTGCTTGGGGAGGCCAAAATATTGAGTTTAGCCTGCCTGGATAATTCATCTGCCAAATAAATAAATATGATAAAATAAGCACAGCGTCATTTAACAACCTCATTGAGGTGTAAGCATCAGGTGTGCGGTTTAAGTAATTTTATTTGGTTCACATGCACATATGACACATTGAGAAAGGCAATTGACTGACCTATCAAATGAGATGACGATTGTATTATGTCATTTTGGGACATATCCTCAACTACGTCCGCTGAATCACAATGGTCTGGGCTCTTATCACCTTCTTTCCTTCTCCTTTTTTTCTTCCCATCTCTACTCGGTGAAGCCAAAATATTGAGTTTACTCTGCCTGGATAAATCATCTGCCAAATAAATTAACATGATCAAATAAGCATAGGTTCATTTAACTATCTCTCTGGTGCAACCTTCAGGTGTGCCTGGATTGGACTACTAACTGGAGGATCCCTGCCCGGGATCCTCCGTTCAGTAGTCAAATGCTCTACCCCCTGGACTATCACGACCCTCATACATGTATGTGTATATACTATTATTAGGTAATCTACCGGTTAAGGTAGGTTTCTGGATGGACACAGGTACTAAATAAATATTTTGTGATTCCTAACAAAATACAAAATCCAGTATCCTACTCTACATCAGACCCCTCTCCATTTCAAAGAAACTGCGGGAGATGCCGCAACAGTAACTTTTAAGCCGAACCCAGATCCCTTAATATCCGGTATCCCAGTCAAGGCGAATGATTTTTACACTCTGAAATTGTTGCATTGTAATGCACATTAGCGGATGACTCCGTTAAAAGTTACTGTAGCGGCATCTCCTGCAGTTTCTTTGAAATTTGTCAAAGTATAAACACAATAGGTGTTTAAAGTTTGCTTTAATCTCGTGGACTGTGGCGCGTCGCGCACGACTATGAATGCCTGTGACATTGTATGTACGGTATTTCATCACAACATCTTGTTCCTTTAAAAGCCCCAAAATTTCAGAGTTTAAGAGGACGCCTCGGTAGCTCAAGTGGCTAAAGCACTCAACCGGATATTGAGGGATCTGGGTTTGAATCCCAGTCAAGGCAAATGATTTTTACTCTCTGAAATTGTTGCATTGAAACCCCTATTCATCTCTGAGTACTTCCTTCCTCCCTTCATCCCGTCCAACATCCCTATCCTGTTTCCTACCTTTGTTGGCCTAACACTCTCCCTTCTATTACAGTCTTCAACATCCCACTGCCGGTCAATACCCCCTTCATCCACTTTTCCTGCCTCCATAGGATCTCTCCCAACAAACCCGTCTCTTCGCCCACCATAACAAGTACTTCCTCGTTTGTTTTCTTCTCTGTCCATTTCACCTTCTCCATTCTTCTCCACACCCACATTTCAAAAGCCTCCAATCTACGTCTATCCTCCTGCTTCAATGACCACGTTTCCGCACTGTACATAGCTACGCTCCATATCAAAGTTTTTACGAGTCTTTTCTTAACATCCTTACTCAAAGTCCCTGTCATCAACTCCCTCCTCCTTGTGAAATCCTCTTTGCCTAGCGCAATTCTTCTCCTTACGTCCCTACTACTTTGACCGTGTTGCTCCAAAACACTACCGAGATACATAAACTGTTCTAGTTTTTGCCCTCCTATTTTAATGTTAAGCTTGGCCTTTTTCTTTCTAGAAAATCGCATAACCTTTGTTTTATTAATATTGATTCTCATCCCATACCTGTCGCACTGAATTTCCAATTCACTCAGCAATGCTTGCAGCCCCTTGGCTGACTGACAAACTAAAGCTTGGTCATCAGCAAACCTAACTGATTTTACGAATTCCCCGCCCACTTTCATTCCTAACTCGAGTTCTCCCCATGCCTCTTTGATCATTTCCTCTGCATACAGGTTGAACAGCAACGGTGATAATGGGCAACCCTGCCTTACACCCCTTCCTAACCTTGCCCATCCTGCCTCCCTGTTTCTCACCCGCACCTGAGCAGTCTGAGACATGTACAGGTTGCGGATTAGCCTCCTTTCCCTCCAATCTATTCCTATTTTCTGCAATATACTCATTAGTTTTTCCCAATTCACTCTATCAAATGCTTTTTCGAAATCTACGAAACAGGCAAATACCTCCTGGTTGTACTCTATATTCCTCTCGATTAATAATCTCATTACTGCAATGGCATCACGTGTAACTCTCCCCTTCCTAAACCCAAACTTATCATCCCCTAAGTAATCATTTTCCCTACTCTCTATCCTTTTGTTTATGATCCTGAGAACAACTCTAGCTGTGTGGGATATCAAACTTATTGTCCTGTAGTCTTCACATGATGTAGCCTTCACTTTTTTCGGAATAGGGACTAAAACTGATCTCACAAAGTCTTCCGGCCAGATTCCTTCCTCATAGATGCTACGGATCAGCCCAAATAGCCTCTTCCTCCCACATTTTCCTAAGCATTTTAAAAGTTCCGCGGGAATGTTATCCACCCCCACGGCCTTATTTAGTTTCATCTCCCTTAATGCCCTTTCTATCTAATTGTCTAGTATGCCTGGACCTAAGCTATCTTCCTCTACGTCATATTCTTTTTCAATACCCGCCTTATCTCTAACTGTTAGCATAGATCTCCCTTCCTTACTTCCTGGTAACGATTTAACTTTGCTGTACAGCGCACCAATTTTGCCCTTCCTCTGCATACTTTCCACATCCTCGCACTGGGTCTCCCACCATCCTTCTATTGGTTTATTTGCTGCCCGCCTCAATTTATTATTTAATTCTTTGTACTTCATTTTGCCTAACTCTGTATTGACATTCTTCCATTTTCTCCGCTCATCGATCTTCGTAATCATCTCATCCGTGATCGATGGTTTCCAAGTCCTTTTAGCGTTAACGGTTCCAAAAGTGTCTTTTGCGGCTTTAGACAACCCTTTCTTGAAACTGTCCCATTTTTCTTAACACCTAAATAAATAACAACTAAATTGTGGTCAGAGTCCGCATCCGCTACCGGGAAGCTGTGCGAATTTATCACACTGTTCCTAAACCTATGTCTAACCAGGATATAATCTAGCTGGTATCTTTCTGAGTCACCTGGCATTTTCCATGTATACCTGCATCTTTTGTGGTGTCTAAACCAAGTGTTGGTGATGACTAGCCCCTGTCTCCTGCAGAACCCAACCTTTCTCCCCGCGGTCATTCCTCGTACCTAAACCGTAGTCCCCGACCTCGTCACCATCTCTTCATTCTCCTACCGTGGCATTCCAATCCCCCATCACTATCAAATGTTTCCCTGCGGGAACACACGCGATTATGTCCTCTAACCGATCGTATATCCTATCGACCTCTTCTTCCTCATGGTTGCTCAGTGGCATGTAAACCTGAATAATAACCAAGTTCGTCGGTTCTGCTTTTATCTCTACTAGTAATAACCTATCCGTTACCTGCTCTATGTTGACTACGCTTCTTCCTACCTCTTGATTTAATACTATGGCAACCCCTCGTTGGCTCTCGTCCCTGCCGCTGTATATTATTCTATTATCATCACTCCAGTAATCCCCGCTTGAAAGTTCGTCGGTTCTGCTTTTATCTCCACTAGTAGTATTCTATCCGTTACCTGCTCTATGTTGACAACGCTTCTCCCTACCTCTTCATTTAATACTATGGCAACCCCTCGTTGGCTCTCGTCCCCACCGCTGTAGATTATTCTATACTTATCACTCCAGTAATCCCCGCTATCTTTCCATCTCACCTCGCATAGACCTAAAATATCTATATTTCCCCTTTCCATCTCTCGCTTAACATTCTCCAATTTGCCTGTCCTCATCATTAACCTAACATTCCACGTTCCTATTCTAACTAATTTGGTCTTCTTCTCCTGCGTCTTCTGTCCTTCTGCTGCTGGTTTTCCCTTGCAAGGGTTTCGTGGGATGACGACCGCGGAAGCCCCACTGCCAGGCACGGCACACGACCGATTGGGCTGAGCCCCATAGTTGCCAGGACTCAAAATCTCTGTGTTGTCCATCATTTATCTAGGGAATGATAATTGAGGTGGTTTCCCGTTGCTTTCCTCCAGAGTGTTTTTAACATGACACCATCACTTACTGGCTGCCCCACTGGGGTCAGATGCCAATTCAGCCGCCTCACTGAGCAACAGACGCTGCGTGGACTACCTTTCATCTGGCTCCTAACCTTCGACTGTAGAAAGTATGTGATGATAGTCATGCATTTATTCAGTATATTGTCGCTCAAAGTGACTTTATATTATCACCACCTGCAAAGTCACTACAAACCTTACAAATAAGCATAAATGCAACATAAATTTGGCAACTCAATTTGGCAAAAGTATTAAACCTACCTGAAGTGAGAGAAGATGGTATGATCTCTTCTGAGGTTTCCATAAATCCAGTTTGTGCAATACCAACATCTATTGTCTTTTTGTCCTTCTTCTTTTTCTTCTTAAAGGCAGTCTGGGAGCCAAAAATGTCCACTCCCAAATATTGGGATGATTTATCATTGCTCACATTGACTGATATACACTCTGAAAAATGTGAAATGAAGAGTTGGGCAGTTATAATCACCTACTGAAGAAAAAATTTCTATAAAGTAGAGAACAATAAACTACTAGAAAAATATGTATTAGCATCCTAGAAGGAAATGAAGGTATCACATAGGATTGATGCTTGTTGGAGTAACTTTTCTCAAACTGAAAGCTTTTCCTTCTTAGTTTTCTCTCACGCCTGAAAAACTCTCCACCCTGTTAACTGCTAATCACACATCTACCTCAAAGCCTGGGTCAGCTGCTTGTGTGGATTGCTAATTGCTTCTTACTCAAAGAATAAGGACAGTTTAGGAAGCGGATTAGTTTTGCAGGCAATAATATTTGCAAGCTGGGGAGACGGAAATGAAGTAACTTAGGTAATATAAATTTAATAACCAAAGCTTTGGCTGCGGCTATTTCTTCACCACCTTAGTGCATTCTGTTCTCCAGTCTGCTCAATGCTGGAGAGGATGAAAAAATAGAGGACAGAAAGAAGTAATAAAAAAAAGAGCAGGAAAACATTTGAGTAGCATGTGAAAGAGATTAAGAGAGCTAATGTCTGTTAACAAAACCAACATGTACATATGATAACTGCCATCATGAACCAGCTAAATAAGTGCGTGAATGTATGTAATTTTCGTTGTAAGAGTTATCTTTGACCAAACTTGATCGTTGCCACCAAGAAAATCGCATAATTGCGACGTAATTCTAAAATAAAAATAATAAAATAAATAAGTTGTCCATCATAGGGAAAATGGGTCGATAAACTATATTCCCTGGAAAACCAGTCGCCAATTTATTTCCCTTTTGTTTTTGGTACAGGATTAGCCTAAAGGCCATTTTGAGCATCTTTCAAATAACATAAAATCTTGGACAGTATTAATTTTTTTAATACTTGCTTTTTGTCTTAAAAAATATTTTAGAACAACAGACTATGTTTTTAGTTTATTCAAAGCAATCTCAAATATCAATGTTTGCACAAAGTAATCCTGTGTACTTATGATATCTTAATATTTGATACCCCTCCCCGGACTACAACCTTGACGTGGTGGAAGGGCTTGTGCGTTCCGATGACCCCTAGAGCTGTGCTGGCAGGAGTAATAAAAATTGCTCCTGGTAGGGTCACCCATGCCAGATAGGTCGAAGGCTAGGAGCCAGACAAAAGGTAGTCCACGCAGCGCCTGTTCCTCAGTGAGGCGGCTGCAATGGCGTCTGACCCCAGTGGGGCGGCCAGTAAGTGATGGTGTCACGTTAAAAACACTATTGAGGAAGGCAACGGGAAACCACCTCAATTATCATTCCCAAGAAAAATATGATGGACAACAGAGATATTTTCAGTCCTGGCAGCCACGGGGCTTGGCCCAATCGGCCGTGTGTCGTGCCCGACAGTGGGGGAGGCAAGGCTTCCGCGGTCGTCATCCCACGAAACCCTTGCAAGGGAAAACCAGCAGCAGAAGGACAGAAGACGCAGGAGAAGAAGACCAAATTAGTTAGAATAGGAACGTGGAATGTTAGGACAGTGATGAGGACAGGAAAATTGGAGAATGTTAAGCGAGAGATGGAAAGGGGAAATATAGATATTTTAGGTCTATGCGAGGTGAGATGGAAAGATAGCGGGGATTACTGGAGTGATAAGTATAGAATAATATACAGCAGTGGGGACGAGAGCCAATGAGGGGTTGCCATAGTATTAAATGAAGAGGTAGGAAGAAGCGTAGTCAACATAGAGCAGGTAACAGATAGAATACTACTAGTGGAGATGAAAGCAGAACCGACGAACTTAGTTATTATTCAGGTATGCATGCAACCGAGCAACCATAAGGAAGAAGAGGTCGATACGATATACGATCAGTTAGAGGACAGGATCGCGTGTGTTCCTGCAGGGAAACATTTGATAGTAATGGGGGATTGGAATGCGACGGTAGGCGAAGGAAGAGATGGTGATGAGGTGGGGGACTACGGTTTAGGCACGAGGAATGACCGCGGGGAGAAAGCAGTTGAGTTCTGCAGGAGACAGGGGTTAGTCATCACCAACACTTGGTTTAGACACCACAAAAGACGCAGGTATACATGGAAAATGCCAGGTGACTCAGAAAGGTATCAGCTAGATTATATCCTGGTTAGACACAGGTTTAGGAACAGTGTGATAAATTCCCACAGCTTCCCGGGAGCGGATGCGGACTCAGACCACAATTTAGTTGTTATGAAATGTAGCGTACGTTTCAAAAAGATAAGGCAGGGGCGGCGAGTTAGAAAATGGAATGTAGAAGCATTAAATGGGTTGAAAAGGAAGGAATACAAACAGGCGGTAGAGAAAATCATGGAGGATGGTAAAGGGCTTAGTACTATCGAAGAAAAATGGGAAGTGATCAAGGAAGGGTGGTCTAAAGCCGCAAAAGACACTATTGGAACCGTTAACGCTAAAAGGACTAGGAAACCATGGATCATGGATGAGATGATTACAAAGATGGATGAGCGGGGAAAATGGAAGAATATAAATACAGAATTAGGCAAAATGAAGTACAAAGAATTGAACAATAAATTGAGGCGGGCAACAAATAAAGCAAAAGAAGCATGGTGGAAGACGCAGTGCGAGGATATGGAAAGTCTCCAGAGGAAGGGTGAAATCGGTGCGCTGTACAGCAAAGTTAAATCGTTATCGGGAAGTAAGAAAGGAAGAGCTATTCTAACAGTTAGAGATAAGGCGGGTAAGGTAATAGCCGACCCAGGAAAGATCCAAGAGAGATGGAAGGAGTATATAGAAGAACTGTACAGTAAAGAACTCAGACCAACAAAGTTAGACATTGAAAAAGAAAATGACGTAGAGGAAGACAGCTTAGGTCCAGGCATACTAGACAATGAGATAGAAAGGGCATTAAGGGAGATGAAACTAAATAAGGCCGTGGGGGTGGATAACATTCCCGCGGAACTTTTAAAATGCTTAGGAAAATGTGGGAGGAAGAGGCTATATGGGCTGATCCATAGTATTTATAAGGAGGGAATCTGGCCGGAAGACTTTGTGAGATCAGTTTTAGTTCCTATTCCGAAAAAGGTAAAGGCCACGTCATGTGAGGACTATAGGACAATTAGTTTGATATCCCACGCAGCTAAAGTTGTTCTTAGGATCATAAACAAAAGGATAGAGAGTAGGGAAAATGATTACTTAGGGGATGATAAGTTTGGGTTTAGGAAGGGGAGAGGTACACGTGATGCCATTGCAGTAATGAGATTATTAATCGAGAGGAATATAGAGTACAACCAGGAGGTATTTGCCTGTTTCGTAGATTTCGAAAAAGTGTTTGATAGAGTGAATAGGGAAAAACTAATGAGTATATTGCAGAAAATAGGAATAGATTGGAGGGAAAGGAGGCTAATCTGCAACCTGTACATGTCTCAGACTGCTCAGGTGCGGGTGGGAAACAGGGAGGCAGGATGGGCAAGGTTAGGAAGGGGTGTAAGGCAGGGTTGCCCATTATCACCGTTGCTGTTCAACCTGTATGCAGAGGAAATGATCAAAGAGGCATGGGGAGAACTCGAGTTAGGAATGAAAGTGGGCGGGGAATTCGTAAAATCAGTTAGGTTTGCTGATGACCAAGCTTTAGTTTGTCAGTCAGCCAAGGGGCTGCAAGCATTGCTGAGTGAATTGGAAATTCAGTGCGACAGGTATGGGATGAGAATCAATATTAATAAAACAAAGGTTATGCGATTTTCTAGAAAGAAAAAGGCCAAGCTTAACATTAAAATAGGAGGGCAAAAACTAGAACAGTTTATGTATCTCGGTAGTGTTTTGGAGCAACACGGTCAAAGTAGTAGGGACGTAAGGAGAAGAATTGCGCTAGGCAAAGAGGATTTCACAAGGAGGAGGGAGTTGATGACAGGGACTTTGAGTAAGGATGTTAAGAAAAGACTCGTAAAAACTTTGATATGGAGCGTAGCTATGTACAGTGCGGAAACGTGGTCATTGAAGCAGGAGGATAGACGTAGATTGGAGGCTTTTGAAATGTGGGTGTGGAGAAGAATGGAGAAGGTGAAATGGACAGAGAAGAAAACAAACGAGGAAGTACTTGTTATGGTGGGCGAAGAGAGGGGGATGTTGGGAGCAATCCTATGGAGGCAGGAAAAGTGGATGAAGGGGGTGTTGACCGGCAGTGGGATGCTGAAGACTGTGATAGATGGTAGAATGTTGGGCAAAAGAGGAAAGGGAAGGAACAGGATAGGGATGTTGGACGGGATGAAGGGAGGAAGAAAGTACTCAGAGATGAAAAGGGACCTGATATAGAGTAGGATGATGGATTTTGTGTTTTGTTAGGAGTAATAAAATATTTGTTTGGTAGTTGTGTCCATCCAAAAATCTACCTTAACTGGTAGATTACCTTAAAAAAAAAATATTTGATATGGCATATTTTAACCCTTGATGATACTTCGAGTTTCTATGGGATCCTGGACATGTGAGGATAGCAGGCAATAAGATGATCGATTCAGCTGCTAAGGGGGCACTCTGTTATCCTGAGCTGATAATTTATGCTGGGGCTTAACTAGCATCTAAACACTAATTGATAAAACATAGCCTTGGAGCAGTGGCGGGACAAGTGACAGAGCACAGAGAACGAGTCATGTAATGTTAAACTATTGCCATCAGCATGATCTTCCTTATCCAGGAGTAGTCAGAGAGGAGGCCGCTGTTTTTTAGATAAGGGCACTGCAACTTGACCTATCCTTACCTCTTTACACAACAGATGACACTACCTCACTGCAGTAAGTGTGACTGCCCTCTAACAACCTGACATCTCAATAAAGAAAATGATAGATACGAGGAGCAGGACATATGCAATACGCTATCTATGAATGGAAACCTAAGACTGTTATTAACTTTAAAAATTTGGAATTGAAATTTGAATATTAATTATATCATTGGTTATTTTTTATGATTAATGTGACTGCAGCTGCTCTATACTTTTATGATATACTTTAATAACAATAAGTTCAACAGAGTCAGGCTTGAGGTCGTGGAAGTTCATCATAATGAAATAAGGACAATTTGCACTTTTCCACAGTTTATTTAACGTACGATGCATTTCAAGTCACAGAGTCATCATCAGGTACAAGACCTGATGTCCTGAAGACCTGGTCTTGTACCTGATGATGACTCTGTGAGTTGAAACGCGTCGTACGTTAAATAAACTGTGGAAAAGTGCAAATTGTCCTTATTTCATTTAATAACAATACTTTATATCTTTCCATGCTCAATACTCTACATAGGTTTTAATTTTCTTTTTTAATTTACTTTAAATCATAATAGAGACTATGAAAGAAGCACAACTACTCTAGTTAGCGGTGAATCCTCACCTCCACAAAAGTGTTACTCTAGTACTTCAAACCTGTATATAATGGAAACCTGTTCATAGCAGAAGATTTTTACTGCACCATGAGATTCTGCAACAGGAATATTCCAGTTACCTTTCATATTTCATTATTCAACTTTTCATAATTTCTATCTGCCTTGGCATCACACTTTAAGTATTTTCTCCTTCCCTGACAATATCCCATCTATCAGAGTCTTCAACATCACCTCAACTTTTCCTTCAGATAATTTTATTTTTTCTTTGGATTTCTCAGCATCTTCCTCTTTTCTCCCACCATAAATGGGTAAAATTTAGACATAAGTAAAACTAACAGCCATATGACCTAATGGGTGATATGCGCATATATGAGAGGAGAAATACTAATGGATTTTATGAAGAATGTGGTGGTTCAGTAATTGAGAAACCAGATAATAAGAAAAGAGTAGCTCGATGAGGTTAAGGGGCCAACATTTGGTCCACAGGGAAAAAATGTCAAGAAATGTACCCCATAACAGAGAATTTGAATGACATGTTTGTCTTGCATATTCAAATAATAAAAAGATCATGCCTACTGTGAAATTGGAAGCTGCCATGTTGGAATGAAGAAGTGAAAATCTAAATAATGATAAGCAATGCTCATCTAAAGAAATGATATTGCAGTTAGTTGTTAAACTCAATGAAATAAATATCAGTACATAGGAGAAATATAACATAATACCCAGCATTGAGAAGAAAGAAATTCATATTTGATTCCAAGGAAATTCTAAATGCATACATACACATTATATGCCAGCCCAGGGAAGAGATGATAAATCCATAGCTCCTATTTCAACATCAAATATTAACAGGTTGATATTTTTGGTTCATTCATAGCTATGAAATTAGTGGAACATATAATAATTTCTTAACAAGAAAAAAAGGGTACCAATGCATTACATGTATCAAAACTTTTACTTAAGTCAAGTTGAACTGCCCAGTCCACTAATTAAGAAAGTATTTTAAAAGAAAGATTCAACAAACCTGGATTGAGAGTTGATGGCATAAGGTCATCTTGTGATATTCCTAAAATTTCTTCAGGTACTTTTACAGCAGATATGCCATTATCATTTTTCTTTTTTTTCTTCTTCGGGGAACCTGGAAATTTAAAAATACTCAATTTATAATCTTAAGAAAACTCATCATCTGGAGTAAATTTAGGTTTCTTCTTGGCCTGTTTATTTATTTGAATACTTCTATCTTCATCCATTTCATAAACTAAAATATGCATGGGATTAAAATTTTTCAGGTCGTCTGGTCACGAAATAAATCAACCCAAAATATACTAGAAACAAAAACAATTTCTTAGTTTCCTAATACAACAAATGCCACTGTAATATTTGTTACTTAATAAATAAAATTTGAAATTAAGAAATAATAGAACAACCTCATATAATGAAACTCATTTCAACTTTAAGACTTTTTCCTTGAATACATTGGAATTCAGTTATCATACTAAGCAATATATAAGAATGGGAAATAAATATAACATCAATTTCAACACAATTTGAGTACATTGAAAAATGATTCATATGAAAGTAAAAATTTCAGAACCCTAAACCTTATTAAGGAGAAAGAAATATACAGAGTTAGTTCATAAACTTAATGAAATTTATCTCAGTAAAATATATACTGCATGGGGAAGATGCCACATTAATGCCAAGGATTCAGTATGCTAGCAAGGGATAAGTTTTGAAGCCAATGAACAGAAGCTGTGAAGAATAAAAGAAATCAAATAAAATTCAAATAGCTGTAATACCAGGTGGATTAATGAGACAGCAATATGCTGAAGTAAATTTAGATTCCTTCTTGGCCAGTAAAAATACTTGATCACTTCTATCTTCAGCCCATGCATCAACTGTGAAATATACATTAGATTGAAAAAATCATCTAGTCATGACATAAATTATACCATATAGATATATACAGGAAGAAACATAATTTTATTGTTTTCAGTAATTTAATGGTAACACAAATTTTTACTAAGATAAAAATTTTTTATTCTGTAATTTGTTTTTGGAAATAAAACGGGGATTTTCGCACAGAAAATAAATAAATTTTGATATCATGAAAAAACAGAATAACCTCTAATGCAATGAAACCCATTTCATCTTTAGACTTTATCCTTAAATACATTTAAAGTCAGTACCTTAGTTAATAATAAAACGCAAACTATGTATCATTATTAGAACATTTGCATGAGTTTGCCTTGCAGCAACTGTATCTGACATTTTCATCATTTGATTATTAGAAACCCTCTTTGGAAGGGCTGGTTCGCTCTGATCAGTGCAAGAGCTATACTGGCAGAGGCAATGATATTTGCTCCTGGTAGGGTCACCTATGCCTAATAGGTCAAAGGGTAGGCATCAGACAAATAAGTAGCCAGTAGAGCATCTGTTCCTCAGTGAGGCTGCTGCAAAGGCACCTGACCCCAGTGGGAAGGCCATTTGGGTGATGGTATCACATTAAAAACACTATTGAGGAAGGCACGGGAAATCACCTCAATTATTTATCCCAAGACATTTAGGATGGACACAATACTGAAAATGAGACCTGGCAACCAAGCCAGCCTTCATATTTGCCAGACATAGACCCGTGTGGCTTTTTTCTGTTCCCAAAAATAATGAGAAACTAAAAGACAGACATTTAGCACAAAAGATGAGATAAACAACTCATCTCTGAGTGAGCTACAAGCAAAACTAAAAGACTGAATTCCAGATTTGTTTTGAGGATTGGAAAAAGAACTGGCATAAATGGTACAATATCTAATGGGAACTACTTTGAAGAGGATAACATTGATATAGAGGAATAAATAAAATTCTTTCCAAATAACTCAAATTCCCAATTGATTTGAAGACACCTCGCATATCACTAGTCTTACTTATTAAAGTTTGAACTGCACAGCCGATGAATAACGGAAGCATTTTAAAAGGCAGATTCAACCAACCTGGTCTGAGTGTTGATGGCTTGACATCATCTAGTGGTATTTCTGAATTTTCAGCAGGTATTTGCACAGAAGATATGACTTTATCATTTTTCTTTTTTGTTTTTTCCTTCTTTGGGGAACCAGGGTATTTAAACATTCTCAATTCAGAATCTTGAGAAGAGCTATCTTCTGGAGCAAATTTAGGCTTCTTTTTGGCCTTTTTATTTATTTGATCACATCCATCTCCATTCAATTGGTAAACTGTAAAATATGCATACGATTAAAATTTTTTGTCATCAAGTCAGGGTATAAATTAACCCTAAAATACAGGTAACACATACATTATATTAGTTTCCAGAAAAACAAAACTTCACTGCAATATTTTTTGCATCATACCTGTATAAAAATTCTGAAATAAAAGAAAAACCTCATATAACGAAACTATTTCAACTTTAGGAGTGTGTCCTCAATTACATTGGAGTTCAATTACCATACTAAGAACTGTAAACAAATGTTGAATATTTTAAAAATTAATTTCAAGAATTCTAAGTTCTACTAGTTATTTATCGAAGTGCATTCTGTGCTAGTCATTCCTTGGGACACGAGAAAAGGCACAAAGTGGATTTTAAGGCTCTCCACCTGCTTTCGTTTAACTTCAGAAGAGAGAGAAATGGTCTCCCTTTTCACAGAGGAGCAAATAAACAAAATGCCCGCGCAGCAGAAGTGTTAGTGTGTTTCACATACAGTACAGCTCAAGAATGAAGTCAGTCCTGCCCAGAATGCTCCAAGAAATGCTTCACTCCTCAAAACACTATCATTTTCATTACTACGTCAACTACTAATATTGTTTATTGTATATGGTTGAACTGACATTTTAAAGTCTTATAGTTGGGGACAGAGAATGCGAAATGAATATAACATCAATTTCAGTACAATTTCAGTACATTGAAAAATGATATATGTCAAAGTAAAAATTTCAGAACCCTAAACCTTATTTAGGAGAAAGAAATGTACAGAGTTAGTTCATAAACTTAGTGAAATATATAGCTCAGTAAAATTTACACTCCATAGGGAAGATACAACACTAACGCCTACCATTCAGTAAGCATGGGATAAATTTTGAAGTCTATGAACAGAAGCTGTGAAAAATAAAAGCAATCAAATAAACCTCAATCAGCTGTAATACCAGGTGGATTAATGAGACAGCTTTAAAGATGTTTTCATTAATAAATAATAAAAGAATTAATGAGGGAGAAATATAACAGTTGGATGCAGTCTACAGATTTTGATGGGACACTTTCAGGAAGAAGGAAGATGTCTACTGTTTAGCGGATTAGTGATTGGTCAAAACTACATGGAATCCTGTGAATTATGAGACAGTTGTTCAGTCATTAAAGACATGAAATTATTTACCAAATTAATGGTACATATAAAGGCTGTCCACAAAGTAACCTCTGTTGTGCTATAAAAAATACACTGGAATGGATACAAAAAAGTTATTATTTTCATCTCAAAACTACATATCTCTACTATTTTTATACGTATTCACCAAAAAGATTTACACATTCCCTGTTTCTCTGAACTAGTTTTCAAATTCCTTCTGCATAAAATTCCACCGCCTGAGATATCAGCCAACCTATGATGATGGCATCTTGAAGTTCCTCCTTCAAACCAGCACAAAACATGTGCAGTAGCCTAACTTATCAGACGTTTTTCCACCCAACAGAGTCGTAGAAATCTGTGGAAAACATTCTAAGGATTCTGATATCGTAAAACGCCGCTTTACATAAACTTTTTCATCAATTTTCAGGTGCAGTTCATTGTTCACCACAGACGGGAGTGACCACTTCTGTCATCAACATGGACATTTGTCCATTCACTCTCAAATGAACGACAACACTGATATACTCAACTCTTGTCACTTATCACATTTGGTTTAAAGAGTGCACAAATTTCCTTATGATGAATGTCAGCAGCTTTGAAGTTTTTTTTAATCAGTAAAAATCTTATCACTGAACGGACTTCACATTTGGTGGGAATTTCAATTGTGCTGTTCATTTTGACTCGCTGTAAACAAATGACAAGCGGCACGACCTTCCAACCACTGCAGTTCGAGGCATACTGACCTACTGTGTGCGTCAATACAGCGACCATTCGGCTCCCTCCATGTATCCTCATGCTACATGAAAACGGAGGTGACTTTCTAGACAGCCCTCATAATTGATTTGTTATATGAAGACTCAACTTCTGAAGAAGAGGCTTCAAGTTATTCTTCATCTTACTCTGGAGATGAATTTATTGCTTTTGAGAACCCACCCACCTTCTTATCAAAGGGTTCATGATTTGAGTCCCATTTAACACCTTGTGGTTTGCTCTCGTATGTCTTAGTACATCAATTAGTACGCCTTTTGCCACCAGTATCAAGTGGCTGCTCAAGCATTAATACGTGTTCATATAGTCTTCTGGTTTTTACGCCCGGTGGATTATTTTCAAACTATCAGGTGCTATTTCTTTCATCCTTATCTGCCTAGAAGGTTTTCACTTTGATTTTGTAAAATTTTAAGGTGTTTTGGAGAGATTTTTTTATTTTTTTACTGTAACATTTATAGTTACCCCTTACGCAATCACGGCTGCATAAAATAGAAGGGGAATGAGACAAAATGATATTTTAATGTTTTTGCTGATGATGTTTCAAGTCATGAAGAAACTGAGGGAAGTTCTGATGAAAATGATAGCGAAATCCCAAGTGACAGAGATGAATTGTAATAACTACCAAGAAAACTGTTTGTGCTCTACTGTTGCAGTACTCCAGGGATCCTGAAGTTGATGACAGTAATGATAACTAACACAACGAGTGGTAATTAATGTTTTATTTTGTCTGGACAATGACGTTATTCCCGCTTAATAAACATTTGCTGGAACACCATTAGTGAAAATTGCTCCACATGATCAAAAATATACGAGTGACATATTTAGTTTATTTATTGGGGATGACCTCCTTTCAATGATGGCAGAGGAATCAAATCACTTTCATGAGCATAATCTGAATGAGTTCAAATAATCTTCTAAAAGTTTGAAGTAGCATGGTTTAGCCAATGGAAAATAATAAAAAAACTTTTTAGGATTGGTCATCCTTATGGGCAGTTGCATAAAAACAGAATAAGTGATTACTGGACACTGAACCCTCTCACAGAAACACACATTTCACAATAATGAGAAAGACTACAAAGTTATCAAATATGTCAGCGCTGTATTTGTTGAACAGTGCCCTAATCAATTCTTTTAGGATGTATATGCACTTAATGGAAAACAAATTGTGCGCAAATAATTCTTTCATGATGTTACACGGAACTGCGTGAGTCACAGAGACTCAGAGAAGCCCATCTCAAACACTATTGAGAAAAATATTCACATTTTTCCTACAGGGTGTGCACCAAAGATGAACCCACTGGGAAGACTTTTTAATGGACATGAAAAAGCAAAAAGTAGAGAAGATATTTAGCTTAAGTAGAGAAAAAAGTTGGTGCTGGGAGCAAGAAAATTCCTAAGAGACCTTGAAGAGTTGGTGCAGCTAAGAAAAGGAGAAGTGAAACCTACTTCATTTGTGGATTTTCTTGTATTCTATTCCTTTAAGGGACATGTTTTGAAAAATACCACACACTAGTTGAATACTCTGGTATATAGTCTCTAAGCATTTAATATTTCCTTAACAATATTTGCTAGCACAGGAGTTGTGTATGTTTTATTGAATGCCTATAACTTTCATGCGGAGGCACAAAAAATGGCCAGCCTCAAGGGCTGGTTAATTTAAAGGCCATTGGCACACTAAGTGTTGAGGTGTAATGATTTGTTAATTGTAGAGGTTCACCACTTGGGAAACCTGATGACAATCCAAGAGTAGCTCTTAGGGATTAGAGGCCAAAAGATAGGGCCACAGAGAAATAATGTGCCCCATACCATGGCATTAGAATAAAATGCTAACCTTGCATATTCAAATAATGAAATGATCATAGTCACTGTGAAAGTGGAAGCTGCCATGGAGGATACGTGGAGTATACATCTAAATAATTATTAGCAATGCTAGTCTCATGCAACAATATCTACTATTTGGTTAATAAACTTAATGAAATGGCTCCGAGTAACATATCAACTGCATTGGGAAAATATAACTAAACGACTAGGTTTCAGAAGAAGTAAATTCATACATGGTTTCAGGAAAACTCCTCACGCATGCATGCATTCACATTGTCCCCCAGCCTAAGTAAGAAATGATTAATCTATATCTCCCTTTTCAAGTCTTAACAATACAAAACAGTACCAAATGCATTACACTTATCAACAGTATAAGCGAAGTTGAACTGCACAGCCCAAGAATAAAGGAAGCATTTTAAAAGACAGATTCAACAAACCTGGATGGACAGTTGACGGCATGAAGTCATCTTGTGATATTTCTAAAATTTTATCGGGTACTTGCACAGCAGATATGCCATTATCATTTTTCTTTTTTTTCTTCTTTGGGGAACCTGGAAATTTAAAAATACTCAACTCAGAATCTTAAGAAAACTCATCTTCTGAAGTAAATTTAGGCTTCTTCTAGGCTTGTTTATTTTTTTGATCAACTCCATGTTAATCCAATTCATAAACTGTAAAATATGATTAAAAATTTTCAAGTCCTCTGGTTAGGACATGAATTCTACCTCAATATAATATAAAACAATTTCATTAGTTTCCTGATACAACAGAATTTCACTGCCATATTTTTTGCATAATAAATAAAATTTGAAATTCTGAAATACCAGAACATATAATGAGGGGCAGTCAAATGAAAACCGAACTAATGCTACAACATGACTGTGGAATGGTTTCATTCACAAGTAATAACCAAAAGCATTGATACATTTATCCCACTGGGAGACAAGAAGATCAATTCCAGTTTTGTAGAAAGAGGTAGGTTGTTGATGGATCCATCCAAAACCACACCCACTCTTGCACTTTCTTATCTGATTGAAACCGATATTCACCAATGTCTTTCTTTAGGTCCACAAAGATGTAAAAATCACAAGGTGAAAGATTCAGGCTGTACACAGGATGCTGAAGTGCTTCCCAGCCAAATCACAGCCTTTGTCAGATTGGCAGTATGGAGGTGAGAATAATCATGCAACAGGATGATTCAGTCCAACAGGTTTCCAGAGCATTTTGACTTTATGGTGTATTTCAGTGTCTGCTAAGTGCTTTGATATAGTAGTGTTGCGAATTGATTGTGGTTCCATGCTCAAGGAAGTCGACAAGCAGAGGGCCCCTGCAGTCAAAGAGAAGGTCATCATGACTTTCCTGGAACTTGTTTGAACAGCTTTGGATTTATCTGGTGGGGGAGAATATGGATTTTTCCATTGTTGGCTTTGCCGTTTGTTCTTGGGCTAAAAATGGTGGCACCACGTTTCGCCCCATGATGAAATGAGACAGGAATGCATACTCTTACTTGTGGTACTGCTTCAGATGACTCACACATGATGCCATTCTGTCAACCTTTAGTTCCTCTGTCAGTTGATGCGGAACCCACTGCGTACTAACATTGTGGAAATGCAAGTGATCTTTGATAACGACATGCATGGAGCCATGGCTAATGCTGACCTGAAAACGAATTTCTTCCTCCATGATTCGTTGGTTTTCCCAGATGAGGCCATCAATCCACCTTATCACATCATGGTTAATGTCTTGAAGGGCCTGTCCTGGGTGCACATAGTCTTGCAGTGATGTACATCCTTCTTGGAATCTCCTGCGCCACTCGTGCACATGTCAGGGACATGCGGTGTTCACCATACACAGCAGACATGCAACGATGAATTTTGCATACTCCAGCCCCCTCAGCCACCAGAAAACAAACCCACCTCTCTGCTCTTCTTTGATTGCCTCCATTTCTACAGCTGGACCTACACACTAGACCAGTCTGAACACCAACAAGGACACAACCCAACAACCTTGTATGCCTGTGAGTTGTCAATATGCAGTTCTCCTACCACATCGATGGCAGCATCGATAGAGAACAATAGTGTTGCCACCTTTTGCATGGACAGTGTGTTATGGTTGGCATTCGGTTTTCATTTGACTGCACCTCATATATTTATAAACTCAAAAATTTAGAAACATAAACCTAATGATGAAGAGAGAGATGATGCATTATGGAAATAATTAAGGTTCTGGAAAATCTACCGGAGTGAAGCAAACAGCAGCAAAAAATTTGCATATACAATGAATCAAGGTGAAGTTTGAAACTGAAATGACTATACACATCCACAGCATATGGCAGGGTTTGAAATTGGAAAATTAAGTAATATCTGTAATATCTTTTGCTTGTCCAAATTCTTCTTCTTGTAATTAAGGATTAAAAAATAAGCCACTTTAATCCTCAGCTGATGATTGAGTTTTATAATGGAGCAAAGAAAGAAAGTTTCACTGAAGTCAACATAAATAAAAAATGCTTATATAAGCAACGGAAACAAGAGAAGATATTTTATAATATCAATATTCTTCTATTCATATGACTATTTATGCCGTAAGATAGTAGCATTGTCTTATTCACAAGTACCTTCTTCAGTTGAGTTCTCATTGTTCTTTTTCCTTTTCTTCTTTTTCTTCTCTCTGAGATTTTGGAAATTAAAGTTGTCCCTTTCTGGATCCTGGGATGAACTTTTAGTTTCTGTACATAAATTATGAAAAGTCAAGACGCATATTTCAGGAAAAACTGATGTTTTAGAGAAAAACATAGGAAGTACAGCACAATACATCTGATACAACCGATTAATTCATTTAGCACAATTCATAATATGACTTCAACTAATGAGAATGTTCAATGCTAAAAATTTAATAATGCCCCAAATTATTTTTTTAGATCTATGATCCTGATCCATTGTTACATTAGGTCTTTTACACATGCATATTTATATTATAATTAGTATATTAAACATGGTAAACATATGGTATGAACATATGTTTTTTGATAAGCCCTTTAAAACTACTCACCAATTAACATTGGTGGTCAAAGATTTCACTCCGCATGTTAGTTGCCTAAATTGAAAACAATCCTTTTCATCTTGTGACTATTGGAATCATTTTAGTCAATTTGGAACTGAAGAAGAACTAGAATAATATACACTTCCCAGAATCCTGGCTGCCATGCTAAGTAGCAAGCAAAATGGGTGCTATTAGAAAGTAGGCATTTAAAATAACTTCCAAAACTCTGTCATAAAACTTAATAATGCCACACCACCTATCAATGGCAAGAAGTTTCGAATTCTCACCTACCGGGAACCAGAAATTTATATCAAATCTCATGATTTGAAAGTTTCTTTGACTTTGAAATTTAATCACCTCAAGAACCAAGTACTAAATTTTAACATAGATATATCACATCCTCAGGCTACACTAAGGTGCATATTACAAGGAGATATTTACGGCTATTAATCAGAATAGTGATAATCAAATGGAAAAAAGAGAACCAATGGTTACCACAAACCTTCAAAAGTCATTACAGTTATAACTAGGAGGAAGTAGTGAGTAAGCGATGCTACGAGAAAACAGTTTACAAAAGTTTACAGGGAGCCTTCAAGTTGTGAAAAAGCCACTGGCAAAAGTGTGTGGATGCTCAAGGTATGTACTTCGAAGAATTTTGAGGCATTGTAGAAATATTGGAAATGAATCAATTTTTACTAAACCTTTCCCGTTACTTTTTAGAAAACCATGTATGTTCAAAAAATCATGCTTCTATTTTAAAAAAATGATAATAACCATTGTTATGCCACTAGAAAAAGAAAGGCTGTGCATATAATACAGCATTCAACTTCTTTGTTTCACAAAGGACCCCTTTATAGTGGCATTAAAACTTATTTTCATTTACCAAATAAACACAACCCAACATCCTATTGTACAAGAAGTCCCTCTTCATCTCTGTGTACTTCCTTCCTCCCTTAATTCCGTCCAACATCCCTATCCTATTCCTCCCCTTTCTAATATTCTACCCTCTATTACGGTCTTCAACATCCCACTGCTGATCAATATGCTTTTAATAGATTTTTCCTACCTACTTTTAGGTAGGAAAAATTTTTAGGATTAATTCCAACAAACCCCTCTCTACTCCACCATGCCTAGTACTCCCTCATTTGCTTTCCTTTCAGTTCATTTCACCTTCTCCATCCTTCTCCACACCCACATTTCAAAAGCCTCCTATCTACTTCTATCATCCTGCTTCAGTGACCACATTTCCGTGTCATACATAATTATGCTCCATATCAAAGTTTTGATGAGTCTTTTCCTAACATCCTTACTGCCCTAAAGTTTCCTTTGCCTTGCCTTCATACCCATCTTTATGAAGCATTTAATCATTGCTTGAACCTCACTTCCCAAATCACCATACGAGAACAACAACAAAGAGGCATTCACACCACAGATCTCTTACCAGAGCAGTGGCACGTTATGTGTTTACTCATAAAGGATTACTTATTACTAAGCATGATACTCGTTGCGTTAGTGCTGACATCTGGTGGTGATTCCAAGAACCTATCAAACTACCCTCATATTTCGGTAATATGGGTAAGTTATACACATAAATACGTTTCTATTGGAGGTGGTCTACGTAATGTTAGTCTTAGAACAGAGTTGACTGAGCTTTGCATAGCATGGAGTTTTCTTCATCCAAACCTCTGGTACCATATAGTTTCAATCTCTGTGGTTTTAATGCATTGAGGAAATTAATACTACTGCATGAGAGACTACACTGGTTAAGGAATACTAGTTGTGACACTGAACTTTAATACTTATCTTGTTAAGTTATACACATCTTACTTATTGTAATTTATACACATAAATATGTTTCTAGTGGAGATGGTCCAATGTTAGCCTTATGACAGAGTTGACTGAGCTTTGCATCAACACTACTCAAATTTACTTAAGAAAACTTTTAGTTTTCTTATGTAAATTGTTGAGAATTTATTAAATAAAAACCCAATTGATTTGTTTGATGAATGTATATAAACAGAAAAATAGGATAATATAATTGATAAATAGTAAATAATAAATGACAAGTAATAGTAAGTAGTAAATAACACCATTTTTGATTGAAGGCATCCAAGAATGAGTGAGCTAATTTTTAAAGACATTCTGAGCTGAATCATTTACAAATAGCATTTAGTCAACTTTACATAAGATTTTTTTACAACTGAGGCTTCATTCTTACCATAAAATGTATTTCTAAGTAATAGGTGGCTTTGTGAACACAAGAATATTGGTGAAAACAACTCTATTGGTTTATATTTGTCAAATCCCTCATTTAAGCAGTATTTTTCTGGATCCAAACCTCTGGTCCCATAAGTAGTTTCAATTACTGACGTTTTACTGCAATGAAGAAATTAGTGCTTCTACATGAGAGGCTAAACTTTTTAAGGAATGGATGTTGTGACACTGAAATTAAATACTTATCTCGAAATCCCAAGTGCTCGCACACTGTACAGAGTTTGAAATTCCCTCAAGAAAGATTTTTTACAACACTTCAAGACCAAAATATAGGGTGACTACTCTACTCCACCGACTTGCATTCAAAAGATTCTTCTTGATGCAATTTAATAAGGAAAAAAATGTACTGAGACTAATACTTAAAACAGCTACAGGCACCCCTATAACATCACTGGAAAATGTGACACCTTTATAGGATGAAATGATACAGCTCTCTCCAATACTTATCGAAGAATATAGAAATGGTAGAACAAGTACAATAGGTATTTCTAAGACTATCTTACCTTCATCAAGCAAATCTTCACAAGCTGTGTTCTTCTTGACCTTTTTCCTTTTTTTTTCTTTCTTCTCCTCCACATTTCGAGAGTTTAATTCATTCAATTCCATGACCTTGAGTAAGTTTTGGCACCTCACATCAATTGGTTTGATCTCTGAAAATATTTTTTATAATATTAAGATTCACGCTCAAGTATACATAATTTCTCATTGACAACTTATAGTAAGTATAATAACAATTTTTAGAGATGTAGCAACAGTGATAATATAGGGGAAAAGTAGAGAAGCTAAAAGAAATGGAAGAGAGGATTACTTGTTGTCACCTCTAATTTTTAATATAAATGGGTCCAAAACCTATATCCTCTAATCTTCTCATAATTGGGTAATCATAGAAAAGGGGCAGTAAAAATCACCCTTGAGTTAAAAATCAAAGACTTAGTCAAGACAGATTGACCATCCGTCAGGGTACATAAATACTGAGAATACAGACATATCAAAGCCCAAGGTCATCAGAAAGGGAAAACAGAATTTATATTCAAGGAAATCTACCAGTTAAGGTTGGTTTTTGGATGGACACAACTATCAAATAAATACTTTGTTTCTCCTAACAAAATACAACCCAACATCCCACTCTACAACAAGCCCGTCTTCATATCAGTAAACTTTCTTCCCCCTTCATCCCATCCAATACTCCTTTCCTTTTTCTGCCCTTTCCTCTTTTGCCTAACATTCTCCACTTTATCAGTCTTTCAAACCCATGCTTTTTATCTATATTTTCTACCTAATCATGACTTCCCTCAACAATCCTATCTCCTCGCCCATCATACCCACAATATCCTCATTTGTTTTCCTTTCTGTCCACCTCACCTTCTACATCCTTTTCCACACCCACATTTCATTAGCCTCCAATCTACATCTATCATCCTGTTTCAGTGACCATGTTTCCATGCCGTACACAACTCCCAGGGCTTTATTTGATTTAATCTACTTATTGCCCTTTCTATCTCATCGTCGATTATACTTGGACCTAAGCTATTCATTCAACTACGACATATTCTCTTTATATGTCTAAGCTTGCTGGCCTAAGTTCTTTACCATAAAGTTCTTCTACATATTCCTTCCATTTCACTTGGATCTTTTCTGTTTCAAGTGTTGATATCCTTGCACTGCATCTTCCAACACACTTCTTTTGCGGTAACAGTTACCCATCTCAACATATTGTCTAACTCTTTGTACTTCCTTCCGCCTAACTGTTTAACGTACATTCTTCCACTTACTTCTCTGAATTACCTTTCTAATCATCACATCCAAGATCCAAGGTTTGAAAGGGTTGTTTCATCAAGACAATGCACCAGCTAACAAATCCGTTATTGCAATGGCCAAAATTCATGAATTAAACTTTGAATTGCTACCTCATGCACCCCATTCACCAGATTTAGCCCCCTCGGATTATTTTCTGTTTGCAAACTTGAAAAAATGCCTCGGTGATCAAAGATTTTACAACCGTGAAGAAGTGATGGCTATTTTGAGGAGCTAGATGGTTCTTAATATAAAAAGAGTATTGAACTTATTGAACATCGCTGTGGGAAGTGTATATAACTGAAAGGAGATAATGCTGAAAAATAAATACATTTTTTTCCAAACTTTTTGTGTTTTCTTTGTTGGGTCGGGTACTTCTGGGATTACCTTCGTACAGTAGACCTATCCACAGCATTGTCACCGTAAATAGCCTTTAAAAGATGATGCACCTCTGTAGGAGTCACTTATTAAGCAGTTAAAAATTCGACACCAACACGTTGTTTAACTTGCGTTGACATAATACTAGAACACGTCTCCATAATTCTACTTCTCAAAATACACTGGATGAATGAAATGACCTCAAACCTCCGTATGCATGTTGGTGGGGAATATTACTTCCACATGCCAAAAGGAGTGCTTCTGAAGGTCATTTTGTTGGTGGTCTCCAAGCATGTGTGCAAAAGTTTTTATCCTACCCTCATTTTTCCCTTTTTCCTCAATAGTACTCTGCTCCTTTCCCTAATTTATGTTTCTCTCTACAACCAGCTGATACTCCTTCCATGTCATTTCTGTTAATCCTTCTACAATCCATTTCCTGACCCACTGCCCTTACCTTATCTTTTGAAATCGGAAGCTACACTTCATGAGAACTAAATTGTGATTAGAGTTCACATACCCTACCTGGAAAATGTGCTCATTGATTGCGC
The DNA here is from genome assembly GCF_022747635.1 of Hetaerina americana. Classification (NCBI taxonomy): domain Eukaryota; kingdom Metazoa; phylum Arthropoda; class Insecta; order Odonata; family Calopterygidae; genus Hetaerina; species Hetaerina americana. The sequence continues at coordinate 81,623,771 of NW_027286985.1, read as the reverse complement.
TGTTCCTATACCTGTGCCTAACCATAATATAATCTGATACCTTTCTCAGTCACCTGGTATTTTCCATGTATACCTATGCCTCTTGTGGTGTCTAAACCAAGTGTTGGTGATGACTAACCAGTCTCCTGCAGAATTCAATTGCTTCCTCCCCTAGGTCATTTCTCATACCTAAACTGTAGTCCCTCATCACCATCTCTTCTTTCGCCTACCATCGCATTCCAATCCAGCATCACTTGCGAATATTTCCCTCCAGGAACATGTGATTGTCCTCTAACTGATCGTGTACCCTATCAACTTCTTCCTCCTTAAGATTGCTTGGTGGCATGTGCAGGTGGTCACCTAACAACCCTTGCCACATGCCCTTGCGGGGTATTGTGTGATGTAGATGTACACCTGAACAATGACAAAGTTCGTTGGGTCTGCTTATACCTTTACTAGTAATATTCTATCCGTTGCTTGCTCTATATTGACTCCCCTTCTTCCTACATTTTTATTCAATATTTTGGAAATCCCTTGTTGGCTCTCATCCCCTCCACTGTATCTGAATTATTCTATAATTATCACTACAGTAATCCCCTCATCCTTCCATCTCACTTTGCATTGACCTAAAATATCTATATTCCCTCTTTCCATCTCTCGCTTTATATTCCCTAATTTACCCATCATCGACATTGTCCTTACATTCCAAGTCCCTATTCTACCTCATTTGGGCTTCTTCTTCTACCTCTTCTGTGCTGCTGCAGTCAGTTTGGCTTTGCAAGGGTTTTTGAGATGACAACTGCGGAAGCTATACCCCTCCTGCTGCCAGACATGACATACAGCCGATTGGGCGGACCCCCATAATTGCCAAACTCATTTTCTCTTCACTGCCCTTCATAAAAATCATGGGATTAATAATTGAGCTGTGTTCCCTTTGCCTTCCTCAACTATGTTTTTAATGAGACACCTCCACTCAATGACTGCCCCACTGGGGTCAGACACCTTTGCAGCCATGTCACTGAGGAATGGATGTTCTGTGAACTAACTTTTTTCTGGCTCCTAACCTTCAATCTATATGACATGAGTGAATCTACCAGGAGTAATTATCATTGCTACCACTAGAAGAGCTCCAAGGGTCATTGGAATGCACAAGTCCATCCACCACATCTGATGATGTGGTGGATGGACTTGTCGTTCATAAGAGGGTAAAGTCCCATTATTTATAAAATAGAAGATTTTAAGAAGCATTAATCAAATACAACTAAATCAGTAAATTTGCGGATGCAATTGATGATTTGTGATAAGTATTTCAGATGGTCAGCTCACTGATTATGCTATCATGTCCCTTCTTTTGTTTTCTTCTTACTAGCAATTCTGGGAAATTCAATACCTGCTTCTGATTCTTCATATATGTCATCCAGTGAAGTCCATGTTACTTCCTTCCTGGCTGGATCATGGCTTGTATCAAAATCCTCGAGGCTCTCTTCTTCCGATTTGGGCACTTAAAAATAATTATCAATTACCATACTTTAAATTTTAGGTCATCATAGATGAAAAGATTGCACACCATGAGTTACAAATTGATTTTGATGAAACCGTTACAAATTATTCAATGCAAAGGTAATGGCCCTTTCACGCCTAGTACATCAAATGCAAAAATCGTTCAGGGTGTCTACTATCCAATACCAAGATATTTCCAGTTTTTTTCAGGTTTTCCAGGGAATATTTTTTGTCAATCAGCTCCCCAAACAAGTGTATTATTAAGCAGATATTGGTCATGTGGTAATAATTATTGACCGCCAGTTTCAGAAATGGCAAAGAACAGTTAATATTTTCATTGCACGTTGGGCATGTGACAACGTTTGGCTGCATATCAGAATAAATGCGAATGTGATAGATTTTGAGTGATTATATTATCCAATCTGAAATTCCCTTGTAATCACAAGTTACTGACATTGGACCCTCTACTAGTAGAACATTCATTTCCTGAAAAATAACACCAAAATTCTCAAAGTGGTGATGTTATTCCATCACTCAAATGGTACACCTTTTCATAGTGGTGAGGAATGTATCATTTCAGTCCACCTAAAATTTAATCATTCACATTGATTAATATCAATCATGAAAATCACTCACAATCATAAAAAAATTACATCTTGGCATCAGAGCAAGATGCTTAGGCCTTAACCCCATTTGTGCAATCTAAAAGCAGCCTCTCACAATGGAGGGTCAAGCAGGGCAAGGGCTACAATGGAATGAGATACCAGGGGTGAATTAGTAGCATCTTGAACACATCAAAATAACAAGTGACAAACTTTTACATAATACGGGGGGGGGGGGGGTATTGTTAACTATTAATTATAATCGAGATAAAAAATTAATTTTTATTTATTATTCATAAGACTTCTCTAGATAGTCACAACACTGAGTTATTTTTTCTCTGTTTCTTAACATTTTGAAAGCCATCATTGTAGAGGTTGCATCAAAAACCATACATTTGGCCATTTTTCTACCAATTGAATATATCATTTGAGTAGTCAAATCACCAGCCCAAAATGGTTTCTTGAGATCTAGGAATAAGAAAAAGTAGCTTGGGGCGAGATTGAGAGAATACGGTATGTGTGGCAAAATTTCAAAGCCACATTTCTTTGACTGCCGGTTGCACCATGTTTGCTTCTTAAAAGGAGTTGGTGGTCGTGGAACCAACCAGGCTGACACCTTTGGCTGGTGCAGTTCTTTGCGAGTAATTTTCCATACACTGCCATACCTAAGATTAGCCTCATTATCATTTGGATGGGTGCTCTGTGGCCTGATTGGATTAAGTCCTCCACTTTCTTCATTGCGGCAGCATTGTCCATGAGGGACATGAGGCCAGTTTGGAAATTCCTTTTCCACCTCGCTACTGTGTGCTCTGATGAGCTATCATTTCATTGTGGATTTGCTGGGCACTGTAACCTTTCTAATGAAGAAACTTAATCACATTATAAGCCTCTATCTTCTTCATACTATGAATTACTTCAATTTATGGCTTCCTGACCCAAAAAATCAACATTAACACGTTCACCTCAGCATGGTCGGTCACGTTGCCCTAAGATATTTTAGGTCAACTGTTGGATGGCAATGTAAACTAAAGTGTCTGCTGTCAGAGAAATGTTACCATTTCATAATGTCATATTCATTTCTTAGTTTTTGGATTATTCCATTGATAAACTAAATACTTTGAAATGAAATGTGCTAGGGCTGACATTCTTTTAGATGATTTAGATTAGAAACTTCCAAATGTGATTAAGTTACTGAAAAATACTTCCTACATGATAACAATTTTGAGAGATTGGAATGATACCAAATTCAGTTCATGAGAAACAGGGCACAAATGTTGCATGACAGCACTTTTCTCTCATTTGAAGGCACTGTTTTCACCATACATTCCTCTTGCTGCATTCTACCAGTATGCCTGCAACACTAGTTTATTTTCACATTTAAATTTCCATAGAATAAAAAACATGTTGAGCCAAGCAATTAGCTGATCTGACTGGCCAACAGTCACACCTTGAAAGACCAAACTCCTTCCTCACTATTACCAATATTCATATTGTTGAACAATATTATGTATAATTCAAATATTGAGAATTTTTATCAATATCTGTCGATTTTTCACGAATGATTGCTATGAAAGAGGCCTCTCAAACTGTCTTTTTCATTATTTATCAAGCATTTGCTCCGAAAGAGGAGAAATAACATAATTTTGACAAATTCAATAGGTATTAGGCTGTACTTGGGGAAAATTCATCATCAATGAATAAGTAAACTGAAATTTTTCACAATAAACTTTATCTTATTACTACTGGTTTCCAAGTTGCATGGTTTTCCTTTCTCACACAGGGCTAATTATGGACTTCCACTTCATAGTTCTTCATTTATGTCTTTGCTTAACCTTCATTAGTAATGCTCTCTTGGACTAGGTTACGAAGAGACCTATTCTTTTCTGCTTTGCTTTTATTGTGTTTCAGCCTCAGATTCACTGAGTGTCATACTTCAAGCACATTCACAGGGCTTCCTCGCTCCCTGCAGTACTTCCTTTCTACTCTTACCGACAATAATTTTGTTGATCTTGATTCAAGTGAAAATATACATCCGATTCAATATTTATAAGGATAGTTGAAAATTTTCTAAGCTATTACACAGAAAGAGACAATTTTTTGAAAGGCTGCAAAACAAAAAAAAATTAACATAACATTTTCATAAACAAAGTATGTAAGTTCACACTTATAAAACAAATTTTTGTGTTAATTCAGTAGTGGTGAAGCAAAACAATATACCCATTAATTATAACTATTTATGTCATTTCCCTTGGCTAATTCCTTAGAAAACTTAATTACCTTAAACAATGCATCTTCCACATTGTTTACTAAAACTATACTTAACATAAAAAACTTAACATTAAAATAAACAAAGTTTATGATTCTCTCTCCATTTTCAAGCTAACTTTACTTAAGATTATCAAATTCAGCACACATCTTTTAATTCAAATAAAACTATTAATAAAAAATGACAACCAGCCATTCAGTTACAGAGTAAATAATCGACTACACACACATACCCAAGGTGTATTTCATGACAAAAATCCAAATTTTGGTCTTGCTAGATATTACCACTTATGGGGTTATATTCTTTTCCGTTATGTGAATTTTTGTCAGGAGAATTAAAAAAAAAAGTTACCTGATCCCTTGATTTAGCTAACTCACTTAATGGAAACATTTCATGCCTGCTTTCAAGGAATGTAGAGTACCAAGGCTCGATTATGAAGAAAGCAAAGTTTGAATTGGTAAGAACATTGGTATAACAAGATTGAGGTGTTAGAGTCCTACAAGGAGTCACACAACTTTGTCCATTCTTCAAAATTCTAAATTCAATGATGAAACTTGTTTATTGGCTTTCCTTTTACCTTCGTTGAGCTTATGATTTTCCCACCCCCTTTACACTTGCTTTTATGTTAATCTCCAACTAGGAAGATAGCCTTTCCAGTAAGAGGAGTAGTCAACTCATTTATGAGTGTATGGGAACCCAAAAGGGATATACGTTACATTATCCATTGATTTTTCTTGGAAGTAAGTAACTGTTTGAGGGACAAAACAGGTCACTTCAGAGAAAGAAGTGAGCTTAGGTATACACCCATAAAAATATGCTTTCCATTACTTGATTTGAGACTCAGAATTCTTAAGTCAACCTGCTGTATCGAATGAAATATACTTCAACTAAGAAACATTTTACATACTTTTTGGTGAATTCATCAAATTCCGTTGATCCTCTGGAGATGGTACCAAGAGCCAAAGTTTTGAACCACCAGAAGTATGTTGGAGGCTATATTTTAGAGAATGGAAGAAGAAATGACCATCACTGCTTCTTAGACAGCATCAGCATTTTGATGCACACTTATAACAGAATGAAAATCATTACAATATTGATGATGAATCTAAAATTCATACCATTTTAGCACGAATACACGACAAAATTCACTTTAAACATCAAAACACTTATCTAATCAAGATGGAATGTTCATTTAATTGAATTTAACTAATGAAACAGAAAACTAATGACAAAATTAAGGAAAGAATGTAATTTAAAAATAGAACTAACAATTAAAAAGAAGCTAACAGTCAGTACACGACCAAAACTTCTGCATTATCTCTGACACCAGATGAATTAAATAAATTCTTCATTAGCTGTCAAGACCTTAATCTCTACTATTTCTATTGGATTGAGAGAAGGCTCAAATCTTGTTAAGAAATCATATTTTCAATATGAATTATTTAAATGGAAATGTGTACCCCTATATGATATCTTCCAAAAGATTACAACTCTCAAGAATTCTTACAGCAAGGACATATCTCAAACAACCTTATGAGTGAATTTATGCATTACTGTACAATTTTCTATTATTTTCAATAATTGTTTCTTATCAATTATTATAAAATAAAAAATCTGGTAATTTCCTATTTGCTCTTAAACAATTAAGAGTTGTTCCCATACACAAGAAAAGAGCTAAACATGATCCTCAGTGCTACTGCCCTATTTTTTTGATTCCTTTTATTGGCAAAATTTTTATATCCAATTACATATTTCAGCTCTACAACTTCCTGGAAGAACGATATATTCAGTTCCTCACAGAATAGCTTCTGCAAAGGGAAAACTACAACTCATGTTCTTCAATCTACCACCAACACTATTTTGAGCTCATTTGAAGATCAATCTTATGTTTTATTAGCTCTGTGCCCTTAATACAACTTTCGACTGCATCTTTCGTCTCATATTTCTAAATAAACTTCAGCACTACCAGCGTCATGGAAATTCATTTTTTTCCAGTTATATCTTCCAAAGCACTAGCAGTATGTATACTTACATGGTTTGAAGTCTTGTTCCTTTCAGATCCAATATGATGTCCCACAAGGATCCTTTTTTGGACCACTTTTATTTTTGATAATGATCAATCACCATCCTCTTAACATTCAAACCATTTCCATCTTATAAGCTGATGATGACATGATGCAACATTCTTGTATGTCGGTAAAACCCAAATATTATGGCTGATTTTGCATATGATTGTCTACGCAGGCCAATGAATGGAAAAGTTAATGGTTTTTCACAACATTTAACCAAAACTCACTAAGTTTACTTGTAGCCTCATATTCTCATCAAGGAGGTTAAACCTTCCAAGCTATTAGGATTTTACCTTGCCTTAAAACTGACCTGGAGCTCGCATGTTCATAAAAAATTATCTAAGGCTCCCTATATCCTAAGAAAGTTAAGTATGTTTACTCCATCTGAACATTTGAAATCTGTATGTTTTGCTTTTTCCATAGCCACCTTGGTTACAACAGAGAAATCTGGAAGAAATCCCCAGACATAAAATCAGTTTTCACCCGGCAGAAAAAGGCTATCACGGTCTTACCCAACCTAACAACCCATACATCACCTTTGGTATGCTGCAGGCCACTTTTCATCAGATGCAAAATTTTGACGGTTTATAGAGATGAGGGTGGTTCCAGAAGTATCCGACCCAGCAAAGAAAACATAAACATTTGGAAAAAATGTAGTCATTTTTCAACATCTCCTTTCAGCTCTATACACTTTTCCCAGCGATGTTCAATTTGTTCAATACTCTTTTTATAATAAGAACTGCCTTGCTCCTCAAAATAGCCATTAACTGCAGGCATTACTTCTTCACAGTTGAAAACCTTTGACCACCAAGCCATTTTTTCAAGTTTGCGAACAGAAAATAATCCAAGGGGGCTAAATCTGGTGAATGAGGTAGCAATTCAAACTTTAATTCATGAATTTTGGCCATTGCAATAATGGATTTGTGAGATGGTGCATTGTCTTGATGAAACAACACTTTCTTCTTAGCCAAATGCGGCCGCTTTTGCTTGATTCCTTCGCTCAAACATTGCAATAAGTTTGCATAATAATTTCCTTTGATAGTTTTTCCTTTTTCAAGATAATGAAAATTATCCCAAAAAACCGATGCCATGACCGTGCCTGCAGATGAAACGGTCTCTGCGTTCTTTGGAGCTAGTTCTCCCTTTTGAATCCATTGTTTTGATTGTTCTTATGTCTCGGGTGTGAATTAATGCACCCATGTTTCGTCCATGGCTATGAAATGGCATAAAAATTCAGCTTTCTTGCTGTGAAACTATGCTAAACACTCAATTGAAACATCTTCACGACACTGGTTTTGCTTGAGTGAGATATCTTGCACACAGCTTTCTCATGTCCAATTTTTCAGTTAATATGCTTTGTTCTGCACTTTTTGTAATGCCTACTATGTCTGCTAGCTTGTGCACTTTTAGTCGACAATCATCCAGTAACACTTTATGGATTTTCTTCACCATTTCTGGAGCGGTCTCCTCACTTGGTCAACAAATACGATGCTCGCCTGATAGCTCGTATGGCCTCTTTTAAACTCTGCTACCCAATATTTTCTTGTCGTAAACGAAGGAGCAGACTCACCTACAGTAGAATCAAGTTCAGCTTTTATATTGGTTGGGCTGAGGCCTTTCAAATAAAAGTATTTATTGTATCACATAATGATGATTAATTTTCACAAATTCACTGAAAACATTCACTATTGATGGCTGCCACACAAATACTAAACAACGTGGCATCTTCAAACTTGAAACATATACTTAATAGATTGTGTACTTTATAATACAGTGATATTTTTCAAACTACTACTGCCATCTCTAGGTCAGGCCTGGAACTTATGGGACCACCCTCATAGTATACTTCCAAATTCTCTTGTATGTAAAAAAACAACCCCCATGCAGTCCCTACAAGGTGTGAAAATCATGATCACAATACATGAAAAAAAATCTCTTACTATATCAATGTAGGTTAGCTAAATCCTAACAGTACTTTTGGAAAGTGGGAATGAAATTATTTCATTATTCACTGGCAACTGCAAGAACAGCTAGCTTTGCCATTCAGTTCAGCGACGTAACAATGGCTAGCATCTTAAGCTTTATATTCAGTAGATGTTTATTTCTCTTATCACTTCTCTGACCTTATGTCCTAATAAACCTTTTATACATCTGCATTGGTTGCCTGTATTTATTATCTTCATGAGGTCCATTGTATTTTACGAACTTAATAATCAATGAAAATTATTATTATTGCATAAAAATTTCTTGCTCATTTTCAATAGAATTGACAAGTGCTGGAGCATTACTAGATTTTATTACTCAAATTATAAAAAAAATGACTGAGGACCACATGAAGACTAGAACTTGCTATTCCAGTATCCACCAAACCTAAGATTATAAGTTCCTGCATAACTCACAGTTTTCCAGGCCAAAAAACACTTTCCAGCACATTTTATGGAACAGCATTACCCCTTTTTAAATAAATACATATTTATGTATATAAATACATAATTCTGCATTCATGCAAGGAAAATCTTCAAGCCATTAAATATTTCTGATGAACTAAGGGTGAATGAAATAAATATTTTTGAGCATGGAGAAAGTAAGGTACGAGTTTTAATGTGATACAACTGATACCACCACTGATAAACCCTTCAGCAATATGAAAATGTGTAGTTAATTTTTATTAACACCTACCTCAAATTTAGCCTCATATTTCACAAAAAATTTACAAATATAATTCTTACATAATAAATCATGTTGACAATTTTCATCATTATGGAGATTGGAGATATAAATATGTGAACTCCATCGGTGATGTAATACATTTATTACGCCTTAAGTGCAAAACATTGTTTCCTGCATTCCCTTAAATCATTTTCTGCTTGCTTTTCTGCTGCTCTCACATTTGCGTGAAAACATGTGTTAATGCGAAAACCCATGCCATTCTGGGTGACAAACATCACAAAGAGAGACATTCTTGGGGCTACAAAAAGGAGACATACGTACAAATATTTTGTACTCAGTAGCCTTGAAGTTGAGTCTTGTGAAGATCATTAGGATACTTTAACCAGTCTCATCTCACTAAAAAAATGTTTACCATGAAAACAAAAAGCATTTGCAGACTTTTAGATACCCACAAATTCTTCACAAAGGTTGAAAAATCATCATACACTTCTTCCTTTTTCAAACACTAATCCATTTTCAAGATGAGAATTATCTTAAGAATTACTCATAAGTTGAAATTTGGGCTGGCAAATGCATTTGATACTAATAAAACGTGTGCAGACTATAAAGTTTATTTTCATCACTGAAGTTCCTAAATGTGATGCATGAAAATTTTATTCATAGATTATTACAATTGTGAATATTCAACCAAATTTTTAACCTAAAATTTAGCATAAAATATCCATCAACTCGTTCTTTGTGATAGTTTAAAGTCCATGAGTTGGAAAATACCTTATCATTTCTCATTAAATCCCCTTCTCATTTCAGAGTTATCCAATCGAGGCAAAAATTAAATTAACTTAAGAGGTGAAATTCAAGGCAAAAATTAATTAATATTAGGAATGAAATTATTGGAAGTAATTGGACGGAAGCAGTTTGAAGCTATTCCAAAATAAGTTGACTAATATTCTCAAAAATCAGGCCTCACTGAGCATTTGAACGGTCACTTCTATTTTTCCATTGTAATATAGTCACGACAACTAGTCAAAGAGTCGAACTGTCCCATAATAATAATTTAAGTTGGACTTGATGACTGAGTTTATTTCTATTCCTTGGCATGTTACAGAGCAGTTAGCGGAACATAAATGTTTAAAAGTCAAAAGGTGCACTTAAATTGCATTTTATTAATTTAAACAGCAGGATACCTACCAAATGTGCTCCTTCATCAGTAAATCTTCTGATCTCAATTATGATTGATCTTTTACTTTCAAAGAATAAACGAAACGGAAAAGAATATTCTCTTTGAGGGAGTTTTTGTGCCCGTTTTGAAGACAGAAAGATAATAGGTGATAAGTAAATATGATAAGCTGTAGAGAAAATGCAATATAAGGAATGCATAAGGCAAAATATGTTAATATTATGTTTAATACAGCCACAGACAATGACAAAACATAACAGTAGAAGTGTAAACAAACTATGAACGGCAAATTAAAAGTGTTACAAAATCAAAAATAACTCAGCAAAAGAAATGAAATGTTTTAATATTACTAGCGAAGGGAAAAGAGTGACATCTAAGAGAATTAGAAAAAATAATTGGAACTATGACATTTGAGCAGAAAAGAAAAATCACTATGAACAGGATATTGAAAGCCTCCTGAAGTAAAGAGGAAATGCTCAAATTGCTAGTGTTCAGTATGAGAAGCAACCAAAAAATAAATAATGAAATATTATTCATTAATATACAGCAAAAGATAGAACATGGCATGGAATTAGGGAATACAATGAAGAAATACATTAGTGCGCGTGGAGATCAAAATGAAACACTGAAAAGGGCAAATTGCAATGACTACAGAAAAGAATTTTGATTTTGGTAATAATAAAATGCCAAATCAAAATATAATCAAAAATCAAAATATAATCAAATTCTAATATTTAAATTCAATACTGCAATGATATTTGCAAGATTATATTTTAATTTTGAATCATAAAGCAAGTCCATTATATATAAGAGCCATAAATACTTAAATATTTGCAGTAAACAGCAAGGCAGTGATAGAAAACCAATATTTACACTTAGCTACAGGTAAAATAATAATGAATGGAAAATAGCTTATCTACGGTATATTTATGAAATCGATCCAGTAATTCCCACTATTCTTCCATCTCACCATTAACAGATCTAAAATAACTTTATTCCACAATCATTACGAAGGACCCTAGCAGGGATAGCTAATTGTAAAATATAATACTGATATATTGATTTATAGTACACAAAAACTCATTTTGTTCCATATCAATATGGCAAAAAATATTCTGATATGCATATATATTGAGTGAAATCCTGTGCACTGAAATCGAGAATGGTAGTATTTAGGAACAAATTTCCTACGCAAAGCGAAACTGCCCGATTCTGCAAAACACCAAAGAGGCAAATTCAGTTTTTGACGAATTTAAACTTTCAAATGTATGATGAAAGGAATGGCTTTCGTTAATTATAGTAGGATGAATTCCACAATCGTCGACACACCATATTAAGCATTAGTTTGCTTGTAAATGGAATTAGAAACGAGTAAAGTGTTACAATAAGTTTCTATTTCTCGTGATTAAATTGAACGACTATAGTTGAAACCGTTATATTATAAGTAGGCATAACTTCGTGTTTTTGCTCACCGATATCGCGAAACAATTGCACACCCCTCAGGCTTCGGCGTGTCAAATAATAACATCTTCATCAAAGGATCAATCATTCCCTATTCTTCGACTGCATCATATAAGGCTGACTTTTCCGATTGAAAAAGTTGCTGACATACGCTTCTAATGATATCACTCCCTCATTCTAAACAAACGCGCCATAATCCGCATCAAGCAACATGAAGGCATGCGTAAGGCCAACTCGCACCTTTTTTGTTTTATGGCGCACATGGTTGTCGGTTGTAAATAATTTGGTACAGCGAGTGCACCGTTGCCAATGTGACTCACTACAGGTTATCCCGGAAATTCAAAATACTCACAAATGTTAGTGTAGGGTAAGGAAAAGGGCTCCCGGAAAGTATATAGTTTCGTCTCACAAAACAAATAGTAGAACGTGAAAATTGCAAATGTGCATATCTAAAATAGAATTATTGTTTGTCTATATTACCTTCATAAACACTTAGAATTACTTAAATTCCAAAGAAACTGCGGGAGATGCCGCAACATTAACGTTTAACGGAGTCATCCGCTAATGTGCATTTCAATGCAACATTTTCAGAGTGTCATCCCAGTCAAGGCAAATGATTTTTACACTCTGAAACTGTTGCAATGACTTAGAATGAGCTTTTAGTGCCTTCTTCATTACGTTGATCTGAAATATACCGGCCGATGTACGTAGTTGCCCTCCTGGGTTTTATGTAAAAATTTCAGAATTTTTCGAATATTTAATGCTTAAATCTAATAATTAAAAACCCAAAGCCTCGAAAAATGCCTTCCGTCCTGTTGTGCATAATTTCAGAATTGGGTATTCTTAAAAAAATAGTTAAGTTATAATATTTATTACAATGACATAATATGATAAAGTAGCTAATTTAAGCACCAAAAAGGCTACATATACATACATATATATATATATATATATATATATATATATATATATATATATATATATATATATATATATATATATATATATATATATGCAGCATAAATAGTATACAAATCTGATCAGTGGTACCTTTCAGGTAAACTGGCACTTCACAGCCAAGAAATAATGTGTTTACAATTTCATAGTATGGAGACTCCCTCTAACCAAAACCTCCAGGTGGAAGTTAATATCAACCAAATAACAGATTTATCAATAGCTAAATTCTCTCAGTCATCCTACATCAATGACATTACTACAAAGCTAATCACAGGTTTGTTCAAAAGCCTGGCACATTTTATTTCCCATGATAACCTGAAATGTTTGCATTGTGCAAATGATAATCTTATCTCGCATATGTTATCATATGCTGAGGGAATGACTGTTAAACTAGGAAGCATTCTTCCTTCATTGGCAAAATATCTATCTGTCAAAGAGATCTTGCTAGGAAACCACAAACAAAAATTGGACCATGTGAACCAAGTTTAACACGTTTAAGTCTTAGAGGTGTCAATTGTTATTTGTTGTACCATTATGTGTTTTCAACACTTCACATGTGTTGTAGAGAGGCTCCTTGATAAAGAATAGAAGCCTGTTACAAAGCTTGTATGGTTAGAGTTACCTATTAATACTATTTTTGGCATAGGAACCTCCTCAGATTCTCTCAAACTGGGAAGATTCTTGAGAGTGAACTATTAACATGGCCTTAGACTTTGTTAGTTAGAAAATTTTACTGTGACAGTTCAGGGTTACTAAACTGTTTCCCTTAAAACTTTCCTGTCCTCTGTAACATGGTACTTTTCGACATAATCATCTCAATAATTTGGGCATTTGTCATACCTGTGGACAAGCTTTATGATACCCTTTTAATAAAATGTTGCTGCCAATGAATTTAAATAATTCTTGACATTGTCTTGAAGCTCCTCAATTTGGAAAATCTAACCTCCTAGCCACGTCTTCAGTTCAGAGAAGATATGGAAGTCACTTGTTGCTCGGTCAGGACTTTGGTGGGTGATCAAAAATGTCCCATTGAAATAGCTCAAGCACCCATTGGGTTGCACCAGCACTATGCGGACAGGCATTGTCGTAGATCAGAACAATTCCAGCAGCCAGTATGGCTCTCCTTTTGTTTTGAATGGCTCTCTTACAACATTGTAACGTTTCACAATAAACAGCTGTATGAACTCAAGGAGCAACACACCTTTTTTCTCCCAAAACACAGTGGCCATAACCTTTCAATTGTTGAAGGTTTGTCTGGTGAATTTGTGTACCTGCATTGTTGTGATTGCCACTTTGTTTCGGGCGTGCCATGTTTAATCCACGTCTCAACTATGGCCATAATTAATTTTAAAAAGTCTTTTTTTTTCAGCGGCATAATGATCAAGGGATGGCTGAAGCCATTTGGTGAGTTTTGTGGTTGTCAGTCTACATTTTTGGGACCCAGCAAGCACAAATTTTTTTGTAGCCAAAATGTTCCATAACGATAGAGTACAGAGAAGATCTTGAAACTTCTGGAAATTTCATAGACAAAAGTACCCATGGTTTTCTCTAACCACTTCGTCAACTCGTTGAACAAGGCTGTCTGTGGTGACAGACTTGTGTCCTTGATCCCCTTCATCATGCACATCAGTTTGGCCATCTTTAAATTTTCGACACCATTCACGCACAACACCATTATTAATGGAGTTTTCTCCACACCTTCAGCTCATTCTTTGATGTATTTCTGCAGCACTATTCCCTTCTATTTGTAGGAAATGAATAATGCTTTGCAATTTGCATTTGGTGGGAGAATCAGTTGAGGTGGCCATGTTTATGTGATTGCTACACAGCACAGCCTGACGACTTGAGCTCAGCAGTGGCAGAGGGTGTGGTGCGGAAGCTGTTCTATTACCTGCTATGCACACCACCTGCCAATCGCTTGTCTGCCGTTAATGCTGCCTGATCAGAGGTTGAAATGAAAACTGCCCTTGTAGTATTCTTTCATTCCATATTCACCATAGCCCTGACAGCATATTCCATGAAGAAGAAGGTGGAATGAAAAGTCATTTACACACCTTCAAAAGAGACGCATCAATGAGTTATAATTTCAAGACTTTAAATTTCTTCAATTTAAGGACTATAATGCAGAATTGAAGAGGGGCTCATATTAAGGTATAATTATGGGTTGTGTTCTATTCAGAGAGACGAGAATTTTTAGGGCAGGGTCAAGATTTTGCTGACTGTTTTCTTAGATTACCGTGGCATAGTTCATCAGGAGTTCTTACCGAAAGGTCGTACGGCCAATGAGGAGTATTACCTTGAAGTTATATGCTGTTTGCAAGAAGCAATATGAAAAAAACGTCCGAAATGGTTGAAAAACAATTAATGCCTTTTGCATCATGATAATGCACCTGCTCACTCATCGTTGCTTGTGAGAAACTTTTTGGCCAAAAGTATTACCACAGTCATGTCTCAGCCACCATATTCACTGGATTTGGCCCCCAGTGACTTTTTCCTGTTCCCAAAACCGAAGAGACCTATGAAAGGATGGAGATTTACAATGATTGAGGAGATAAAGACTGCATTGCTGGAAGAGCTCAAGGCTATACCATAAAGTGCTTATTGGAATTGAAAAAAACGTAGGCACAAGTGTATTAAATCGGGGGGTATTACTTTGTAGGGGACAATTTGAATGTTGACAAATAAATGAACATTTTTTCATAAAAATGAAAATTCAGCTTACTTTTTGAACACACTTCATACAAAAAGTTAAACAATAAAATGAGATGGTAAAAAATAGATCAAAAGAAGATTTTTTACTGCAAGGGTGTTTTTTGCTGCCCCTTCTTTATGATTGCCAAATTATGAGAAGATTAGAGGATATCGGTTGACTGATCCATTTTTGTGGGGTCTTTAACACAACTACACTTGTTTATTTTTTCCTGTTCACTTTCTGGACACCCATGCAGGGTTGCATTCCTGAATGTCATTCCTAATCCTGATGATTTTGAAAATGACAAATGAAGGCTTCCCATGAACTGCCAATAGGCAAGTTGTGAGCCTTCTTTTTATATTATGAAAGAATATATATTTTTGGATTAGGGTAGCACCTTTCTTTCAAACCTCATCCTAGTAGTAGCTTTAGATGAGGTGACCGACAGGTTCATATGCACCATTAGGAATGAATGGGAAAGGAGGAATGGTGGTGATAAACGCGACCTTGGCATTAGCCTACTCTTATTGAAAAATGCTTGGGGGTCTACAGTTTAATGTCCCATCCAATGAATAGGATACTCACTGAAACTGTTCTCCACAATACACCTCAAGTAGGGATTGGGATACCACTGAAAAAATCTGCCATCTCTATGATCGGAACCTAGGCCCTTAGGGCAAGATATCAGTACATTAGCCACTGCTTCATTGCGATCCCCCTTTAATCTCATCTTATAGGACTGTAAGACATCTTTCTCATGGACAGCGTTGGATTTTTACATGTGCATCATGTGCAAAGCCCTATGGATAAAGTTAAAAGACTTCAGCCTCCTTTTTGAAAGCCCAGCTTCAAGGAAGGGAAAAATGGTAATTCTTAAACAGACCATAGTCAACTAAAATAATATTCTGATGTGCAAAAAAACAGGACTGATGCATGGTGCCATTCAAAGTGTTTATGGAAATTTTGAAATACAACTAGCCCAAGTTTTTTCAAGTTCATTTTTTGCATTAAATTGGATAGGATTTTGCTGTTTTCCACCTTAATTTAACAACAAGTCAGGGGTCAGAGCACATTTTTGGAAAGAGTGCATAGGGGTTATAAACTGTAATTTTCCTCAGAATACAAAGGGAAGTTTCTTGCAGAATGATGAAATCTCTTCTGATAACCATTGTTGGTATTTGAAGAAGAAACTACAGAGCCAAAGTCCTTACCTGGGATGGTATAGAATGCACTGGGAGAAAAAAAGGGCGACCAAATCAATGTAATTATGGTAATGATCTGACTTACTTATTCAATGAATTCTTACAAAAGAATACCATTTTATTTTACAGATATGGAATAATTTTGCCATCATATGAGTTCATTCATGCTAGTGGAGGTTAACAATTAAGGTGTAAAATAAAAGAAGTTGATAAGTGGAAAAATTTCATTATATTTAATATTTTCTCCCCACATATTTATATATATATTTATATATATTATATACACATTTAAATGAAGTAGGAATTGGTTCTTGTTTAAGTGAAAGAAATTTTACCTCCATCTCAGTATGAGACAAATGAGTGGCAATATAAAATATGTTATTTACATCTAAGGAAATGACATATTTGGCATCTACAGCACTTAAAAAGAGTAGTCAAGAATCTCATGTAAATGGCACAATAAAGCATTGTCTGTGAGGTTGAAACGCTCTTTCAAAATGATTCTGAAGGAGCATTAAGGATGGCACACTAAATAAACACAATGACCTTTGATAGATGCTAATGTCTCTGGTAAGGTTAACAACATTTCACTCATACATTATGGTGCATCTAATTAGTTTTGACTTTTTTTTACAAAAAATTGGTCAACAGCAGCCGATTTGCCAACAATGCATGATTATTAAATTGATGTAAACCACTCATTGTTGTGCATTTAATAAACTATAGGTCCACAAAAATGCAACAATCAGGTGTAATTGGTAACATATAAATTAAATATGTCCTGTCAAATCCTTGGATAGCAATTCACTGGAATTTAATAGTAAATAAAATTGTTGACATTAAAAGAAAACCAATTATATCACATTTTTCTGCAATATATGCCAGCACTGAAATAAATTTCAATATGGAGAACTTCAAATTGTACTTCACTGCATTTTATGTTTTCATTGGAGTTTGTTTTTTTAATACACAACACATATTGGGAACACCTGAGTCTCAACAACTTTAATAATTTTCTCCTGACTTCTCACTATTTTGTGAGTACATATTTGTGTACAGCACTGAGACACAGCACACCTTAGGAAAAAATATTTAAAATATCTTCTCTCTGGGAAACTGCCTAAATCAAGTTCACAAGTAATCCTTGAGAGGCAAATGAAGTCTACTTCACTGAAGCACAGAAACTAAGTGACCACACTTTTAGACATCATTCTCACTGTGTTCTTGAGAGCTTGACGTTTGTTGCAGAACCAGATCCTTATGACTTCTCTCTCATATCCAAGCTGCTGAGCTAGGGCCGTTATCTCAGCTCCTGCAAATGAAAAGTTATTTTACACATTCATACCATGACTTCCATATGGAAAATAGGGTATAGACTTTTAAATTGTAGGCAGGTGACATACAGTATTTAAATTGTATGATTTGACTTTACATTTAACTCTGCCAGAGGACTGAAACGCAGTCCTTGAATATTGCGGAGACTATTAATAAATTATGTGTGGTAAATTTAAAGAATCAGATCACAAGTTAATCATGAATTTACTGCTATTAACTTAATCTATTAAAAAGATTATATCATGGTAATTTAAAATTAAATAAATGTAATTAATAATACACGTGTGACTAGTGGCCCACTGGTGGTACACCTGTAAATAAAATGAATCTTTTATTCTATGAAGATAGGTGCGTAAAGAAGTTGAGGCAGACTATGACCACTCCCCTTCTTTCAAGGTCTTTTACAGCACTAAACCAGAAGTACAATGAACCTTATTGATACATTTCCTTGGGATTGTGATAAAAAAAAGTTAGTGCTGCATTTTTCTGGCTCATCTCAAATCAAAAAATAAATATTTTTTCTTGGAGATGAAATCAAAGTAAACAAATGAGTCACTGCAGTCAATTCATTGCTTTTATTATGACTCAATGTAAGAAGGAGTTTTAAATTATGTTGTGGACTTTTCCTCATTGATGGAGGTCAAAGACTTAATCTATGACAATTTTCATTTTAAATTATGTTTATTCTTATTCAATTTTAGGCCTTTATGGAGCCAATTCAATGGAGATTCAACTTATTGACTTTAAACTTGGTTCAAATCAAATTGATGCAAAATTTCAGTCCCGAACAAAAAATAATCCCATCCCCAAATGTAATCCCTTTCTTATTGGAATGGAACCAACACTCTCTCCTTACATTACTAATGACTAATATTAATTTCAATGCTGTAGTCAGACCAATAGCAAAAAGTAAACAACTCTCCTGTGTTATGGACTGGACAAAATTAGGTGAAATAGGGAGGTAACAGGATAAACATTCTTATAATTGAAAATTATGCTGATGAATATTTTTCTGTTAGTCATTACCAATATTCATGACCCATAATCATGCCAAAGAATATTCTAGCTCTATTTGAATGGGCTAAAAAAGATGAAAAGGAGAGTTGCAGAAAAGAACTAAAACATTTATGATAACGGAAGAAATGTAGGTACTGATAACTGAATAGAGCAACTCAATTAAAGAATCAGAGATATATTAAATCAGTCCCAAATATATAAGCAGAAATTTCAAGTGGCATATCTACTAATTAGGTACATACATTGATAATTAATTTTCTACTGAGTTAGAATGCAAATTGAAACTTCATTCCATATTTGACATTTTTACCAAACTGTGCATGCTACAAAGGAGATGATGTGAACATCAACTAATAATTTGCACTGCAAAGTGAGAATATTGACTCATCAAATGCTGATTGAAGGAAAAAAGAGGGTTATGAGTTTTCATCCTTGCTATTTTGGCCATATTAGAACCCCTTTCTCCAATCACTATACTCTGCTAGGCTATGATGACCCCTACCACAATATACACTTAAAATAATCTGGTAGGGTTATCAACTCAGTGTTTTCCATGAAACACTGGGAATTTGACGATAATATAAAAATTCTTCAATTCCTAGTTTCAGGCCCATTTTCCCCAAACTTATACAACTGCATGATTATTTTATGTGATTTTTTTCCAAGCAAAATGTTAAGAGTCATTTTCTTGAAAATCACAATATACCGAGAAGTTTCATAGCAATTCTAATATCAATGAATATATTTGATGAAACAGAATTCTTCTTTAATGAAAATTATATTTTTGGCTTCTGCTTTTTAGGTTTGTGAATATACATAGTCTGTTGTTTTTTATGAGGTAGTTAATTTTTTAAGATCAGTATCCCCAAGCGTCTTCTGAGGTTCTCTTTTCTTGATGGAATTCTCTCCCTCTAAAGTCCTTTCTTTGAAAGTTGGCACCTCTGCTCTAAGTGACACTTAAAATTCATGAAGCCTGCAAGGTATCATAGTTGACTAATTGCTAAATGTAGGCAATTTAAGAAATCACTCCAGGTTTAACTTTTCTGTGCAAGACAGTGAATCAAGCACTGCGACCTCTAGATACAATATTGAGCTATCTATTAAGCCTGTTACCAAAAATTCCATTTTTATTATGGTTTATGTTGTTTAGAGATTTTCAGTTTAGTGTTTGCTTAATTTCATTGCAGGTACCGACTATGGCATCCTGGATTGTCAGATAGATCTTTCTCATTAACAAGGCATGTCACATGGAGCCAAACTATCTTTCCTTCACCAAGGTATACAACCATGTATAGAAAGGGCCCAACAAATGCAGCTGTGCTAATCTCAGTTTAGTTTTGCTTACATTGCAACTAATAACAATTTAGTGCAATCAATTATGAAACCCAGATGGATCTAATCAAACCCCACTGTATTTTTCCATTGGATACTTTCCAGGCTTTACAAATGGCTCTGGTAAAGGGATAACATTGTTACTTACCTATGAGTTATCATTCTGTAATAAAAATGTATGTGACCACTTATTGAAGAAAAATGGACTGTCAATTTGACAAAAAGTTAGCATCAGAATAAAATCTGGCCTAATTACCTACATGATTTAATGATTCTCTTGCAGGGAAGCACTTACATTCAATTGCTCTTGATTACCATTATCTATATATTTCTGCTAACAACATTTTCATCGTTCTCACAAAGCTCTGATTTCTATTTGTGATTCAGAAAAATCTTAACTACATGGGTAATGTGTGAGACAGCATAGTAGGCAAATGTAGTATAACAGCAAACATGTCAATTAGTTGTAATACATTAAATGCCTGTAGTTAAAGTAGGAAAATAAACCTCTGGTAATTATATCAGAGTTACCCTTGTATTTCTTTGTGCATGCACATGCAACTGAATCAGGAAGTTTTCTCAATTACAGAAGACTATTTATAAAATCAATGGATTTCAACAACATGTCAAACTTTTGAAGTGCCTAACTACAAAAGAACATTTGTTTTAGTATGCTGGCAGAAGTGTAATATTAGAACCTTTAAATCATCCCTAATTAAAAATAGCTACTGTATTCCCTGGCCTATAAAATGAGAAGATTTTTTACTCCAAAATGTGCTCTAAAATCGGCCTGCATCTTATGGGCTAGGGGCACATGGGTATAACTTTGACCTATAAGTCCAAGCTGATTTGCTGGAGAATACTTACTATTATGTATTTTTTCCTGCTTTAAGTATAGAAAAAGTTTGCCTTATGACAAATTTCAATAATATCACTGTTTTGAGTAAGGATTAAGCAAAAGAATTTTAATATTTTGTTGAAAGAATTTGAAAAAAATTGCCATGTAAATCGTAAATATATAAAAAGTAGTGCATTTAGTTACATCTTGCTTGTGGTGCTGCGGCAAAACATATATGTCCAGGTAGATGTCACCTCTCTGGTAATAAATACACACGTTGTACTATTTCCAATAAACTTTCAGCCTATGGGCATTCAATTTTAACAAGTATGAGAGTGTCCTAAAGGCATAGTAAATTTTTGCTTATGATACAAAGTTCGATAATATCAAAATTATAACAGAAACTAAGAATTGCATAAAAAGTTACAATGAAAATGAATCACAGGATGTTAAGAGAGAATATTTGCATACAGTATTACATTTAAACTTGAAGCCATGAATTATGCTTCAGAACATGGGAGGGAGGGAGTAGAGAGAGCAGAAAGTGGACTTAGTAAATGCATATAAGAGTAAAAAATTAATGTTCATGTGCTCCAAAATGGTCAAAGCTTGAGGAATATGTTAAGAACAGGATAATAAATCACAGGAGGCACGGGCTACTGTTTCAACAAGACTGATTTTATGAGGCTAGTTAGAAAGGTTCTTGAAATCATCACCATATTTGATATCAGCGCTAATGCAGTGAGTTTCCCATGTAGTAATAGGTAATCCTTTATGAGTAAACATGTTATGGATCAGTGCTCTGAGAAGAGATCTGTAGTGCAGACACCTTTCTCTTGTTGTTCCCATGCAATGATTTGTGGAGATGGAAAAAATTGAGATTCGAGTAGTGATTTAATACTTCGTTAAGATAAGTATGAAAGCAAAGGAAATCCATGCAGACTTTCAGAACACACTGGAGGACTCTACTCCTTCATATTCAACTGTTACTAAGTGGAGAAATGAGTATATGTTTGGTCAGGACAGCTGGGATGAAGATCTGTGTGGTGACCAGCCAAACTGTGACACTAACCCAGAAATTACTGCAAAAGTGCGTAAAATGGTCATGGAGGATCGCCAACTGAAAGAGCAAGAAACTGCTGAAGCTGTAGGGATGTCATCTGAATGGGCATTTGACATTTTATATTGGAATTGGATATGAGAAAATTATCAGCTAGACTGGTGCCTCAATTCTTGACACAGAATCACAAATGCATCAGAATGGATATTTCTGATCAATGTTTGACCTGTTTTAAGAGCAATCAACAAAGTTTTCTTCCCTGGGTTGTGACCATAGATGAAACTTAGATCCACTACTATACCCCATAGACAAAACAGCAGTCAAAGTAGCGGAAACATGATCATTCACCACACTAAAGAATGCAAAGGCAATACGGTTGGCCGGCAAGGTGGTGGCTTCAGTTTTTTGGGATGCAAAAGGGATTCTGAAGATAGATTATCTTCCCACTGGCCAAACAATTACTGGACAATACTAAGCTAACCTCTCTGACCAACCATAACAAAAGATACACAAGAAAGGCCAGGTTTGACAAGGAAAAACGTCGTCTTTCATCAAGAAAATACATGCCCACACACAAGTATCGCTGCCATGGCAAAAATACGTGAAATAAGATGTGAATTGTTGCCATATTTTGCTTATTTGTCTGATTTGGCTTCATCAGATATCCATCTCTTCTCGAAGCTCAAAGTTTTTCAAGGTGGACAGAGATCCTATTCAAACAAAGAATTAACTGCCGAAGTAGACAAGTATTTTGCTGATCTGAATGAATCTAATTTTTGAGATGGGATCAAGACATTGGAACATTGCTGAACAAAGTGCATTAAGGTGCAGGGGGACTTCATTGAAAAATAAAAAAAGTTTCACTGCAGTAAGTACTTTATTTCTATTCCATTGTGAAAACTGCTCTCATTATACTCATAATTGAAGCAAGGCAATAAGCAAGAAATATTTCTATTGCCAATTTTTCTAGGACATCATGGTGCAAGGGACTCATGAAGAGAAAAGGTCTGTGCATATGTACCAAATCTGCAGTATCTCAAAAACTGCCACTTGAATACAAAGAAAGGTTGTAAGGCACCAACTAACTCATGACATCACATCAATGGGAATAATGAAATGGTCATTGATTACCAGTGGTTGTGATTGAAAAAGTCATGGTAAAAAGGTAAAAGTGAGATTATGACAATGCCTTTTTTAAAATGTGATATTAGCTATGTGCTACATGGAAGTAAAGGTGACATTTTTCAAGAGGAAAGTGACAACTCCGGTGAAAATAACTGCGGAAATGATTCAAGTAGTAATAGTATTTAGCGGAGGCGACCAACAGCTAAGGTCTTTTGCGCCATAGGGGATGGACAGGAAAGGATGAAGGGTGGAGAGAAACCCGGCATCAGCATTAGGCTACTCTTTACGAAAGGTGCCAAGGGGTCCGCAGTTTAACGTCCCATCCGACGGACGGCGTACTCACTCAAAGTGCCCTCCCCAAAGCACCTCAAGTAGGGATCGAGATACCTCTGAAAAATATTCAACATCGCCAGGATCCTCAGGGCCCTCTGAGTGGAAAGCCAGTATGTTAGCCCCCGCACCATCTCGATCCCCGGAAATGATTCAAATTTCTGGGATTCTATGATTAATAAACATTGATATTACAGCTAATTTTTAATGCCTTTAATCCTTTTCTGCCTGATCTAATTATTTTTTGTAAATTATAACTTGAAAAATCATGATGTGTTATGTGTGCCCGTAAATTTCATGGGCTGGCAAATATGGTATGATTCTGAAAATCATAATGACCAAGCCTAAAATTAAGTTATAAAATATGTATTGACAGAAGATAATAACAGAGATAAAAAGTGAATGATGAATGTACTATTTTTAATGATAGGTTTTGTAAAAAAATTGACGTTCCTAATCCATGCATAATTCTTGCTTGAATAATGTTTTATGCAATACACCATTTAAACTAATGATATTCTTATCTTCATCAATAATAAAATCTCATAACCTCTGGTAGACCAATATAAGTAAGATTTTGAAATATTTGCTAATAGTAAGCATTTTATTCTATATACAGAGGAAGAAGTAGCATATTCAGGTTCAGGATAGTCTCCAAAAACATCTGGAGTCGGTTTGGGTCCTTCTACTCAAGAATTTCAGAATATATAAGGGTTTGATTAGGATTATAATGGATTGACTGAATCAAGGTAAGTGAGTTTAGAAGGGCTTATAGATGCGTGGTTTCAAATTGGATGGTAATGTTGCAGGGAAGGAATAGTCATCACCAATACCTCCAAACAATTCTTGTTAGGCAGTCTACATTTTTAGAAATATATATTGCAAAGATATGCAAAAAATTGCCCCTGAAATGGAAGAGTCAAAAAAGATACACTATGTCAAATATTTTTTTTCTCTGTTAAGGGTATGCATAATTTTCATTATGAATAGTATCTAGGTTTCCCACAGCATAGATTATTACAGTGCAAATTCTCATGATATTCATTCTCCTCTTATGGGTAAGGCTCACTCCTATGGTGTAAAAGTGAATTCATGCACCCCATTTGGAGGGACAAAAAGATAAAGAATGTTAGATGAAAAGAGATGAGAAGGAATAAAGGTGGTGGAAGAATCCTAAAAATTCAAGCAGAGGCACAAAAGTGGCTAACTGATGTGGATAAATGACTGAAAACCAGTTTTACTCACCTGAAGGATGGGTGTTCCTTTCAAAATGCGCATTGAGAACTTCAAGTGCTTGAGGTGTGAATGATGTCCTCCTCTTTCGCTTTTTAGAAGGCTCAACTCCAATGAACTCTGTAAGGTTGTGTTGTCCACTCTTGTACCTGATGGGAGAACAATAAATTTTGTTCCTCAATCGACCAATATCAAACAAACACATGCCACATCAAAGGCATTAAATAGGTTTAAGAAGCTATTGAATTCTAGATTGCTAGTCCCTACCTTTCCTCTGCTTCCTTCATCCACCTCTCCAAGACAGGTTTAATTTTCTGTGCACTTTTAGGAGTTATGTCTAATTTTTCAAACCTGTAACACAGGATGAATATTTTACTTTGGAATTTGTAATGTTACCAACCGAAACTTTTTTTTATTATTTACCAATTCATGAAGTTTCAAAGGTATTCAATCTTGAAAATTTATGAGCCAAAGAGGTGAATTGATGTGACCAAAAATACTGACTGATTTTCATCTTTTCCTGAATTTTTATTTTGTATCAACCGTATTACTGTTGCTACTTAAAAGCAAAGAAAAGGTGGAATTTAAGCAGTAGTAAAACATATTCAATCAGCTTTACCCATATGCATCACAAGACAAACATTTAGAACATATCATTAGCAGTAAAAATAGGGGTAGGTACAGACAGCCAATTATAAATGCTTCCACATGCACCATTCAGCCAGTTGGCACTCCACTCATGCTTTAAACAAAGGAAACTGGACATGGCAAAAAAATAATACCGGTTCTTGGTTTAAGCATGCTAATTTTAAAAGTTTGGGAAGAGAGAGAAATAGGTGTTAATTTGATGGTGTGCCAATGCCCTGGCTAAGGAAAAAATTACAACTAAATATAAAAAATGTTTTTTTTTAAGAGAGAAACACATCTCACGCTCCTGATTTCATACTAAGAGGTCTTAAAACTCAAGAGAAAAAAAATCAAAAATTTTAAGCCTTCATTTCAATGTAACTTATTATGTGTAGTGCATAATTTCAAATTACAGGCAAATTAAAAGTAACTTAAGACAGGCATTTTCTATCAATTTTTAGCAGTAAGAGGAGAGTGAGTAAACAATACATAAGGTTTAGAACAACATCACCTACATAGCTTGATGCTGTGAGGCTATCTGCGCAGCACAGTACATCTGAGTAGCCAGGGCACTGGGGAAAGAACAGCAACAATTACTACTTGAAATTTTCTGTGCTGGACTAAAAGACTTTACAATATTCAAACAAATTTTAGTCCCATCCAAACAAGAAATGGATGAGCACTCAAGTGAAAATGGAATCCTTATCGTTTATTGACTCACTATATTAGTAATGCAGTCAAATGTGCAACAGGTAATTACTGTTTTGTTTATTTAATATTCAATGTTATCCCACTCTCTTCACAAGTATCATCGTAGTGGTATTCAATAGTTGGTGCAATACATCAATAGAACATTGATCATTGTCAAATGACTGTGAACATCAATTCATGTTACAACAGAAATGAACGACAATAAAACTTAAGAGCTAGAAATTCATGGAACACAGCAACAGTATGGGGATGCTTTTAACAAAATGGTTGAGTCAGTGTTCTCCTCAGAGAAATTACTATGTGCCACACAGCAAATAATAAAATGGTCTCTCAAAAAGATTGGAAATTAAGAAAAGATTGTAACATTGTAAATTTAAAACTTTATATTAGACAAGTTAACTAAGGGAGGGCACAGACTGTGAAGCTACATGAATTAAACATGCATGGCACTGAAAATGTACTACTACAGAGACAACATATGAATAATAACAAAAATCTTTAAAGTAAATAGTATTCAT
Source organism: Hetaerina americana (assembly GCF_022747635.1). Taxonomy (NCBI): domain Eukaryota; kingdom Metazoa; phylum Arthropoda; class Insecta; order Odonata; family Calopterygidae; genus Hetaerina; species Hetaerina americana. Next base: position 81,597,070 of record NW_027286985.1, on the reverse strand, counting down.
TTGAAGGGTTATCTACAGAAAAAGGATATATAAGCTCCTGCAATTCATCATTACCTACTTTTTGTGTGATCACAATTCACCTTGAATGCAAGAACCTGAGATTTTTCACTGTTAAAGATTTTTTCAAATGGAAATATTTTCATTAGCAACAAACTAAAACCTCAGAAATCTCACTAAGAGCATAGTGCAAAATGAATAAATAAGAGAAATCTTGCAATTCTGATCGAGACCCATTTTGCTCATTTGCTCATGAAAACCACACAAAATATGTACATCTGTTGAGTAAAAGTTGATAAAATTTCTGAGGAGAACACTGTTAACTTTTAGATTATCAGAACATACCTAACACATTGATGCAACTGAATAAAAAATATATCTTTAAGGATATTATTTGAAAGTTGGAAGTTAATTTCTATGGCATTTAACGGATGAATAATTTACTTAAAGCTGCTCATGACCATAATGGAGCATGCCACTATCCAATAGCAGTATCAAATACAAAAGCAATAGCTTTAAATAATTATAGTCTTTGGTAAATTTAAATATCTTCTCATCTGTAACTGTCAAGTAGCTCAGTTAAAAGAACCACAAACATTTATATACATATATTACTTTTCATGATTAACTTCAGGCTAATTCCTCACAGTCAATAAGAGTATCTGCACATCCAGATTTTAGTGATGCAGAATAAACAAATGACAATACTGTGTCTGTTTTGCTTCTCTTCATGTAAGAATTTGAGTGGGCAAATTAATGGTGAGAAAAAATAAATAAATGATATGAGTAATCCTGATTTGTGATTTGAAAAATTAAATACTGCTAAATATTACCTCTCTTACTCTGGACTGCTTTGTGCATTTAGATATATCATTTAAAATGCTGCTGAGCATCTGCTGAATTTCCTTAAAGTAACTAGCTAATATTTCTTCCTGAGAACATCCTGCATAAATACTAAATTCCAGGGAAATACCCAGTAAAAATGAGGTCAACTTATGGAAAGTAAGATGGTAAATATGTAGTTTCAGTTCATATAACATCTACGTGGAATTCAACCTTAAAAATAAAATTAAGGACGCTGCAATTTAAAGAATTCCAAATAGAATCTTACATTGAAATTCATTCATTGACTTCAAGAGAAGTATCTCTCTAAATCTTAAATAAACGTCCGAGTATAAATTATTTTTTTGAAATCATGAAAGATGATGGTGTCATGAAAATGATATTCTTTTTGCCTAAAACTACTTGCCTGGATTTTTTAGGTTTTTTTTTAAGGTTCATTAGCCAAGAAAGTTTCATATCCTGGGACATTATACAACATTCAGATATTAAAAATTACATTAGAACCCCTTAGGTAGTTCCCAATTAACATTCATTGTTCTCTAAAAGAATGCAATACTTTGTGAATTTTTATGAATGAACATCTACCTAGGTATTGCAGAACCAAAACTGTACTTTTCGGGTCAGGTGTCACAGTTAAGGGAGCACGAAGGTAAATATCTGGGAAAATATACACAAAGAGTTATTACACACATTTTTCATGCAGAATTTATGTTTTACTAAAAGGAAATCAAAACACACAGTATTGAAGTCATCGTTATAATTATGGAAAAATATTTTTCAATGCAAAGAATAGTCATACATAAGCATTGTCAAATTTCATAGCTAATGCCTAGCAGATCAGTGCCATGGCTGTAACAATATTAACTAAATGCTACTATTCATTATTTAAATAGCATGGGTTTCTTTATGCTTCAGTTAATTCAGGATAGACATTTTACACCCTTCAGTTTACATTTTCCATTATCAGGCCAAGGTGCTATAATTAATTGTCACGATAATGCAATCACATAGTTTATTATTCATTGAATGAATGGTCTCAATAATCATCATTTAAATAACATTTGATATGATATTCAAGCCTTTAAACCATTATATTAAAAAAAACTCATCATTACCTCTCAATCAAAGGATACTAACTATATTGATTTTTTTTGAGGATGTATTACCACATTTATATGATGAAATGGCAGATTCATTGATACAAGAGTGTGAAAGTGTATCCACAACTTCATGTGAGCAAAGAGCCAAATGGAATTGTTAAGCTTTTTGATTGAATGAAGGATAAAAGTTCAAGTATATATATATGAAGTTGTGTCAGCACAAGTGCTAACTTGGGTGAAGTATTTTAGCAGAAATTAAAACAAAATTTAGTAAAATCTGTGACTGCAAATAGTCCACAAAGATGGAATTAATTTGGTATTTGAGCCAGAAAAATGAAAAAGTTATATTCTTTGAAGCGATTGTGAAGAGAGGGTGATCTACCCAAAAAATGATCTCTGATGAATTAACTGTATAGAAAACTTTTACAAAGTTCTTAAACACTTGGCCTTGCTACACCATGGCTGACCTTAATCTACCTATATCAACTTGAGAGGAAAACTCACATCAAAAACTTAAACTGACAAGTCCATGAATTCTTAATTGGTATCTATTGATTCAGAGGGCCCCCATTCAAGCTTCAAATAAGAGCTAACCTTTCTAACGAGAGTCGCCCTTCCAAAGGGTAAACTACTAGTGCCTTTTGATGATTCAAATATAGCAGCATACATGAGGATAATTGAATTTCTAGCCATAAAAGTAAAAATGGTCAGAGTAAAAATTTGACATTAATGGTATGTCTACACTTGTCGAAATTCAAAATCAATACTAAAAAACTTTTTAGCAATGATATGTGATGCATTAAATATGCACCATGTTTCCCAGCCCATTAGATGCAATTTTCTTACACCAAAATGTGCACTAAAATCAATCTGCATCTTATAGGCCAAAGGTACACAGGTGTAACAGTGACTTTTAAGCGCAAGCCGATTAGCAGGAAAATATTACTATTAAGTATTTTTTCCAGTATCAGGCAAAGAAAATTGTTGCCATTATCACAAATTTCAATGGTATCATGGTTTTCAGTCAGCAGTAAGTAACAGAGTTTAAATATTTCATTGAAAGTAATTCCTAAAAAAATTTTGCAAATAAATCGTAAATGTTTACACTGCAGTGCGTTTAGTTACATCTCACATGTGGTGGTGCTGCAAAACTTATATGTGTTTGGCTAACAAGGATCTCTCCCGATTAAGTCGGAGTCTATAGGTATTCAACCTTAATTAGTATGAGAATGTTGTATAGGTATAGAGTATGTTTGCTTTTAATAATAATTTAAAAAATATCATAATAATAACAGAAACTAAGCATCATACAAAAAGTTAAAATAATAATTATCTCATGTGATCTTAAGAGAGAAGATTATCAAACAGTATTGCACTTAAACTTGAATTCATGAATTATGCTTCAGAACACTGAAGCAAGGGAGCTGAAAGGCATCTTGGCCTACTTCTGACTGAGAAGATAATATGAGAATAGAGGGAGCAGAAGGTGGATTTGATAATTGCAGATAGGAGTTAAAAATTTTACGTTCATGTGCTCTTAAATTACCAAAGCTTGAGGAATATGGTAAGAAATGGATAATAAATCACAGGAAACATGGGTTACTGTTTCACCAAAACTGATTTTAATTGAAGTAGGAAAATAAGCGATATGTATGTCTATTGCCAATTTTCATGGGGTGCCATGGTGCAAGAGATGAATGACGAGAAATGGTTGGTGCATATGTACCAGATCTGCAGCAGCTCAAAAACTGCCACTTGAATACGAAAGAAAGGTTATAAGGCAAGAACTCTGACGTCACTCCGACGGAAAGAATGAAATGACTGTTGATTTCTAATGTATGTGTTTGGTTAAAAGTGGTCACAGTAGAAAGATAACAGTTGGACTATTGTAATTTCTTCTGAAAACTGTGGAATCAGCAATGCCCTAGATGTAATAAATATGACATTGTGTATGAGAAAAGTGAAAATAACTGCTGAAATGATTTAGCAGCAATAGTAATGAACTTTGGGGATTCTATGATGAATAAAAACGTTGATATACATGCCATTTCTAACTTTTTAATGTAGCAATTCAATTTTCTTTGTATCAAGTTTTATCATGAAAATACTTTGATCCTGGTCTTATGGGCTGGGAAATATAACCCATAATGCTCATCTGGCTACTGCCAAAGTCTTGTGGATTTCAACCTTGTACAAGGATGGTTGAAGTTTCAATTTAAAAGAGTGAATGGACATAAACAGAAGTTTCTAGTATTTTTTCCTGCTCAATTAGGGTGGCCACTCTGCTGGTAATTTTGGGACAAGTCAGTATTTAATCAATTTTTACATAAATTCAAGAGAAAATGGAGAAAAGAATCAATTAATTCTAAAATTCAGGAATTTGGCATGTGATATGGGAATTCCAAAAGAAAATGATGCTCCTTTTGAGATAAGTTCATGTTTGTTGCTTGTCACTGCAGCTGCAGGCCCTGAGAAAACTGAAATTTCATTTTTGTGTTGACTTCCATTATACTAATGACAAATTTGCCTATGATGGATGCTCCACAAAAAACTAGATTGTTGGATCCAACACACCCAGGAAAAAAATCAAGAAAAACATGGCTTGTTTATCGGGAAAATGTTGGAAATGGAAATCCATGGTTTGAGTGACCACCCTGTCAATATGTACTCAAAACTCGAGACACATTCCCAGATCACTGATTGCTGCATGGAATCATGTCGAAGGAGATATTAAAAATTAGTAAGTGTACTTATTTGAAAGGGGAAATTTCATATGGCTGCTTGTTAGAGGCAAAATACAACAAGCAGACCATCATAAGATGAACTCTAGCTCTGCTCAAACTCTAGATTGATTCCATTTTATATTTAAACATTTTCATACAGAGAAGATTTTGAGAGGGTTTTGCCCCAGACATCTCCTCCCTCAATCACAGAATATCAGCTAACATTTATTTGACAAAAGTGCTTTGGGTAAGTAACTTTTAAGTAGTTTTTATACAAAATATTTCATTCTTGTGGAGGTGGTAAATCATGTCATGAGAATCAAATTAATTCAATCTAATACTTGAGAATCATGACTTTATTTATCCAGAAATGAATTTTCCTCCCACTGAACACTTGCATAATCCTAATGGTTGTGAATGCCTATATGTGATCTGTATTTAACAATTTGCTTGAATACATAAAATTTATAACTAATTCTGGCAGTCAAAATTATTTTTCCTTGACTAGTAGTATTATGTGTATCAACATTGAAATGAAATTACAGCATGAGTGATACTATCTCCTAGTGGTGTGGTGTGACACAATATACAAGTTTGTTAAAGGCTATCTGGTAACTACCTCTATGAATTTCAATTTCCTATTAATTTTGCCACACTATTACATTATCCCAAATTTCCTTAGAGAAAAATTATGAAATTTTCCTTTTCAATATTAGTTATAGAAAATTACCTTATTCAGTATAAGAAGACACACAAAGAATAAATAATTAAGAACTCGAGGTGAATGCAGAACAAATCGCTTTATCTGTGACAGAAACAAACTTCAAGACAACTATTGTACTTCCATGCAAGTTCATGAAGTAAGCTACCAACATGTAACAGTGAAAGTGAGCACATGATATTCGGTTGGATCCAATCTTCTATATTTCAGTGATGACTTTTGCTTGAAATCATATTTCACGTTTAAATAGTGTGAATCATTTAAACACTGAATCAGACATAATTTTCATTTTCATTGGCAGCATGGTATTCAACAGTAACATTCAATTTTTATGCAAAATGCAATCTTTGGCACTTGGATATAATTCCAGAACATATTATTTCATTCTCTCAGTAGGTCAGAATATATAAAACTTCACAAAAATTTTCAGTCAATGAACAGAGAATAGCAAAAGAAAATATAGTAGACTACTTAAAGCACTAGCTTTTAATGAAAAAAATATTACATGAAGCATATTATTTATTATTTGAAGATAATCGATCATTGAAGAAGATAATATCAAAATAATCTTCTGATAATAAAATCCTATTATTGATTATTGTGATGTTACCATACACTTTTTAATATAATCCCACCATGAAAAGCTCTTCCACCCCAATATCTGAAGACAAAACTTTCTAAAATCAAAATTTTTGGGTGCAAACATAGTCCCCGATTAACATCATTTTCTAAAAAAAACCATCAAAAAGTGCCAAGGACTATAAAATTCAGAAAAATAGGGCACTTAAATAATTTGAATGCTTTCCATGCTCAAGGACAATTAATTCAATAACTCTTTTTCATCAATTAATTCATTTTGACTTTTTGAACACCAATGGTGGGTCAATTGAGATCCCAATAAAAATTGACTTATCACAAGGATTCCCATTGATACAATTGATAGACACAATACTATTGACTGAAACAGGACTTGCATCCACATCCTTGGGATAGGCAGGGGAATACTATATGTTGCCAATCAGACTAACTCAGTAATTTTTAAATAAAAATCAACATTGATTTTTTTGAAATATACATGAATTTGCCTCAACTGCTATGCCTAGTACTGTCAAGATTAAAGAAAAAAAGTAAATAGGCGTTCATCAAAGAAAATTGAAGGAGTTAGAGGATGATCATTTTACCTGCAGATGGCACTTTGACTATAAGCTGGTCCTTCTGTTACGCTAAGTGCCTGTCCCACTTGTGTTTGGGTGAGTCCAAGTGAGAGACGCCTCAACTTAAACGCCTTGGCAAATTCCTTAATTTCATCCAAGTTGATGCCATCAACAACATTGCTTGTTGTTTGGTTGATGGTTGGTTGGTCTGGAATAAAGAAGAACTACTAGTCAAAGCTCATAAACCCAGATGTGAATGTAGGTCAAAAACCAGAAAAAATAAAATAAGCACCTTATAGAAGGGCTTTAAACCTATCAACATCAACTGAATTCTGTAGTTAACTTCATACCTTTGACCAAAATCAATTAGAATGAGCAAGAAAATTTATTGTCCCTATTCACCAGAAATATTATGTATCAGTATTCAAGTCTAATTTTACCTTCTCATTGCAGCCTGTGTGAAAGTATATTTTAAAGCTGATGATTTAGAAAATGCATTCCATGTGATAATATATAAAATGGACTCCAAAAATGGTTAAATCATTCATATAGAAACTTTTATGGCTACCTGCTTAATCGATTAATGATAACCAAAGCTGAAGTCAGTAATTTCTAAATTGCAACAGCCCCTATGTTAATTATTTATTGAACCAAACAAAATTTAGAGTATATTAACAAATTATAATAACAGCACTTAATACAAAATTAGATAAATACCAAGGCTATTTGCCATGACATGCTTTTATTCAGATAAAACTTCAATCACTGTTGTGAATTAAGGAACGGTCCACAGTTATAAATAAATCCCAATAACTTACAGTAAAATTTAATTTACATATGGCCAAATAGGGATGAAGGGACTGGGTATTTATTCATACTGTTCATAGTTTAATCCATAATCTTGATTTTCCATATTAAAACCCACCGCAATTGAAAATTTACCAATTAATGTGGATATGAAAACAAATTTGGTGGTTCCCTAAATCTATGGGTCTCCTTATGTTTAATAAGCTAAATGAGGACCTGAAATCCAGCACAAACATTTGTCTATTTAAAAGGAAATTGAGAGCTTTTCTTCAAAGGAATTTGTTCTATTCTATTAGGAATTTCATGGAACATGAAACTTAGAATAGGTATATGTATCACATTGTGTATTATTGTATATATTGACGTGTCCTATACTATGTGTACAATTTTTTGTATGATGCAGTCTCTGGACAAATAAAAATTATTATTATTATTAAGTAGGTACCTATATTTAAGCCATACCTGAAGAAATAGGGTGTCAGTATCAGTATTAGGAATTTTGGCCTGGCATATATCATGGTACCTTGTGTTTTTGCTATCATATATTAAATGAAGTGGTGTGAATTTCTAGAGTTTGTTAAGTTAAATATGTATCAAAACTGAAATTGAAAGTCTGCATATCTCTATCTAATATAATTTAATGAGTATCTTTTATTTTTTACTAATAAATTAACAACTGCTAACATTAAGTAGTTTTCAGGCATATTCAAGCAGTGAGGAAAGAGCCAGAGAGTACCTACGTGAATGGATTAATGGACCAGCATGGTCAAATGAAATATCAAGCCTCTTTGGGCTTGTACTCCTTGAATGCCATGCAACATCAGCAAAGATATGTTTCACCAGTTGTTGAAAATTTTGCAAAACCTTTTCTCTAATACAATACACAAATACAAAAACATTTTGAAAATCATGGTGTCATAATGAGGTGGTGTTAAGACTTCTCTGCCATACCTACAATGTACATTACACAAGCTAATGATAAGAATTAGGGAAACTTCAATGCAAAAATCTTGCATTTGTATAAATTAAAATGCACCCTGAAATCACAAAAATCATGGAAACCAAGGGAAAACCATTTTTTGATACCAACATATAATAAAAATAATAAAATAATCCCAGAATTGTATAAAATAATGGACATTTTTTGTGGTAACTAGTTTAAATATATGAACCTATGAGGTTGCTGACATTTTTTCAATGTTGACCACCCCTAAAGGGAGTAAAGTATTTGTTTTGAGTTTAAGCATTTCAAGAGTAGTAGTCAAGAATAAATTTCTTGATGATTTCTTGACAGAAGAGAACATTCTGTCACTAAGTTCCCTATCATCCTAAACTTTCCTATTCTTTCCATATACTCTCGTTTTGTCTAAACCTGTGGCCCAATACTCAATGGAATACAGAAATTCATATGCAACAACCTTAACTGGGATGTTTGGAAATCTTGACAGCTTTAGTAAGGTAATGATAGAAACTAGTAATGTGATGTGCTTTTTGTAAAAAGGGAGTGGCAAAAATTTATTAGCTAATTTTTTCATTTTTTTAGGCCTATACATTTCTCTGAAATTGTGATGCCCTTGATGCGGGATGCTGATATTGTTACCATCTAGTTACTACAGTGCATAGCACTGATAAATATAACTTAGTTTTGAGGACAACACTTACTTGGCATATCTCCTAAGGGATCAATGGACCCCTTATGATGAGAGCCACTCCCATTGAGAGCTGAGTGGAGCTTGTGCATCAAATGATTATGCTGTGATTGGTGATGATCTTGGGAGTGGTGCATGTGCCTTGATTGCTGCTGGTGCTGCTGGTGGTTCTGATGGTGATGTTGGCCATGTTGCTGCTGCTGTTGTTGCTGCTGCTGCCCAACATGGTGATGCTGCGATTGAGCTGAGTGAGGAGCTATGGAAATGAAGCATTGGATAAAAACATTACTTGAACACAACACAGTTCCTAAGCAGAGAGATGTCTTTGTCAAAAGTCAAGAAAAATGCATAAAATGATGCCTTTAAGGGAGATATAAAACAGATTGTTTCACACCAACATCAACTCTAGATTAAGTTAATTGTCAAGAATGTGGAAATTGGGCATAAATTAATCAAATATCTTGCATTGTAATGACAATTAAACTGCCCCAAAGGTAATAAAGTTTCCCTAAATATGACAACATTTTGAATTCTAAGTGAACTGCAGTGAAGGTTTTAGCTAGCTGCTTCACCTCAGAGCATCTTTGAGCATTTTTCAGAGGTGAGAAAAATCAATTGAAATCAACTACATGGAATTGAAATGAACTATATAGTTAAACAATTTTGCTCGGGTACACAAACATGCCTGGGCACACTAAACATTTTTGAAGTCCAATCAATGTATGCAAAGAGGAAGATTGGAGACTCAGCCTGACCTAGAATTCATTCCAGTGTTGCTTATGTTAGGGGGGCATTTATTCTGGATGCTGCACTGAGGTCAACAAAATGGAGATTTTTTGTACACTGAATGATCCATATCACTAATCATGATTCCCACAGTACAACGACATAAAAAAATTTTATGGGAGAACCATGGAAGGAGGGACACTGAAATCCATGTTAGCCCTGGGTAACATAGCCCAAAATATACTCTATTGACATTATTTTCTGAAGGCTGATTTCTCTTAATGAGAAAGGGAAAAGCAAGTATGCCAATATGACAAAATGTGGGATGCAAGAATTCAGTGTTATACTTACCATGAGTAGGAGTGATGGATATGGATGAGTTGGCAGCAGAAAGCCGTTGACTGATGGCACTTAACGAGACAGAGCCATTCATGTTCTTTTCAGACACCTGATAAAGGAAAAACAGTACAACTTTTGAATAAGATGGAGGAATAAAGAGAATCGATTTAGTTCTTTATCCTTTTAACATGCTGCTTATTAGGTTCCCAATGTACATAAGTACAACTGTAATCAGATATTTCCTAAAAATGGATGATCTTACTCATTTTCAATGAGCAAATATTAATAATAATACTATTAATATTTACCAGCATTACAGAAAAAATTTAACTTGCTAATAAATTATGGAACTTTCATCCATGTGTAACATAGTTAAAAATTTCTGCACATTTGAACATGTGGCCCAATCAAAAAATGTGCAAAAATACAATTCATGATTCTTGTGGTCAATTTTTGAAATGTATTACAAGTTATCATCCACTCCAAAACAGATTTAACTACTAGCTCATGGCAATGTTATAGGACCTTAAAGAAGGGTGGGTATATGTTTGTTAAGTCCAAATGTTCCAGAAAATAGGCATTTAGTCAAATTGGCAAGCCAGCACTAATAACTCAATGTTGATGTACTGTAAAACACCAAATCCATCACTATGCCATCCTACAATTTACTAAGATGTGTTACTGTGCGAACAGATGTTTTTTTAAATCACTATATTTTACAGTCAAGATATTTACTTAGTGTGACAGCAGAAGTATTGTAATTTAGATGAAATAATTTAAATGAGAGGCAACTTATTACTTTAAATATGAGTTTTTCCTTAGCTAGCGTAACAAGCATATGGAATCAGTTGCTCTCTGAATTAGCACACATTAATTATAAATGATTCTCATTCAAATACAGCAAATAAAACTTTTCCAATTTCACTTTTTGATATATTCAATGTGAATCCAAATTCTGCTGTGGTCATATGATTTGGTGTTCAACCTTGGGTGCAAAAGTCAATATAGATGAGCTGTGAGGTAGGTTGGTACAAATAGTCGAATTCTCTTACAAGGGAGTGTAGGATTATGAATTTGTCATTTTTGGTCACAAAGTGTCAGCAAAATTCTTACCCCTGTAAAGAGATCACCTTGTGCTGGGAGACAATGTTGATTATTACCAAATGGGCCAATAAAATGAGAAAGTAGGAAAGAATCTTGGCTGTGAGGGAGGAATAGTCCTGCAGGTGCCCCAGATGGATTAGGCACACCTTACGGCGATGAATTAGTACAGTATACAATAGAATTGAAGGTTTCATAAAGAGGACTGGGGAGAAAATATGCATATCAAATTAATGTTTAATGTGGGGTGAAAGAAATAGATTTCTGAACTCTAGAATCATTGGTGAAGTATAGCACCAACCACTCTATGGATTGAAAGAGTAATGACTGAGTTACAAAAAGAATAATCTCAAATCAATTAGTCTTGCAGAAGAACAACTTACACTGGATGAGTAGTGGTGGTGTGGATGTGGTGACGGATGGTGTGGCTGTTGCGAGGGTGCTTGTGGCTGCTGGGGTGATGAGTTCCTGGTGACATTCTGCTGTGGGGGCTGTGGCTGCGGAGGCTGCTGTTGCTGCTGCTGTTGTTGTTGTTGTTGTGGCTGCTGCTGTGTTGGGGCATGGGGGAGGTGGTGGGATGATGGTGAGAGGGGCAGTGGGGTTGGTGGGTGGGAATTGGGGATCTGAGGGACTGCTGCCTGAGGGTGTCCCCCACTACTGTTCATTGACGGGTGCGATCCAGGTGCCCTCTGCATTCCCACAGATGCACATGGCATTGGGGTGGGAGGGTGGGATTGCTGGTGCAAAGATGGTGGCTGCTGTACATTGGATGGTGCCATTGGGGGGATCTGGTGTTGGGTTGCCTGCTGGGAGTGCTGTTGGCTAGCAACACTGGATGTTGATCCATTTGTCAGCAGGTGCTGAATACCCAAACTGGAATTTGAAACTGAAAGATGATGATGGGTTAAAATTAGTAAATTTGGGCATGCCAAGATAACTGAAGGCTATCAAATTGAATTTATATTCATCTCAAACATTACGCAATAATTAATGAAATTTAAAAAAAATTTCATGATGCTTGATGACTATGAATAAAGTGTAAACAGTACCTCCTCCTGTGCTGTTTGCTGTAGAAGACAACAGTTGTGAAGGCTGAGCCAGTGCTTGAAGGTTGCCCAGTGTAGTAGAGACTACTTGACCATTGTTCAATGCCAAATTAACCACCTGACCACTTGCAACTTGATTGACAGGGATTGTTAAAATGGTCTGAGTGGCAATACCTGGAATATTAGAAAAATGTTTTAAGTGCAAATTTTAATATTTTATAAAAATAACTTTTGATTATTCAATAAAAGATGCATTGTGGCCCATAATTGTTAATTCAGTGCTTTAAGGCCAGCAGAGATTGAATATTTACCTTGGGAGGTTGGAATGAGAAGCTGTGCTCCCTGGATGCCTTGAACAAGCTGCCCAGAGGCCAAAATAAATTGTGGCATTGAGGTAGCTGCTGGGGAGGGTGATCCTGAATTCTGTTGAGATGCCAAAACCTGCCATTGAAAGTGGTGAACTCATATGACAATGCTTAAAATGTACATATGTAATGAAAGGAGTACAGACAAAATGATTTTCATCACCTATTATTACTTAACTTACATAAATAACTTGAATTACCAGTCACTAAGATATATTTTGAAAAACTATCAACATTTTTTCAGTTAAATTAAGGTTATGACTTATTACAGTTATTAGTAAAATTCAAAGATAATTACATATCATACAAGGAAAAAATCTGGTGATGCTGAGCGATAGTACTCCCTCACACTAAGGTAAGCTAAGTATGCCACCTGTCCTTGTATTGACTTTTTGCTAAAAGCCACCATACAGGAAGCGATATTGGCAGCACCATGAAACATAAAGGTGATGAAATGTTTCCCCATTACTCTATTGCTGTACCACTTCCTTATAAAGTCCCATTTCATATGTTCAGAGGATAACCAATTTTTGTCAAATAAAAATGGGTAACTAATGATTTCTTGCTAAATCACTTGTTTGCTTGATAGTAGGTGGAGAGAGAGGCAATTGAACATGCATCTGAAATTTGCTAGCTAATTATGTGACAAGGAAACAAATACGATGCCATATTTATACCATTTTCAAGTGTCATATGTTAGTTATGAGACATAATGACCAGAATCAATTCTATGAACAAGTTCATGAAGAGCTATGCTACCAGTTTTAGAAATTGAAAAGCATTACTGGAAGAAATGTAGTGTTGGCAAAACTGCGGTTCAATATCCAAACATTGATTTCCAAGCATGGCTCACTAAATTGTATCAGGGGTTTATATTTGCTGAGAGATGTTTCATTGGGTAATATTTATCAGGTGTCCTCAATTCTTTTTAGGCACAATACATGAGATGTATGTGAAACATGTCATAGCCTGAATGTCTCTTTGATTTTTTTTATGAATACCTCGCTACCCTCTGGTTTTGCAACCCTAGGATATCAAGTTAATGAACCTGTTTGCTGGTAAGAGCCTGTGTTTGAACCCTGGTAGAGATGATTACAATTTTGACCTCTACCTAGGTGCCATATGGAGTGGCAAGCACCATGATGACTCCATTCAGCATTTAGAATTTATTGCTCTCTTGGGATTGATGATTACCATGATGGTAGGTTTATATCAGTTCAATCCATCTCTCTCTTTCTCTCTTCATATGACATCAGAGCAACAATGATGATGGATTATATTTTATGTCTACTTCATGATCTGGTCCTTCTAAGACAGTAACTCAATTAGGAGACTATTACATAGAAATATACTGCAGTGATTCAAAGACACATGATAAACATACTTGGCTTACTTAGCTCAGGGTGAATTTGACATAAGGTAGAAGAAAAACTGAGTCCTGCATAAGAGCAAATTAAGTATAGTAAATGGGTAAATCAATCATCAGATATTTTACAGCGGTACAATTTGAAATAATTTAATCTTAAATTCATAACTTCCATTTTCTGGAAATAATTGCAGAAGACAGCTAATAGGTAATTACTTTTTTTGCATCACAACCAGCAAAGTTAAACATTGGAAGAAAATGAACTTAACCCCACAAAACTCCTAAGGGCATGCTGCCAACCATGGGTAATGCACAAATTAATGGCCTCATCAAAACATAATTATGGGTAGCATTTTTGTCCATTCTTTAGATGGGCTTGATACTAACATTTGGGAGTTAGATGTACAATTAATTATTTTTTATGAAAGTTAAAGGAATTTTAAAAATTCAACAATTTAATACATACCTGCTGGGAGATAGCTGCGGCTGCTGCAGCAGCTGCATTGTTGGCAGACAAATGCTGTTGTTGCAGTTGCTGCAGGGGGTTTGAATCATGTGAAACAGGGCCACAACTTGTGGGAACTGAACCTGTAATAAAATACACACTCATTTTTAGCATAGGAAGACAGTAAAATCCATTCAGAATAATGACACAGATTTATATCAAAAGGAATATAAAGCTATGTATAAATATATTATGAATGTCGAATATTTTGACACAATTTTGCAAGCTTCTGGTATTCACTGCTGAGAGTCTAGATGGTGTTACCAAAGTTAAATTAACCTATAGCATAAAGAATGAGACAAAACAATTTATAAAATTATTTGGCCACATCATGTTTAGAAAATTAATAATTATCACATATCCATTATCCATTTTTTGGCTTGAAATTTTGTAGAAAATTTACATGAGTCTACATGGCCATAAAGATATTCCTCTTGCTTTTGTAATTAGGAATGTATTTATTTATGATTATAAATCAAGCGGAACTAGTGGAGAGACCAGACATTTTGATGTGCGACAAAATAGATTTGGTTGTGACTGAAAATAGTTTATCTTTGAAAATCTATGTTGCCTGAATAAAAACAGATTTTTTAATAAAGTGGTAGATTTTAAATTTAATGGGGACAGGGAATTTGATGCTGGGTAGTTGACAGCCTTCTTGGTAATATGGCAAAGAAATTGCAAGTGGTAAGATGTTTTAATTGATTTTATTGCCTTGCAGCAGTTTCTGGATGGGATTTACGCTGCTGCCATTTACACAACATAGAATAATTTGTGATATTTAGAGAACAGCTGATAATAATAATTTTCTCAGACATTATTCTATGCTTGTTTGATTGTTGGGGAAGACTTTCTATATTTGAAAATTTTCATCAAATTTGGTACTCATGCCGAATTCTCTTGATTTTTTCAATACTATAAATTTAAAAGTAGAGTACATTTCAGTCATAATTTTTTCAAACTCTATATTTCATTGACAAGTTTTCTTATGACAGTAAAAGTGCTTATAAAAGTTATTAGATGTGCAAAATATTTCCCTTCCCCTGTTTAAATTTTTATTTTTTAATAACCATAAAAATCCTGAATCACAACAAAAAGTGGTTGGCAAGTAGGACAAAAAATGATGCAGACCATAATCAGTTTCAATTTATTAGGTTAAATTGAATACAGATAAAATATTGTAATAAAAATTGTCAGAAATAAGTTTGCATCCTAGAACTCAATTAGGAATATTATATGATGTGCACTGAGATTAAATAATTTCTCAACAAGACAAAATTATAATTACTCAAGATTACAAATTTAATGAATTTTAAATATCCTATCAGAATATGACTAGTAAATTTTTGGTTTTCATGTAACCATACAATTTCTGTTTTTTGATTATTGTAATAAACAGTAACTAAAATCAAATTCAACATTCAGAAACCTACTAGGGACCATGAGGTAGGTTGTGGTGACATTAGCACGTTCTCAAGTCTTTATTTTTCTGGTCAAATGTGAGTACTAACATTTTTGGTCATAAAGTGGGGCAGTCATATATGCATATATCAGTACCATGCAATTAACCTACCTGAGGATCCCACACTTAAGTTAAGTGGACTTTGTGCTGCAGATGCCACAGCATTGACGAGCTGTGTGGCGGCTGCAGCAGCGGCAGCCGAGGATGGACCAAGGCTTGCTGCAATGCCTTGCAGACCTGCAGCCAACGTAGCCACTTGTGGGAGGCCCTGAAGTGTGGCTAAATTCTGTAGGTTTTGCAGGTTCTGGAGGGTCACCATTCCAGCAACTGGATTATGGGAGAAAGAGATGACATAAGCGATATTCATCAAAGACAAACTTCATTTCATAATTTATTCAGTGAGAATAGGGTTTACCAAACTAATGTCATTTGCATTTCAATGACATAACTGCACATCATATGTGATTTGATTTTATTTTAGTTTGTATTTGGATTGACAGATTTTAATTGAAATAAAACATCAATGGATATCAATGATTCAACCAACGTTTAATAAGTAATTTAGAAAAACGGTGCTAATTTTTTGACAATAAGGAAAGTGTTTCTCCTCTCTCCATTCTATCATGTTCTTCCTCTTCAATTCCTTTCATCTCTCACTTATATTCTCCTCCTTTCCATATCTCTCTTTACCACCTTTCCCCCATATTTTTATTTTCCATTATTTCTTCTTTATCAGTACTCCTGAGCCCCTACCCTTCGATAGCAAGCATGGCAGCAGTCACTCTCATGAGAATATTAAAAGGAAAGCATTCGTCTGCTTACTACCAGAAATCTCATCCCCTGCCTTACTCTGTGAAGAAATGAGTCATCTTACATACTAGAATGGTTATCAAATGGAGCAAGTACATGCTAAAAAACAGTTTCCAAACTTTTATAAACTAGGAGAATACGCATAATATTCCATACAAACGAGTTCAAAATTGTGATCTCTAATTCGGTCTTCTAGTCGGGTTAGCGTAAAATTTCTGATCCTTGCTCTTTAACCTCCCGTGACTTTGATATTTATTTTTCTCATCGGTAGGTTCATGGGTGAGCATACGGTCTGTGGTGGAGAACATTTTTCCGAAACATTTTTCCCATAAGAAAATGGTCCGTCGTGAGAATAGTGGTCAGGCAGGCCTTGGGCCCCTTACTGAGAGCTATTAGCTCTCCAGCTTCCATGCTCTCTCTCTATTTACCGGCTTCCATGCTCTCTCTGCTATTTACCAGCTTCCATGCTCTCTGTCTTATACAAGAGGTAGGTCCCGATGGTCAAGATTTCGGTCACGGATCATTCCTTTTGCCAAGTAGATCGATTCTTCTGTTGATACCACAAATAAAATCGGGAGACTTCAACGCCAGATGCAAATGTGAGTCATTTTAGAATAGCATGCAAAATTCTCTGCCAACTAATAATCCTATCAGGAAAGTAAATCGCAGCGTTGGCTGTGGGTTACTTCCGATAATCTTCATCTCGATGCGAAAACTCGTTTTGAATTCCGAACTCACTCTAGTCAACTTTACAAAACGTGATTACATGTTACGGCTTTGATAAATTAACGGGGTATTAAATATTATGCAATCATGATAGTTTGAATTTGAAATTCTACGTCAACCTGATTGAAACTGTTGGTCGCGAAGAAACGCTGAATTAACGAAATTCCGCTGAGATAAATCCTTTGGGGTGAGAGTAGAGCTGCGCATGGCGCTGAAGTTTGCGCAAGACATTGGTCAGCGGCATTAAGTAGCTGAAGTTTAGCTATTAAATGACATGTTAAATCCACTTTAGAGTAGATGCATAAGAATCTCCACATAGCTTAGAAGCATCACACTGTTTATAAACGTGACTAAATTCTTCACTTCGCGCGTGTTCTCAACATATATTTTTGCTACACATACCTATCATGTTGACTAATTAAACATCCTAATAAGCTCCATATAGTTGTTAGAGCGTAATGTGATTATTAATTATTATTGTATAATTAATCCGAATACTAATCATTCCTATTTATCTCAGTTTCCTAAAAGGCGCTATTTTATGGAACCAAAAATAGGATACTGGGAGATATTCCGAGCCTTGGTGAGACAAATTAGGGTCTAAAATTGTCACTTTTCTTGGGGTTTGATCGAGTGGAAGACCATTTTCTTAGACCGCGCGTATATGGAAACACGTCCAAGTATTAATGGATAGGAACAAAGCAAAGGCGGACAAAATACATGAAGACAGAGAAATTCTTTCAATAATTTTGAAAATTTTAAACGGAAGCGAGATGCGATACATTGTCTACTGACGTCAACACACTGCAATCATCACGAGCATCATGAGGACGAGAGGAGGAGCAGAAAATTATACAAAAAGTGGAAGGACAGAAGTGGGGGTGTGTTTGGGATACTTCAAATCCTTTAGAACTCCCTCCATGCCTACTACCATTAGTAGCGTTGGAGGTTAGCGTTCCAAAAAAGGAGTGACTGACGTAATTCCATCCCACGATCACGATTTAATTTCTTTTATAGAACATCAATGTCAAATACGTCTTTGAGTTGAGACTCACCTTGGGTCAGCTTTCTTTTTTATCTCAACACTGTCATACATTTTAGCCCTATTGGTTAACTCTGAGCAACGGTTACTGAAATTCTCTCTTACAAAGTATAGATAAACCAAATCTTCTTCAAAATATTCTGTTACACGTTGACGCAGCGACGGAAAACCTATATGAACGATTTGATTAATCAATTTGTGACTACCCAAACTACTGCTGTAGAGTATTTTACAAAAATTCTACCCAACAGCAACGAAGAAATCAAATTATTGGTGGCTTAAACTTTTTAAGATAAATAGGATAAAACTCAGGTCGTTAATCCGGTGAACCCCATTTGCTTCCGTGGCCAATTGCAGAAAACACTGATGAAATAAAGAACTATGGGCGTGGTAAAGATGGCCGGGCAGATAAGACCTTGGTATGACTAAGGAAGCAATTAAATGTTGGGGATAGCATTATAAAGATTTAAGCGAATGAAGTGGATGAAAAAAATATGATGTGCTAAAGCAATAGGTAAAATATAAGAGGTTATGAAAATGTACATATTCATTCTCAAGATCTCTAATGAAAAGCACGAAGGTAAAAACAGTAAGTATTCATGCAATAAAATATTATTATATAGTTTTCTCTTGGGAGGGGGAAAGGATTTAATGAGAGGAACTGGTTTTAAGTGGTCATGTGACGAGGAACTATTTTATCGTGCATGAACATAAAAGAAGATTTTTATATTAATGCAAAGATACGGAGTAGTTTCTTTTCCTCTTGTTAATGTGGCATCAGCACAACGTAAGCTGGGTGTAAATGTTTTTCCAGCCAACCCGAAGAGTGGTTTCGCATTCAAGAGAAACTTTAACGACTGTAAATTAAAATTATATTTTTTATAGGTTATTTCGACAGTCGAGGAATATTTGGCAGCATTACAAAAAACCTACTCACGGAAAAAACTGAAAAGAAGAGAGCCACAGGATTCGAAACAGAAGCCGTAGATTTTTGCGCCCTGAGGTCATGCAAAAGAGAATTCACAATCTCTCGATGTAGGAGAAACATGGGGATTTCCTATTGACGCGTCCAAGACAACCACGATTGCGGGTAGACACCCCTCGTATTTCCACTGATTATTCTATTATTCTGACTACGGGCAGTTTGAAACAGTTGCGTCATTTTCAAACAATTATACATTTATAAAGACCAACAGCGTATTGGAACTTTCATAGGTAAAATCGGAAACCAACTCGCCAAATCAGAAAACATTATTCACCGCGTGAGCCCCAGAATAGGTACGTCTGTCATTTGACGTAGGGGATAGTAAGATCTCGTTGAAAACATTTAATATGATTTATTTCAATGGAATAATATATTATCTGTTTGGAAAAGTCTACAATAATTACCGACGATTTGTTTGATTAAATGTCATATTCTAGGACGCCATGGCTTCCGCGATTTCATTTGCAAGTCGAGATCCTTTTACTTTCAGAAACAATGTTCAGCCAAATCACTAAAATTCAACTTACGACTCAATATGCCCATAAAATGATTAATGACCAGCCTTTAGAAAAAGGATATAGTTCATTTGATAGATCTGAATTCTAAAACTCCTTCATTCGCGGAGAGATTGATTTGATTGTACCTCTAACAGAAGGAGGCTATCATAAATATTCTTCTTCGCGGAAAAATATAATTTCATACTTCAGTCACAAGACAGAATTTACTTCCCAAGCCCAAGTAAACACTGATGAGAAACTAGAGGAACGCTCCTGAAGTTTAAGTCTCAGAAGGGTGTCTTAATATTTGTACCTGCATCGCACCACGTACGTTTAACATGCATGCAACTGGGGGAATAAATATGGATACGGAATAGGTTGACTGGGGACGCAAGAAGAACTAAATCGAAGGAAGTGAAAAGTATGGGGAATGATCGCTGAGAAGCGATTTCAGACAAGGAGCAGCAGAGTAGAAAATGTCAAAAAAACCGGATGCCAACGACAAAAGATTTTAAAAATGCGGTACAGCATTGATAACTTTCCCCTAGTACTGGTTTTAGTAACGAAAAAAACGTAAACCGTCCAAGGTACACCAGAGGGACGTTGAATGAACGGATAATAGCAAGATAAATAATATGTTGGCATGGCGTGAATACGCGTAGGAATATTCTAAAGGTGTAAGCTGTGTTAAAAATTCGATTTTCAACAGAAAAAGTGGGGCGTTGGGCGTGTGAAACGTTGAATTCGAGCACTGGTTTCAAGGGGTCGTCAGTATGGATATTCGCCACTCACTATTCTAAGTAAATATCAATCATCTTTTTGATGGCTGAAAGCACTTGCAAGGCAAGGAGATGGGTCGAGGGAACGGGGGTATCCGAAGGTCGCGAGATCGAATCCTCGAGTTATTTTCGTGACGCCATTGCTGGTGTAACTCTAAGTTCTAATTTTTTTCTAAATGATATCTAATGTCCAACCTCTGCAAACAATATTATAAGTGAATTATTACCAGCGCTTCGACAAATGTTACTTCCGCCGAACCACCAACAACACGAAGAAAAGATTCGCAGTCACGTCTTTAATGTGCATTTAAATGAGCCCCTATCCCCCGACGTGGTTACGAAGGAAAGAAGCTGGAACGCCGCACCCTTTTATTTGCTCCGTTCAAGACGATAATTCCAGAGAGACGATACCGTTCGAACGAAAAAGAACGCCTTCGCGGATACCCAGGGAAGCAACGCGTTCGCTGGCTATCCTGAAGGTCGACCTATTGATGCTCGCTGCGTAATTGCACTGACGCAGGTAACTGATTGAAGTACATAATGATAGCAAGGCGTCACGATGTTGCTTTGACATTGAAATGTCCTCGTATGTATCCACAAAGATTTTACACTAGATTTTATTACAACTAATTCTCTTTCGTTGCTAACAGACTCAGAAAAACTAGAACCCTAGTAGTATGATATTTGGAATAACGAACGAAGGTGTGGGAAGAGGTCAGCGGAGAAGAAAGGCTAAGAAATCACCCAAAATAAGAAGCCATATAAGTCATCGGACACAACAAAGTAGCTCGCTTAAGACATGGGAGGAAATAAAAACATTTTACAGGAAATATAAAGGGAGACTGAGAAATAAATATTTAATCCGAGTAACAGAAGTAGCGATAAGGAATAACAGGATATTTTTAAACGTGAGAAATGTTAATTTTGATACAATGCAGGTGATCCCATTCCTGAATACTTAAATGGTCTTGATTAATAGGAAGATGATAAAAAGATCGATTTTAGCCTCCGCTGTCGACTGGCAATAAAAGGGCGCATTTAAACCATCGTGATACGTCTGTTTGGTAGCCAAAGACCATCTCGGCACATTTATTCGTTTCCAAAAATGTACTTTTATGGAATTATTTTCAGTTTCTGGTTCATTATCATTCAGGTTCAAATCCACGGTATTAATGCACACATTTTTTCTACGTAACTAGGTCTAATACTATGCCAGATTATTAATATCATGTCCATGTGAGTTATCCACACAACGGTATGTTGGCGGAATATTAAAAAGAATGTGAGGAGACTAATGCACTAAGGGTCGGGTTTTTGGTTTCCTTATATTAACTGGTATGAAGAAAACAAAATACGTTAAGATAAAGTTTATCGCTCTATGACGCCGATCATTGAACTTCGAGAATATTACGTGTACCATGAACTGAATTCACGAAATAATCAAATTGGGCACTTCAACGCAATTTTTTTCAGATTCCCTCAAAACATATTGACTAATTGTCCCGACGCTGTCAGAACATGTACGAGTGTAATTGAGATTTTTTGGCCCCGATATGTCAAAAGACATTTACATGAGGACTACGAACTTTTATTTTGGGAATCATTATTAAAAGTAAAAGAGCTGTCTACATTTTATCAATAATCTATAAAGAGAAAAAGAAAAAGGAGAAAATTTACGAAAAGCAATTTTATTACTAATATTCACAATATGATTAATGTTTGATAGTTTATCGTAAAAGATTAAATTCGCGGTATGTCATCCATTTTCCCGCAGAAAACATTATAGTTGAACTTAGGAAGCGAGAGAAAATTGTCCAAGATTGTAAGTGAAAGGAAACATTATGTAATTATAAGTAGTAAGAGTATTACATTATTTTCCTGGAAATGATTATGGAATGAGAAAAAAATAATTATGAGATAATTAGTAAGAGGAAAAGATGATACTATTAAGATTATTCTTTATGAAATTCATTACACGTGCACAGCATTAGGGAGCTGCCTATTTGGTACGCTTGTCTTGGTAAAATTACGAAAAATTGATTATTTACTTTTACTTGTAACTTGGGGTTCGTTTTTAAAATAGGGATAGAAGTATGGGGAAGTGAACTCTAAAAAAACATCATATTTTTATATCAAGGACAACCAATGTAATTATTTCGAATATTATATATTCAAGATAACCAAGGTTATCAACCCGACATTTGGTTTTGATAGGAGACCCCGAACTAAGTCTTGAGGAGTGAAAATTCATACATTCGTGTTAAGGGCTTAGCTCCTTTCTTCCATGCCACCATTGAGTTTCCCACAAAGTACTGTAATAATTATCAACCCAGAGGTTGGTTTGAAAGGTGAAGATACTCAAATCATACTAGTCTACTGTTTAAGATACGTTAGGGTTTAGTCGAACGCAACCCGAACACAACTACATTTCTAGTATGCCTCACCTGACAAGGCAAAGCGACGCCCAACACTACAAGTACAAATGTCTCTTTTTCAATTCCACACACCTCCCCTCATTTCATCCAACATTCCTATCCTTTTCGTCCTCCGAATTCGCTTTCTCAACGTTCTTCCATCTATCACAGCCTTCAGCATTCCAGCATCTATCAAAAACTCTTCATCCACCTTTCCTACCTTTTTTGGATTTTTTCCAATGATTCTCTCTCCTCCCTCCTCACCATGCAGAGCCGCATATTCGTTTTTCTTGCACCCATATTACCGTTCCCATCCTTTTCCATGCACTACATCTAAACAGTCTAAAATATACACCTATCATCTTCAACGACCAAGTTTCCGTGCCGCATAAAATCGCACTCCTTAACAAAGAATTTACATATTTTTAATTTGAAATGGCATTTAATTTTCTCCGGCGTGGAAACTCAGGTACCAAAAAATTACACAGCTTGAAAAACGTTTCCTGTAAGCAGATATCATACTGCTTGGCTATTTGATGGGATTGACAAAAGACGTCACCCCGGAATTGAAACAGAGAACCTAGTGTTAGCAGTTAAAAGCTTTGTCTTATAGGCCACCACGCCGCCGCGTGAAAAGATAATTTACTGGAAACGAAATACCGCACAGATCTTTGCGGTCATAGCATTTCTTGTCCCTCACCCGCGCCGTTGATCTGCGCCGCTTTGGCGGCATCGAGGGCGTTCCCGCCGTTGAGCGCCGCTCCACCGCCTTCCATAGCCATCGCCAGAAGCTGCTCCTGGTGCGGCGAGAGGCGGTGATGCTTCTGGTGGAGGCGGTGCAGCTGGTGCTTGTGAGATAGGCGGTGCCGGTGGTGCCGGTGGACGTGGTGCCTCCTCGCGGCGGCGCCAGCTTCGACCTGCAGCGACGACGAGGACGAGCAGGAGGAGGCGGAGGAGAGGGAGGAGGGGGAAGCGGAGGGGGCCGGGACCCTCCGCTCCGCTCCTCCCACGCCGACGCCAACCTCCTCACCGCCCGTCCCCTGGGGTCCAACGCCCCCCCTTACGCCGCCGCCGCCGCGGTGGTGGTGGTGGTGGACCCCCATGCCGCCACCCCCGCCCTCTTCCTCGTCCTCGTCCTCATCGTCGTCTTCCTCCGCTAACGTGATGATCGGCTCCGGCGGCAGCGAGCGGTTCTGGTCCGAGGAGCTCTCGTCCTGGCTCTGCGAGGAAGAGAAGAGGGTAGAGACCCAAATTAATCCCTGGTGGCACGAGGACAAGGGAGGAAACTCTCTCCTCGGGTCATCAAGGAAATGGCAAATACACATGGACATGGGTAAGTTTGCTATATTTAACGCTATTCCGAAAAAAATCCAAGTTTTGGCCGGAATATATCAATAAAAATTATATTCCGAGATATGATTTGTTTCGAATACCCCAGCTCTGAGCTTCAAGTATGAAATACGTAGTGTGTACCTCAGGGACCATGCGAATCTGATAAGGAACTTCAATGCACTCCAGACGCTGATGAACTGAACGAATACCACCATACTGGCAATTCGGACAGGACTGGATAGATTCAACCAAGATGCCTAACGGATTATTATTGCTGCATTGAGAGCACAAAGAGGTAGTTAGGGCAATAAGGGTAGAATGTCATAAGTATCGCCATTTCTCCCCATGTGCTGAACCTTAAGAATGCCATGAGAAATACAATTTGAACGGCGCATTCATTTCACGATGGTATTAAATGGACATTCATTAGTTCCTTCCTCTCTTTGTTGGTAAAGCTGCATTATTCCATGAATAGCTGGGTCCAATATCCTATATAATAATAAACTGCGGAATACGTATCAACGCTGTTTTGAAAAAAAATCACGTTCACCTATATTTGTTAGACAAGGAAGAATTTGATATAAGTATCGCCTCAAAAATAAAAATCCAAAAAGTTAATATCAAACATTTTTTAAGGATCGACTCCTGAAACGTAGGGAGATCTTAAATATGGAGTGGACATTTAAATATAATTGGGAACACTACGTATCAAGTGCGACACGTCTCTCCTTTCTCAACTAGCTACATTTTGCATACACAAAGACATTTTGTACTCTACTTATTTTGAACAAGATATGTCGCAACGGAGTTGGGCCCAAGGCCTCCACCTCCCTCCAAATGCTTCGTTCCGACTCATCGTGTAACTCATCATTCCCCAAAGGCATCCAAAGTTGCCCCACCTGAAATTGTGTCTTCTTTGCAACTTAGGTTTCGTTAGACCACGGGGTTACCAAGGATGCGTAGAGGCCTATTTTTTATTTCTTCAGCACAAGAAAAGGATGGCTTGACTCCTATTCACTAGAAGGGTGAGTTTCTGGCGACGCAGTCGCTTCATTGGAAACACGCAATTCCGCTCTGTTAAAAACAGCCTATCTTTATCCCAATCTCAACCCCTCGTGCTAATTATACGAAGAGGAAACATTTATCACCTGGGTGCTGTTTATGCGCAGGGAACTTCAAGCCACAGAAGCGACTGGGGTGAACTAATTTACGTAATCATCAAGGCATAACTCTAACAATGCCAACTTTCATCGCAGCGAGTAAAGCTGTCGATACAACTACTCCTGAAAATTATCCTTCTTCACGATCTCATATGACTTTCATTATTGTGGATTTCACTTTGGGGGAGGGGGAAGGTAGAATGAGGAGGATGATGTGGGTGAACATTGAAATTTGCGTGTGTCGTTGCTTCGTCATTGGGTTCGACCTCCCCTCCCTTTCCCCAGTTCGGCATTTGAACACGTGACCTAAATGTCAGGAGACACGCACTCTGTCGCCCACGCACCTGCTCAGGAATTATGGACCCGCGGAGATATAACCGTACTTTCTAGTTTTTCGTCCGTGTCGCCCAAGACGTTAAAGATTTCATCGCCGCTACTTTTCAAGGACAAGAATCGACTTTTAACCGTTACCATACTACCGTAGACTGTAGAAAGGAGGACCAAACGGTTTCATTTATATAAGGTGGAACACTAATGCAAGAAAGCGCATTTCTCTCCCCGCGGTGCGACAACGAGGATAAAAATTCGGCGATTGAGATGGCACGCACCTTTTCGAAGAGACGAGTCCAAAAGTGAAGGTATGGTACTATTTCGACGAAGAAAAACTCTCACCACGGTTCTTAGCCCAAAAGAATTCTCCAATCGCGTATTTACGATTATGAATCCTAACATAAATGTTATCACGGCTAAGCGACCAGGCGTTGGGACTCTTTTCTTGAGTTACCAATCAATGGACGGCAACCATTTAAAACACTAAAATTGATAAAAATTACCACGACACGGGATTTACTACGTTAGGGAAGTAGGGATCAAGAAGCCGTGATCTTTGGACGTTGCCCTGGAAGATGTTTGAAAACCTTGGTCTTTCAGCGGAGGGTGGGGGGGGGGAAGGCGTTTACTCCGCATCTGCTCCATTCACTTTGGCAGAGCAGATTCACTCATCGCATGCTCTTTTTACTTTATCGCTCTGCCGTGGGTGTGCGTGGGCAGTTCACAAGATGATTCTGGTCGCGACGTGATGTCCTCCCGCGTCGAAAGCACCGTGTCCGACCAGGCCGTCCGCCCGAACGACGATCGAATATACCAAAGCCGCGCAAACCCGACTGACTTCATATCAAGTGCAGCTGCATCAGATACGCGGAAGAATCGTTATGAAAACGACAAATTAGATTCGCGAGATATTCAGAGATAGGGCACGTAAATAGAATCACTTCGACGGTGATGTGAGCGGGGTTGTCAAGCATAAATGGCAATGCATAAATATCATGTTGGCATTTATTGGCTTTCGGAGTAGCCACTATCTGTTGGGAATATTTTCTTTTACCTTGATCATTCTGCATACCTAACTACAAGAGCAGCGTTGCAGTTGACGGATAAAAAGGGATCCAAGACCTATGCCTACCCCAGGCGGCTCTCAATGTCGGCATATTTTTTGGAAAATTTCGCCCGAAAGTGCAGGGAAGAGAATATAGCGCTTGAAAATTGGAGCACTTCGGTGAACAACACGCGTACTTCGTCGATTTAAAACCAGAAAATCTGGAAATCAAAGGCAAGGTGTAAAATTTTCTGGCTCAGGGAAAATTAGAGAAGAAAATTAAAGCGTTATAATTTCCATAAATTATATTAATATAAATTCGAAGTTAGTTTTGAAAAATGAAGCAAGACTGGAAGATATGAAAAATAAGTATTTGCCGGGTCTATTAGCATTTCTTAAATGCAAATGTAATGAAATACGAAGAACAAAACTAATTCTTTGGAAATTGAGCGTGGAAAGATTTTACGCAGCAAATTTCATTGTTTCGTCATCGAATCAACAGAACACGGCTGAGTTGATACTCCAAGGAATAAAATATTAATGTAAGTCGTAGTAGTATAACGGATATGCACGTGGATACGGCTGAATATCGAACTGTCACATATTTCATAGAGAAAACAAAATTAATTTAAGTTCAAGCAGTCAACCGAGCATATAGAACACAGCGATTGCGACGTTTCTTCGTGCTGATCGGAGAGATAAAGAGGCCTCTTAGCCGTCAAGATATAAACCTTATTCTTAAATTATTACCGAAATCTTTCGTAAATGGGTTTAAATCAAGTCTGTTAAAGCAATTACTTGCGTGGAAAATATAAAGTCTGGCCGGATGATAAGTTTGGCCAATGAGTTCAAATGCAAACGGGATTTTCGAACGGAACACAGGGGCATAAACATTAAGAACCGGCGAGACCAGTTCTTTCAGTGAGAGCTATGTTAATGCTCTGCCTCCTGAGGATGTAATCAAAGATTCAGAATCAAGTCATCTAAAATGGTATTTTTTTATGCTGGCGAAGCCTATGGCTAAGTTTTTGCGTATTGATTTCGCAAAAATTTAATGGTAGTAAATTGTCCGTAGTGCACACTTCGTAGAGGAACTGAGAAAGAGAGAAAAATCCGTGAGTTTAATGACGTGAAAAAATTCAAATGAGTGCTCACTAAAACGATGGTAGAAAGGCATTATAATTTTTTGTGCCAACATGCTGTTGGCACCTCTAATGTGAAGTGATTAAAAATCTAATAGCGTTCACATCAACTGTTGAGCATTTGCAATTACAATTTCCATCAAAGATAATATTTCCTGAAACAACTTTATCCAAGAAAAATAATTTTGAGTGTATTCTTTACGTATTGCGGCATGGAATATTAAATTTATCAAAAAACGATGTCCGTTCCCTAAACTAGTATATTTAGAACATTTCAAATCCGCATCTCCGAACCTAGCTCATTAGAATAAAACAATCGCTAACGGATTAAAATCAATTAACCATCTAGTAGCATAACTCGATGAAACTGTAGGAAAAAGACAGATATTAAAGTAAACGAGACAAGATTGAAGATATAGGTTGGAGTTTTAAATCGTAATTGATAAGTACGAAGTGAGAAAGAATGTGGATTATAAGATTGGCTAAAAAAAGATATATACATATACATATATATATATATATATATATATATATATATATATATATATATATATATATATATATATATATATATATATATATATATATTGTCATTCAAATAATGGCTTCTACAAGCATTATACGAGATACAGAGTCTGTAGACGATATAGGAAATTTATAAATATATTACTTGAAAATAAATGCATCGCTTTACGGAACTCCAATTTGGCAATTGTGATTTAAACTGGGGATTATGAGGACTTCTCCTGGCCTAGCCACTCATTACCTTGAAATAATGCCTTTCCAGAGATATGAAAAATATGGAAGAACCAGCAAGAAGTTGAAGAACGCAAGATCAAAAACTACTAACAATGAGGTGTAAAAGTAAACGCCACTCAGTCGGTGGAGGGCTTTAAGTGAGTCACGGCAGCAGTCTATCCAAAGACTCGAAGGGCTAAATAAACTAGTAGCCGTTATTATTCTTAGTTTCCAGTCCAACACCTCGGCTAGGAAGTAGAGATACTGCATTCTGGGAACTCTACTACTCTCAAGACATAGGATCGGTCACCAGAAACTCGACGCACGATCTTTGTCATGGGTGCCTAGATTTTGCTAAATCAGTTCGTATGAAAGAGGTCGTCATCATGGAAATGTTGCAACACGAACTTCAAGCCATAGATGCCAGAGAAGTCTTGTACCTTCGAGTTAGATGGCGAGCACAAGATGCACCAGACTTATTGAGCCTTGTTTCATTTCCATAAAGACAAGTTCAAAACGCTTGTATCAATATAAAAAAATGAAAACCATTTTATCCCAAAGATTCATTGCTTAGTCAGAGCAAGTCTATAAAGCAGAAAGAACATTATTTCCGTCCTTGTCAGCTCGATGGTTAATACTCTCAGGCTAGTATGAATACCTCGTCTTCGACTTTCACCTCGGACTTCAACATTATATTGTGATAATTTATGCCACAAATAATCACGCGGAAAAAATAACTTACGTATGTACATGCCGGGGAAACAATAAAAAAAGGTACAACTGGATAGATATTAAGTCAATTTCATGCATGGGCTATAAAGTATGCTCAATTCTCAGAAGTTTTATTCTCTCGCTACAAGTGGACAGGGATATTCAGTAAGTGCCCGAAGGTGTTTGGAGATTGGAGGAGAATATCTTCGGGAATCGAGGCAACATTCTACCGCACATTGCCCGCTGCGTGGTACAATCATCGCAATGGATAAATCGCGTGCGCGAGGAACCGAAATCTAGAATGCTTTGTTTTTTCTCGAATTATTCCAAGTTCCGATGGCTTCAGAACATGGAAGAAGAGGGACAATCAAATTGCAAGAGGCAGGATGTTAAAAAATAGACGCCAATTCTCTAGCATGAAATAACGGCTGAGATTCTTCTTAAAATTAAAAAAATTGAAAATGTTATGGCAAGAATATATTCACGATTTCATTGCCCCAACGGAAACTAAGTATCATTATTTCGGTTTTTCATTTTATTCCTTCTACGTATCCAATATTTATTCGAATACGTTCTTATTTGTAAAACGGTTGAAGGTATTTTATTATGCAAAGTATTTAATCCCCGAAACTCTTTGAAATGAAATTATGATTTTAGAAAATCCCCGCTACTTATCGCTGGTTAAATAAATTGAAATTATAAGAGCTGTTGTTTGTGTGGCTGTGCAGTAGAATCATCGAACATTCCACCCTATGGATGATGTGAATAATGAATAATTGGAATTTACATTACAAACTATTGAGGAAATTAATGACGTTTTCATATTATTCAGTTTTGAAGTCAATTAATTGTTTAGCTCTCTACCTAGCAGACGCATATCATAGTACCAACTTCACTTCGGAGACTTCTGGACTTCCAATCTTCCCTACAGAAGAGATCCTGTGAAATTTACTGCCACCCGTTTCTCAAAGATGCTATTTCTTTACGAACCGTTTAAGTTTTAGCATATGGATACTTATCTTGATTATAAATATTGCAGCACTGATTAACTGTTAAAATTTCAGAGAACATGACCCCGAAAACTAAACAATACATTTAGGAGTGTGTTTAGAAACTGAAAACCTGGTTATTTCTTTGGAACTATGACAAAGATTCCTGATTTTCGAGAACGGCGTAAAAGACAGCGCGGAAATTTCATACGAATGCCACCTGATAAATGAGAGAGACTTGTAGAGACGTCCAAGGAGAATGTTGGGCCTGGATTTTTATTGGAATGTATAAAAATCCTCACTCAATTCGCATTGAAGGGGGAATTAAAATCACATCTGCATCATATCAGTATTTCTATCGTCTATGGAATTAGTGAACTCTTCCTCATGTTAAAGGAATCATACTCAATTCAAAGATCTTTTCCAGCAGTGCCTACATCCCGGTTCGTTTACTCAGTATATTTTGGAATGTGATGCTTAGGACGCTTTCATACGGTGATGTGTGCTTTAGAATACTACATGATGCTTCAGCCAGGACATCGGATTGTATTACAAAGCTTTTTCTATGCACGTTGGAAAGGCGCGTTGGCTCTTTTTCAGCAACGACTTCAATGACAACCACTGATGACGTTAAGACGAACTGAGGCATATTTGTTAACATAGAGAACATTAAAAAGTGGGGCAATTAAACTGAATAACTATAACTAAGGTTCGATTAATGGAATTTTAGCACCAGCGTTTCCACCTAAATCGTTATTATCATGTAAAATCATACAGCAAAGCTCGCTACAATGTGTAAAAATGCAGAGTTAGACACGTGGATGGAACAGGTACGTATCTATTGGCCATCTAATGACAAATTCATTGTGACATAATATATGCACAGAATGGGAACTTACCGCTGACACTGTGCTAACTCAAAAATAGTCACATGATGCTGCATATTGGATGGAGGGATAAATCCTCTTGAGTAGATACCGCAGTTCTTCCAAGATATGAAATAGTTCGTAAAACCCCCCATGCATCGTCAGGATCGTAAACAATCACCGAAGATTTCCGCATGATGCAGTTGAGCCCGAACATGATGCCTCCATTAATACGGCGGGCGCCGAGAAAATCGTAGACACGGACGTGGGGACGACGGGCAAGATTTTATACGGCTCGCGCCTAGCGATTTTCATCCGATTCTTCCTCCTCTTTTTCGCTCGAAATAAACTTCAAAAGCGCCACATAATTACCCGGCGGGAGAAATTAAAAAGCCTACTTAAATGTACGGCACGGTCCGGCAGGGAAAAAGGGAAAGAAAATAATAAAAATTAGAGTGAAATAAATTCAGGCGGATGGAGGGGCGGGAATGGGAGAGGGGGAAAAATCTTCATTCTCTCTCCGCCCCGAGACAACTAGAGCGATCCGTGGGTCGAATGTTAAAAAGTCGGGCGAGGGGAATCCCGATTGGTTTTTAAGCCGAGCGCACCGAAGAAGTAGGTAGCGGGGAGTAACTAACCACTGTTTAACATTCAGCTCACTGGCCCCTGTTCCACTCACCTCCCTACTCCACCCCCCCCCCCTCCGCGCAGCCTCCTCCCCCCTCTGCCACCTCATCCCCTCCCGCCCCTCCCCCTCTTTGCCGGCCCTTTCCGCGCCGTTTCAACCCCCCCCCCCCTCGAGCCCCACTCGATCTTTATTCTCCTTTCACGAGCCCGGACAAAAGACACGGACATTATTTAGCCAACTCAGCGATTACGAGTCATACAATCGGGGAGGTTGCGACGGGGGTGGGAGGGCGCTTGGATTGCCTAGGGAGGAGGAAGGAGGGGAACGTTCCTGAGTCTGGCGAAATTGAGAACCCTGGCGTCGAAACAATGAGCGCAATAAGGGTAGAACATTTATTCAGCAAGCTTTTACAGATTGAAATAATTACGTGAAACGTAATAAGCACGTTGTCATCAGCAAACGACGGTAAGTATTATTAGTATCAGTTTTACAGCTGTGATTATATAGTTCGGTACAATAGGGTACTGTTTAAAAAAAATCAGCGGTCCTCTTCTGATGTTCAACAGTAACTTTTCGAAAGGATTGCCAATTTGGTAGAAAATAAATTATGAACATACCTTTGTATATTTAAT
This sequence comes from Hetaerina americana, assembly GCF_022747635.1. NCBI lineage: Eukaryota > Metazoa > Arthropoda > Insecta > Odonata > Calopterygidae > Hetaerina > Hetaerina americana. The sequence goes on along the minus strand of NW_027286985.1, from coordinate 81,564,340 downwards.
TCCTTTAAATAATTTATCATAGATCCCGCCAGAGTTGATTTTGTTCTTGTAATCTTGGTATGCTATTGCCAATTGATTCACTATTGCCAAATAATAAGCATGTACGCCAAATAGAATTGAGCCCTTACATAAAATAGCGAGACGGATCCTCTCACGGATCTTGTTCTCCTAAATAGTGACTGCCAACCGTATGGTTCCCATTAAAAAACCGCTGTCGAAACGAAGCTTGCCCTTTGCAGTAGAACACCCGAGGGAAGTAAAACATTTTCCTGGTGCTGCACCCCCTGCCACACACCTTTTTGGTGGCTTGCAGGGTATTGATGTAGATGTAGATGAAGTAAAGAAGAGCAGGTGACGCTCACAATCAGATCGAAAGGATTTGTTTCAAGAAATACAGAATACTCATTCCTTTGCTAAAACAGCAAGCTTGATCACAATTTCAATAGGTTGTATTTGAAATGTATGCATGTATATTTTAAAGTTAAGGCCAATCAAGCGAAGAAAATATTCCCCGCCCGTGTGCACGAGGCTGTCAGCCTTTTGGGAAGGTTACACTGTCAATGAATAGGAGTTCGCTCATAGGAATTAGTTTCACATAACAGGAACACCATCAGTCAAATAATACGACGCAATATTAATTTTTAAGTGAACGGTGATTAAATTTTCGTCATAGCTTTGGTGGGAAACCTAAACACTTCCTACCTATTGCGACCATTGGCCATTTTTCCGGTGAATCGCCGAACGGGTGTACATAGTGCGGGTCCTCTTCCCCCAAACAACCTGTGCGAGCGTCTGCCATGGTGGTGGTGGTATCGGTTACGGGTATGATCTCCAATTAGATTAAATATTTACATGAATTCATTTCTATCTTATTAATCCGTCTCATATAGCGTCGTCAGCTGTCCCGGACCCTACGACAGACTTCCGGAAATTGACAATAATCTTAAACTCTCCTGACTCCCAGTTTGGTGGCCATTCCTCCAACTTATATACTGAATGACGACTTTATTATTGCATGCAAATTATTAGGTTCAGGATTTTTGTGGTTGAATATACGGAGTTTTGTTAATATCCCACGCTCATTTTAGTATTCCGCCACAATCCCAACGACTCTCACCTTGCTTCTCGTACTGTCACATCTGCCATGATGTTTCCTCAGTAACCTTTTCGGAAAATAAATAATTTGGGAAAAGATTCGCGGAAATTGTCTGTCATAAGTTTTGTAATCCGTTTTTAGTCAAATTTCTGTTTACTTTGGAAACGAGATCTCTTTAGAGAAGGACAGAAAAGGAACCATCTTGAAGGGATTATTTATTTGTGCTTCCTGTCCTAATAAGACGCTTAAGTTATAAAGATAAGCCATAGTAAGGAATAGGCAATCGATGCACGGTGTATTTATGCAATGGTTTTGATATTAAGATTATCTCTTGGAATCTTGAACTCATCTCCATGAAATCCAAGAGCCCACCTTTCAGACATTGGTGAATCCAAGAGTTATCGGCCTAATTTCATTTCGAAGAAAAAAAAGAAAATTCGACAGAGAATTTACTCGTATATTTCTACATAATATGCTATGTACTCAACAGAAAAAGGGTACAATGCTCAATTGCAATTTCAATACCAGTGTACTGTACATTCATAACACACATTATAACTACTGATCGTGACCACATTACATAACTAAAAACTCCTAATCTCACATTTTCAAGTGTCAAGTTTTTTGAACTAGGACTTGGCTCTAAGCCGAAGAACCAAGTTCAGAATACTACTATACCTACGTTCAGAAATATACTGCGAGGTATCTGTTCCTGGGATCTGAATGAAGAATTCAGTTCTCCATGACCAATCTTCTGGCTTTTCTCAGTGAAAATGCGGGTTCGATTGTTGAATTTTTCGGTAGCATCGCGATGATGGCCTTGATGACGTTCAAAAACTCTTAAAATAGAGTGCTTCTTCCGTTTAATGGAACGTTACACTGCGGAGCCCAGGCGCATTTCGTGAATATTCATCTAATGCCGACGGTCGGTTTCTCTCACCACACACTGTCCTCCCGATCTCCTCCCCCACACGCACACTCGAAATAGCGCCAGCAGCAGTCACACGCATCTCCCACGACAACTCCCATTAAGCAAGTCCTGATCATCGCAGATCAGCGTTTCCCAAATGGCCTGATCAGATTAGGGTTTCCCACGGAGCCCTGGTGTTATGTGAGGTGTAAGCGTGGGTTCCGCAACGGCAGCGAGACGCAACCGTGACAGCTGGACATCCTCAGGAAAGGGAAATCTGCTCAATAGGGAAGCCCATTCATTCGCTGGGATCAATATGGAGTCGGGACTGTACGTCAAAATGGATGTCTTTTCCCGACATACTTCACCGTTATGCTTATTTGAATAATTATCGTTATTGACTTGGTAAAACAAAAATAAAATAATGCTGAGAATATGACTGGTTTGGTTTCCATCTTTATAAAAATTGAGAATCAATGTTCATATATGCATACTATTTGTTACGAAATGTTAACTCTTTGGAATCTAAATTAAATGGGAAACGCTATAGCGAGCAGCATTTAACTTCTTATCTTAATATTCTTAACTTTAACTAAGTTAGTTCGCTCTTTTGTAAAAGACGACCGAAGAAAAATAAGTGTATGCGGAGAAATAAAAAAATGATGCCATGTATTTAGCATACATGAAACTTAAGGAACTTACGTATGCATACGTGTAAGGAAAGAAGGAAGGCAGGCTGGCAGATAGGAGACTAGGGTATTGAGCTGCACCGAACCAACTCCAGAATCGATATACCCACTGACAATACTAGTAGAACTAATTAGTAGTTCAATATTTATAAACGAATATCATTTGTACCTATGCCAGTTAATTATGTCGGCACGAAGTTTTCGCGGCCAAATTCTACTACTGAAGGAACGTCATTCTCCGACGGTCTTATTTTTTCCCTTCCTTCGACTCTCTCAAAATCCATTCGGATCACCCCCGAAAACATGACATCACGCATCGAAGGGGAAACGCGGGAGGCCAACGAACTCGGAAAGGGAAAAGGGTGCGCGATGCCACGCCTAATTATATTCGAGCCGAACCGAACGGACCTCGGGGAGAGTTTTTCTTCGCCGAACGCGCGACGTCACGGTAGGTATTGGCGGTGCAAACGAGATTTCTTCGGATGCCGAGGTTGTACACGCTCACGTGTGGGCGGGCGGAGAGATGTGACGGACTGGAGAGTTGGGAGGGAGGGATGGGACGGGGGAGGGTAGAGCGGTTGACGGGGAGGAGAGAGGGTATCGAATGTGTGCGTGTCGGGAGGGGGTGGATGGACGAATGAGGAGGTGGAGTTAGCCATTCTGCGAGAAAATTGGCAACGGGACATGTGCGGGGTGGAGGATGTGTGGCTGGAGGGGGAACGGGAAGGGGGAAGTGGTTTCGGGGGGAAGGACGCGAGTGGATGGGGATGGGCGTTCGGGGTGGGCGGACGGGTGGTGGTAGGGGACTGGGGTGGGGGTGGGGGGGAAGACCGAATCAATTCAGACGCCTAACCCTTCCTTCGTATTCTCCATCATTGCTATCCACCCTAGGATTACCCGTCCCCGGTCCCTCTCACGGGCTCCCGAGCCTCATTTCCACGCCAGCTTACCCTCTCACACACGCCCTGTGTCCCTACCCCTCCCCCCATTTTAACGGGGCCGCCGCCGGTGAGGGACGGGGCAAGGGCCCCGGGCGCGCGAGCGGGCTGTTGTCAGGGAGGCAAACTGCCCGTGCCCATCGCTCTCGAACTTCTGCGGGCGTCCACGGGGCGATTCCAGTCCGCCGCTCACTCCTCGTCGTCGGCCCAGGGATCAGTTCGAGTAGGCTCGGAATGGCATTTAGTTTACACCTCGAGTGCTGTCAATGGACCGATTAGGGTTACCGGCGCTATTTCGGCGTTGGGATCTTAAAAAAAATTACAGGAACTACCGAAGGGCCAGGGGAAAGCCTACTCATCGGCGCGGATCTCTGATTTGCGCCTCCTTTTCTTAATATCCTCTACTTTTTACGACTCATCCTGACAGATAACCACCTTAACCGTAAAGAAATAGCCACTTAATATAAATTAATCAATATAATAATATTTATGAAAAGTTACAAAAAATATTTTTTCAAGTTTGTCTGACTGCCCAAAATAACGTATAACACCACTTGGGTGCCATTACGATAATTTAACAAAATAATAATTGAGTGTGTCTCGCCGTATGACAATATGTCTTCCATTACACAGGCAATGGATGAGAAAAAGTATTTAGGTATAAAAGGTATTCTTAATTTGGCAGCATCAGAGTATATTTCAGTGGGTTACAATACGGAATCATGGGGAGACGGTTTTTGCTAATTTTGTCCTGCGGTAGCGTGCTTTTAATTTTTCAAGTTATATTTTGCCTAATTAAATGAAATTAGGCAAATTTCTGTTTTGCCAAATTTCTGTTTTTTTGAAGGCTAATTCCGAAAACTGCTCGAGATGTTGTACCTGGTCACATTTTCCTTGGAGTAGAATGAATAATATATTATGACTATTCTCGAACATCGAATAAGTTAGTTCCGTTTGGTGGAAGTGACCCAGAAATATAACGGTGGATTTAACCCTGTATCATAAAACGGTTGGACCATCTCCATGAATTTGATTTTGGAATGTAGATTGTACCATAAGAGAAAGGTCATGGAATTGATTAGAATGCGAATATCGAATCTGCTGTTAAATGTTACTCGGCTAACCGTAATTGCAATAAATCTTCATGAATTCTTGGCTTGAATAAATCTTCATCATTTGCGTATTAAAAATAGGAAATAGCCAGCCATTAGTCGCTTTTTCGGATTGACAATGAAGTTCCAGGAAATAATGCATACTTCATCCACAAGGTTATAACCTTAGGTATGATCCTGGATGGGCTATATTCTCCGAGCATTTACTTCAGAAACAATTATCATGTGACATCATCAAGAATTACACGTAGAATTACGTATGGCATTGTAAGGTATTGGTTTCTTGCCATCTGGCCTCGTATTAGACCATTCCCACTCACCTGCAATAAAGTTTAATATAAATTGTCAAAATTACTCAACTGAAAGCTAAGAGCCAATACTAAGGATGTGAATTGTAGCTTGACAGAATTATTGAATTGGTGGAAGAATAAAAAAATAGCCAAAAAAATAAAACAAGCAAAATGAGCTGCTGTGAAAGTAATAAGTGATGCTCTGAAATCTAAGGAAGCAAGCTAGGAAGAATATTGCGCAGGAGCCGTTGAAGTCGGATCCGGAGAGGTGATGCCACTGTGGTGGCTCCCCACTGAGACGACTGACCTCACCTTTCCCTTCAACCCATGATGCTCAAAGGAAATTTTCCCTATTTTCGAGTACGGACCGATACATTTTCATTGAACCTCGAGGACCCTGATGGAGTGTTCAATCGTAAAACTTTTATTATCCTAGATATCCTGATAGTGTAAGATACAGAATGAGAGGACGCACTTGCCTCTGTTTCCATTTACTTCCAGCATTCAAAATAGGGGAATGGCTCATGAAATAGTATACACAGAGATATTACACCTATCAGCATAATAAATGTCCTACATAAAGCAATATTTGTTCGCAACCTTGTCCACTTAGCGGGCTACTTATGAAGATTTGGAAGACACTAGAGAGATATTTTGGTTAGTTCAGGACTACTCGAAGATTCATCAGACAGTTTCGTATTTTTCCTAAGTAAAAATATTTTATCCTTTTGCATTCTTTAATATCTCTTTATTGAATTCTTTCAGGTTCCTCACTTCTATTATCTCAATTTTCAAAATCAGATGCTTTTCTATATAATTCAATGAGCTACACCTTTTATTTGGGTTTCATACCGTTGGATTCCCATTTATTTGCAGTGTGACTCTTTTTGAAGCCCTTATTCAATTAGGACGAATACAAATTTCTTCTTTTGTAACATGAAAGACGCTATATTATAATATTAATGCGTTAAATTAGAGCCTTCTCATTTAATTTGATTATTTTAACATGCAAAATGTATATTAAAATAATCTAAAAAGATACCACGTGAGAAGGTCCAGAGACTCCACTTCACTGTGGACGACATTCAAGATGGGAGTTTTTAAATTATAATAAACACGTTGAAATAAGCAAATATTTTATCCTTAAGTTTAGCGTGGACTTGACTTTGGAATGTGACAGTGTCGGGAAGCGTAATAAAATTGCATTGATACTGGAATGAATTTATAATAGGGTGTTATTTTTGCAAAAAGTAGCGATCTTATATCATTTACGAAGACCAAAATAATTACTATCATATATTACTACCAGTCTGAATTAACCATCCCAGTCATCAAGTTAGAAGGAGAGCACAAGGACACAATGGGAGTGCAAATCTATGTGCTTACGTTTAATTAACTGGAACGGGAAAGAGAAGAAGTGTATGCACGACTCATTAGACATTTTTAGTGATATTGGGAAACTTGGCATCAGGGGCAACTGAAACACAGTGGATGGAGAGGGCGAAGAGGGAAGCAGTATAAGATAATGGATGGAGAAGCGAAACTCCAAATGGAATAAGACTCACGAATGTCTGTGATGAGAAGAATTTTGAAGTAGCGAATACTCTTCTAGGGTAAGATCAATGCAAAAGATATGGCTGGAATATGGCTGAAGAAGAGAGCCATATGCTAAACAGACATCATCCTAGTTAGTCTAGAGTACAACACCCAAACAGATTGGATGGATATCTATGCCAGGGCAAACAAATAATAAACTCAACCCAATGGTCATGAAAAGCTGTCTGAAATACAAATATGGTTCACAAAAACTTAAGAGGAAAAGTCTTAACTTAGAGCGATATACGACGGTAAGAAGAAATACAGGAGAGATTAACAACCTCAGAAGGTGGATTAATCAAAGGAAAGGAAACTTCTCAAACAGTGGAACAACATCTCATGAGTAAGAGTGCTTACGGAAGAAAGAACTGCAAAATAGAACCTCAGATATGAAACTAAGGAAGCCTTCTAAATGAGGATATGGAATCAAGTCATATTAAAATAACTGCAGGCAATGTCGTGAAAGTTACTTCAATCCCGGTCCATGGTGAATAGCGGATTGACAGTAACTGCTAGGCATTCAACTGCAAAAGTAGAGGATCAATCCCAAGATAGCATCATAGTTTGTGAAGAGGTATTTTGGACAAAGAAATGCAATGCAATCAAATTAGAAATATAAGTGGAAATCTATAGACAGATAATGGAGATGTTCGAAACAAATATTTGAAGTATATGACTGCGACAAGGATGAAACGTACTTGAAGAATAGTTAAGTAAAAGATGAGTGCGAGGTTGAAGGAGACGATCCGAACCCAGTTATATTAAGAAGTGAACTCAACAAAGTAGTGAAAGGTCTAAAAAAAACGAGGTGTCCAGACCTAACCAAATCAAAGGAGAAATTATCGAGACGTTCGAAAGTAAAACTAAAGAAACCCTGTTTTGAATAACATGAGCCACCAGATTAGTCATGAAAGGCCTGAAAAATTGAGGATGAAATAATTGAAAGATGTAAACCAGGATTCAACCTTTCACGAGACTATTCAACACGTACTTGGATGAGCCAATGAAAGAAACACAAGGACTATGGAGGATCAAAGGAAAAGAGATGAATGGGGAAAAAATGCATGTACATGCTCCGTTTGTCAGTCGGCGTCGCGGCTACAGCAGAGAAACGTTCAGACATGCAAGCATTCTTGATTGGGCAATTGATCAGTTACTTCAAGAGCATAACACGAAAATCAATATAAAGAAAACGAAAACCCTGGTATGCGGAAGAGGGAAGCTCGAGGCAGGGATCGGGTTGAGAGGAGAGAATTTAGAACAAGTGGAATCTTTCAGAAACCTCGAAATCAGCAGAGGACGAAAAAAAAAACTCGACATGAAGCGGAGTACAGGTCAACTTAAGAAGGAGTTCATGATGAAGAGTCAACTAGAAAACCTCAAAGGGGATGACGTTACAGACATAGAAGCAGTGCGTGTGCTCACACTCGTGTGCAATGTGTCACTCGATGGATCACAGGCATGAAAAATGGAAAATCAAATCGGAAAGATCCTAGTAATGGAGTTGGATCCTGAGGTTCAAACGGCCCGATGAAATGAGGAGCAAGGGTGCATATGGAAGAGTGGAGTAGAAAAAAACTATATGGAGTAATATTAATAAAAGAATCACAAGGTGGTAGGCCTTGAGGCGTAATGGATTTGTATGTGCAAGTGAAAGAGTATACTCCATCCACATCCATAGGCTTTTCCTCTCATCCTTTGCTATGAATCAATTTTTGTGCCACGATTTTTGGACCCCTCTCCTCCCTAATAAAGTTTCCACCTCCACTCTCCAAAGAGTCCTACGTCGCTGGAAAAGCCGTTCACCTAACCACCTCTCCCACCAAAATTCTCGGGATTTTCCCATTGGGACGGGATAAGCTTTGACCTTCTCCATTCGAAGTGGTGGGGTGGGTGCTATAGATTCAGATGTTAATCCGTATGTGGCGGTCTTGAACCTTTTCTAGGAAGAATCTCATGAGATTCCACTCTGTAGATAACATAGAGGATGCATAACTAGGTCCATTTTTGATAGTACACGAAGCAAATAGAAGGCTCAAGAGAGGAAAGGAATTCCCTTTCACTTTCTCATCCACCCTAACACTAAGGTTCGGACTGACCGTCGAGTTTACGAAATATCAATTTTAATCACAAATGGATGCCGTAGGTAAATCAGAATTACTTCAATAATGAATTTGATTTAAAAAAATTAAATTAAGTGAAAAATATTGCCGTGGATAGAAATATTTTGGGAAAGTAGGTGACAAGAAGCTAGTTGCAATTTTTTTTTAGTTTAACCAGTCTTCATTCAGGCAATGAAATTGTCAGAAGCTCAAATGAAAAGGGAAAGAGAAGAAAAGTCCTAAGAGCAAATAGATAAGGGTAGGGTAAATAAATAATAATAATAAGAGGAAAGAATTTTCAACGCGTAATAGAATTAGTATCGCAAAGTTAAGAACGAAGCTCTGTAATAATTAATCTTCGGATGGAAGGAACAGTGGCTGATGTAGATAAAACATCGATCTAAAAATATATCGATATAGTTTGACTTTCACTGCAGTTTGTCTTCTAAGACTTTCAATAATAGATACGTATCTAATCATGACCTTGCAATCAATTATTGTGCTACTCCGAAGCACAAAACAATTTTAGACCAACGAAAGATTTCCTTGAGGTTGGGAAATTAGGGTTGCGTTGTGCCCTACATATTACGAATAAGTCTGTGGATCAGTTTACGTCCATGTGAACTGTTTTCGGTACCAATCGAGCTCACACTAAGCGTAATAATTCAAAACTATTTGAATGTACATATTCCTTTTCATGCGATCTTGCGTTGCCACTAGGAAGCAGGGATATAAAATTTCTCAGAAATCTTGAGAAGAGAATCCAATAAATGAGGGAGGAGCAAGGCTCACGGAAAAATGTTACCAAAGTGGCTAAAGCAGAAATGACATGACTCAGCAGTGGATGTTTACCTGTCTACCTACCAACAATGCAAGATTTCTCAAGGTTTCGAAAAACAGTCCACGAAAATGATCTAGCGCTATTTTTAATATGAGCGAAAGTTTAGGAGTGGATATCACGTTGACTGAGTAGAAAGTTTCGCAAATCATCAAATCTGAGCTTGCGAAATGATTATCCCTAGAAAAATTAATCTTATTTTATTAAGCTTATAAACATACTTCCCGTAGAACAAACTCACCAAACAACTTCACCTATTGCTAGAAGAAGAGATTTTGGTGAATCGACCGATCGGCACGCCATGATGTCATTGGAATATTAATGTTTGATGGTGACGTTTAAAAGGCAATGCAATAGAGTATCTAAGGCATTTTGTCATAAAGTTACGCAAGTTTGAATTAGCTCCGAATTTGATAAAGTGCCTTTTAGTAATTACATAGGATGCTAATAGACATCTGCCTGCTATCCAACCCTGGAAAAACCTATGTCCTTTGCCGGAGTTGACAGGGGGATACAATGTTTCAGCTTGTAACAGTGCAATTGATTGCGCCCCATGCTCAGTAAAATTTCAGAGGTAAGTTCAAAACAAAACAAAATGTACTGATCCATTAAGATCTCAAGTTTAAAAGAAAGGAATTAACACGAGAACTTCGAAAGGGAAAACTTTTTAAATTATAACTATCAATATGGGAGAGAATTTTTGAAAAAAATCAAATTAACATTTACAAAAAACTCCGCTAGGGCGGTTGGTGTTTGCAACCTTGGTCATATACCTTTTTGGTGGATTTCGAGGTATTTACATACTACCTTGATCAAAAATTTCCCGGAATAACCACCGTGTGGCGCTCCCATCGTTCCGATTTGAGTTCTGTTTTTTTGTTAAATTGGTACATCTGTTGTTGATATTCCCTTTAAATCTTAGTGTCATAACTTGACATTTGCAAAAGTTACGTAGCCAAGAGTACATCTATCTCTGTGTGTGTTGGCGATTTTTTACAATTGCAGAAATGGATTTAAATTTGCAACAACGAACTTGTATTAAATTTTGCGTAAAAAACGGATTTAGTGGCGCACGGACGTTGGAAATGTTGGAAAAGTGTTTCGGCAACGATTCTCTAAAAAAAACGGTCGTTTACCAGTGGCACGAGCGGTTCAGAAGTGGTCGTGAGTCAATCGAAGATGATGAACGCAGTGGCAGACCATCGACATCGAAAGTCGGTGAAAAAATTGATAAAGTAAAAGAAATGTTGGTCAATAACCGCAAATTAACCATCAGAGAAATAGCGGAGGACTTGAACATTGCCTATGGATCCGCCCAAGACATTGTGGTTAATGATTTGGGTTTCCGTCGTGTAGCAGCAAAATTGGTGCCCTCAAAAGACCTCAATTTCATGCAAAAAAGAGACCGTGTTGACGTCGCAAAAGACATGATTTGCGAGGCTGAATCCGATCCCACATTCATCAAAAGGATCATTACTGGAGACGAGACGTGGGTTTATGAGTACGACACGCAATCCAGACATCAGGCAAGTGAATGGCGTTCACCAAATGAGCCGAGACCAAAAAAACCACGTCGTTCTCAGTCAAAAAAGAAGGCAATGCTGACGGTTTTCATGGATTACAACGGTGTAGTGCATCATGAATTTTTGCCAGAAGGCCAGACAGTAAACAAAGAGTATTATTTGGGCGTTATGAGACGTTTGCGTGAAGCAATTCGCCGAAAGAGACCAGAAATGTGGGCAGAAAACTCGTGGATTTTGCACCATGATAACGCACCGTCGCACAGTGCTATCATTATTCGTAATTTTTTGACGAAAAATGCAACAAATACCATCCAACAGCCACCGAATTCACCTGATTTGGCTCCCTGTGACTTCTTTCTGTTCAATCGAGTTAAAAAACCATTACGGGGAACGCGTTTTAGCAGCCGAGAGGAAGTAATGGAAAAATCGCAGGAAGCACTGATGGACATACCGAAAACCGAATATAAAAAATGTTTCGAGGATTGGATCAAGCGCTGGCATAAGTGTGTTGCAGTCGATGGGGATTACTTTGAAGGGGACAATATAGATTTAGATGAATAAACTTGTATTTTTAATTTTCTGAATAAATTCCGGGAAATTTTTGATCAAGGTAGTATATGGTAGATGTATGGCAACTTGCGGCGGGGGCGAGAAACTAGCCTTTCATGCCTGGTGGTCCAGTCAGTCAATACAATGCAACTTGCGGCGAGAAAATTTGGTTCGAGCTAATCTGGATAAAAATTTGGAATGTCCTTCTATAGTATTTTCGTAAATTGTTTAATTCGCAACTAAAACGGTCAAAATTTACCAGAAGAAATACGTTTAGGTTTGTCTTCCGATTCCCCGGTAAAGGTGACATCAAAGGCCTTTTACACGAGGACACCAGTTGGTGTCAGACACATCGAACGGAGGTCATCGGCTTCAAAACAGAATTTGGATGACAATCGCGGGTGTATTTCCGGTGACAGGGTCGACGTTTGGGTTGATTTAAAATCCATTGTCGTTCATTTAGCTTGATTGGTACCATTATTGAAGTCACTACCTGCTTTCCCTGTATCCTTTCCTTTTTACCGCCCTCGTAGTCTCGGGGCTTTTCACATCCACTTCACTAACTGTTTATCCTCCATCTCCACGCCCCACATCTTCAACCCCCCACTCCCCCTACCCTCCTCACGCATTCTTCCCATTCCCCTCGTTAGCCTTTATCACTTCCTTTTAACGACCGTCCTCCTTCATTCCGTTCATCTCCTAAAGTGTCAAGCCAGCTCCGTTTCTCCCAAACCGCCGCCTTCGCCTCCTCCACCCATACCCTCTTGAAATTTCTTCCCGCTTACCTCCTTCCTCCATTCTTCATACCACTCTTCCGCACACTTTGCACGCTAACACATTATCAGTTCACACTCTTTTATCTTTTTTTTTGAGGAAACATTTCTCCCTCTCACAACCTGCTTTCGAATTCCTTTTCACTTCCACGTCTGCTGCACTTGTTCTCCGTTCAATCACTTCCAAGGTGGCCCAAGAACTTTTAATGCGTTCCGCCAACTTGATGAGGGCAAAGATTTAAGAACGTCGGCGATGAATCTTTTACGGTTAACCCGCGCCATTAAGGCATTGGAAGAGGATCCCCCCATACACCCACCGACAATCCAAAAAGAAGAAAGAAACCACGAGCGACAAGTCGTCGTGCCAACCCCCCGCTTTCTTCGTTTATGAACTCCCTCAACTCCGATTAACAGATTTCCCCGAGTTTTTTTGTATATTTCCAGCATGTATTAAGGGGATGTAACTACACAGACGAGCTGAAAATTGAACTTTAGCAAGGCGGAATTGCGTCTTTGACGGTACATAGCGGTCGCGGAAGCTTGGATTGGAATTCCAGGTTGGATCTGAATTAAGGCCCCGGCTCTTTAAGGAGCGGCTTCCAGTTATCTTTCTCACGTGGAAACATCAGCGGGAACGGGAAACTGAGCCACCCACTTTGAAGATTGTAAGCTATAGCTGGTTCAGTGAATTTATGGTTATCCTCTTAAGTTGGTACTTAATGATGAAATTTGATCCTTAATGCAGAAAATTCTGCCACACACAAAGCGGATTTTGATCAATTACCCAGTGAAAGGATGCTCTTAGGACTACCATCAGTGAACCCACGGAACGCGAGGTTAAATGCAGTCAGCTTCACGTGGAATTTTGAATTCAAGTCATGCTAAAAAGATTGGATGTTAGGCAGGTCAGGCGCATGAATAATGAGTGTGTAGCCACCGGTGATATTCGTGTATCTCATTATATACCCAAAATGATTGAGTAAATGCTGGGGAAGATTGGACGTACGTCTTCGCACAGAGTTGCCTCGTGAGCATTTATCCTTCCGTTCCCCAGGCTGGCTTGGGCATTTCGTTGGGCCTCCATATCCTTCCTCGGAGAAAATAAAGGAGGCAGACCGAAGTCCCTCTGCTATGGAACGACCCTAATTGCCAGTGAGTCAACGTGGATTCGCGTATCTCGAACATAGCTTGTGAATCTAATGCCGCCTATTACCTTCGCTCATCCTAACTCTTCCAAACCGTCGTTTGAAAAACTGCCCCTCGTCCATTCAGTTTTCATTTATTCTACTCACGTATCAAATCAAAAAATATATTTCATTTCTAAGCATTTATAGACACTTGATAAGAGAGCAGAATATTTCATGCGCTATTTCATATTTTAAATAAAATTGTGCTCATCACAATTGTGTTCTCGGTGAGAGAAAATTCTTATCTTCTATTCATCTAAAATTTGCCACCATCCATTTTGTGCACTTTCATTTTGTTACGATTATTATTCCGACGCAGGCAAATTTTTTCAGACGTTAAATTTGATTATTCTCGTTCAAACCCCATATATCAATTTAAATTTGAACAATGACAATGATGGTAAAAAAATGCTATACAATTGTGACGAACCGTTAGCAGATGAATTAACCAAGATAAGTCTGACCTGCATGAAACATAGGACCCACACTGCACGCCGACAGACCTTAAGGCTGTGTGACAGTAAGGCCTGGATGAATGAAAAAAATAGCAATTCCCGGCGGCTCCACTACTAGTAAATTTGAAATGAGGGGAAAACCTCTTCCCTAATTGATATATCTCCTCAGAAAAGGAATACTTTTAATGATACTCATAAAGCATCTAACGATCAGAGCTTATTGTTACGAGTTTCCATAATAACACGACGTAAATTAGCACTCCATTGACGCAAAGCTTAACTATTGAATGTGATGTAGGGAATGCTTTTAAATCATGACATCACATCGCAAACAGATTTTCTGGCGCTGGAACCACTATCCAAGATTCAACGCATATAAATAAATATTATTTTGGTGTAAGTTTTTCTAACAAAAACCCTTTTGTCATTTCTTTCATTTTTGGTAAAGAGCACCAATCGCGAATTTTGTTGGCACTATGTATCTACATAAATAGACACGACGAAAAAAAATTGAGATCCATAGGGAAAACTTTCGATTATGTTGACACACAGTTCCCAAAGCCAAACTCAGGTATTTACACTGTAATGTGGACTATTCATCATACCTATGAAGTTGCTTGCCATTGCAATAGCTGCAAGGCTAATAGGTAAATTTCAATTGTAATACTCTTTATAAGAGATCGCTGCTTCTCACGACGCAATCACTGTTTACTAAATTTTCAGGCTTAGACTGCGTGAAAACATTTTAGGAGACGCTTTGCACTGTCCCTCATTCCCGTCCCAATTTCGCCCGGATGTTTGAAGCTCGTCTCCCCGGTCCCTCCATTCTCCTGCACATCAGATTTCTTCCTTCTCTCATCTTCTCGGCCTCGGGAAAAAGAAAGATTCCCTCCCACCCCCACACCCCACCGCAGCCCCCCCTCCCCACGTTTCCACGTGCCCCCTCACGACCAGCTCCACCCTCATCCCCCACACCCACTGCTAGGGACAGTTATCCCGCCTCAACTCTTTTCTTCCTCAGTCACCCAATCCCACCCGTGTCCAAACACCCCTCTCTCTCTCTCTTAACTCCACCCTCCCCATCTCTCCCCCCACGCGCACACCGCCGCAAAGAAAGGGAGGAGCACAAAATTACCTCGGAGTTATTCATCGTTGCATCGGCCCTCTCTCTCTTCCACTCTTCCCCATGGCTCCCACCCCCCGCAACCCCTTTCGGCCCCCCCCCCCATACCCACCCTCCCTCCTTTCCTTCCTTCCTTCCTCCGTCGTGATTAGCCCAGCACCTTATTTAAATGCAAATGAGCTTCATTTAGCCGTATTAATTCTACCCCACCCACATCCTTCCTCCGCGTCTCCGTCTCTAAAACCCTCCCATCCCTACCCCCCCCTCTTTCACGCCCTCCCCCTCCTTCAACAGCCGCTCACCCCCTTGGCTTTCGCTACCACCCATACTTGCGTCAGAGCCTTTTCCCCCCACCCCCCTTGGTGCCAAAAGGGGGTGAGACTTGGGAACGCAGCATGGGGGGGAGAGGGGTAAGAGCATGGGGGATGGTGGCGGGGGACAGGGGCGGCATCTCGCTCCGCGGGGCGCACCCCTTACTTCCCGCCCACGAGACATCCCACCCCTCCCCCCCTCACCTAACTTTTCCTCCTTTCACTCCGTTCGTCCCCGCGCTCGGGCCATGTGCGCACCCCACACTCGTCTCTCACCCTCCGTCTTTCTCTCCCAGTCGCGAGGCCCCTAGAGCAATACCCCACCCCGCACGTTGCACCCTTTCCTTTTCTCCCCACCCAAAAACCCCATCCCATCGACACGAACCCTCTCTCATCAGCCCCCGTGCGTTCGTTCTCCCGTCGTGCCCTTTAGCGTCCCACGCGGTTCAGAGCTCCATCCCGAAACAGGCCTGCCAACGCATTCGACAACTTCAAGTCCGTCCCGCAATGCCCGCACGGCACTACCACCCCAATAGGGATAATATCCAAAGGAATTCCCAGCAGTTCGATTCCGGGATGTCACTTCCCCCATTGAAGCGCCTCCGCGGGCGACTAAAAACAATTTCCCCGACCACAATCCTTCCCCGTCCAACTCATCAACCCCGACGATCGCTCCCACGCTGATTTAACTCTCGCAAGATGCTTTTCACCTCCGTTGCCACGGTAACCGCCGAGCGATTGCAGGAGCGAAATACGAGTCGTTTATCTATGTAATTAATTCTCTCATTCTCTTTTCCGCGTCTCCGAAAATGCCTAATTATAATTTCGAGTTGTTGGGGGCCTGACAAAAGGGAGGACGTAGTTTGTTTCATACCCAGTCCTCTACCCCATGGCCTCTGCCCACCCTTGGGGGGGCGCTCCCGTGGGACCCTTACTCCCACCCGGACCCACCCCCTTCTCCATCTCTGGAGAAAACATCCCCTTCCCACTTCTCCCCCGCCGCCGCAACAGACCTCAGCGCCGTCGCCTCACCCCCGCCGCCTTTTGTGAGCCTTTAACAATGCAAAATTATAATTAGGGGTTTCCCGAGTACGAGAAAACAGAATAAGAGAATTAATTATACGAATTTTTGAACTTATTTGGAATGTTCCCAACCGAACTCGGGGGAAAACAAAACGCTTCGTTTTCCTTTAGCCGCGCGCGTTCCCCAAGCGATGAGGACTCGGTGTGAGTGTCTTGGTTAATATATATACATATTTTTTTCTCAAATTAAAACTGGATTGAAAATTATTGCGAAAACAATGGTTGGCGAATAAAAATATCCATTCGCAATGGTACGCAAGGGGGGAAGGAGAAAAATGGTATCGCGGAAGGCATCTGGACACGGACTTGTTTTTATAACAAATCTTCGAATGTAGTTTTCACGCACGGACCTCCATCGCTACCCTCTCTCCTTACCGGTAAGTTCTACTTTTTAATATAGAAATCTCTTGATTTTTCACTGTGATGTGTTCAGATCGCTTATATTTTTTAAGTTTCGTGTTGGTGAGGGAGGATAGAGAGGAGGAAAGGAAATCAGGAAATAATTTCCTTGATATACGTCCCTGGCACATTCCTCTAAATTTCTCGCCCCGCGAGCATTGCCGAATGGAACAGGATCGCGGCGCGTTAGAGTGTGGGTTTTAATGTTTAATTATTTGCGGCTATCGCGCACGAGGATCACATCATGTCACCTTGGCCCCTTGCGGCAGCGGAAAAAAGTGTGTGAAATGAACGACGATTAATTTCTTTCTTTCGAGGAGGCTAATTGCCTTGCTTTGGCGCGCACGTTATAATAAGAGAAAAACTTGTTGTCTCACGCCGAGGTGAAAATTAATACGACCCCTTTTGATCCATTGCGACACGGTTAAGTGGGAAGGCGATGGATACAATCAAAGACGATCTTCAAATTTTCTCTGAGTCTTTCGCGGGGAGTCGGCTATTTCGTCATTTGGCGCATTTCGACCGATGTACTACGATACTTGGTTATCGATCGTAAATATCCTCCATTTCATAACCGCATCTGTATACGGATATTATTACATAATCATTTTTTTAGCCCGCAATAAAACAACTCGCATACAAACTCCGGCACTATACTTGAGTGCCTTTCATAATTTGAGCATGCCACATGAAATTGCAAACCCATTCTATATGCTTTACATCATCACACCACCATTCATTTTCATCTGAACAGGCACACAAGGAACCTTTTTAGACTCTAATCAGGGATAACATTAAATGGAGAAATGCTTAGTAAAGTCTAGTCTAGATACATTTTCCATTGTATGTACATTTATGATATATATTATTTTTCGCAACAATTATATGTATATGTATGTATGTATATATATATATATATATATATATATATAACACTTTTTGAAAGACTCACGGACGTGAATAATAATGTATAACACTTAGCACTAGTGGACACAGACAAAAACACAGAAACACACAAAAAAAGAGACTCACTATTTTTCGAATTTTCGGTGGTCGTTGCCACCTTTATCAAGGAGGAGAGGGACAGAACTGAAGGGAATACGAGGGCTGGAGCGATGGATGGAAGGGGAAGGTGGGGAGGGAATTCCGAAGGGACGGGTTTGGAGGGGCAGCGTTAGAAGGGTGGGGAAAATGTAGAAGGTGATGGGGGTGGAAGGGGGATGAAAATATAATTAGAACAGGGTAATTAGTGCCTAATATTGATTCCTGGCCAGTTCCAGGACTCCAAAAGCCAGATGAAGGATTGCTCTAGTGTTTTCAGTTTCAGAGGAGGATCAGAGGGTGGGAGGGATGCTATGATTGATACACTATAGCATTTATCAAAGGGAGTGTTGTGTTCGGAGGCGTGTTTGGGGATAGGGAGCATGTCAATGAAGGAAGAGTTTTTGCATGAGGCTCGGTGGTTGTTGATTCTGATATTGAGGGGTGTGGTGGTTTGCCCAATATAATAGGCAGGGCACAGTTGGCACTTCAGAAGGTACACTACATTGCTAGAAGTGCAAGTAGAGGAGGGAATTGGTGGGAGAGAGTTAAAAAGCGGGTGGGAGAGGGATGGGATTTTGGTTTTGAAAATAGGGCATGTTTTACATCTGGGTTTATTGCAAGGCGTTGGAGTGGTTTTAGGACGGGTTGGGGATTTAAGGAGTGGATTGGGGATTTAATTAATTTGGGGATTCTCCTCAAATCAACAAATCCACTCCTTAAATCCCCAACCCGTCCTAAAACCACTCCAACGCCTTGCAATAAACCCAGATGTAAAACATGCCCTATTTTCAAAACCAAAATCCCATCCCTCTCCCACCCGCTTTTTAACTCTCTCCCACCAATTCCCTCCTCTACTTGCACTTCTAGCAATGTAGTGTACCTTCTGAAGTGCCAACTGTGCCCTGCCTATTATATTGGGCAAACCACCACACCCCTCAATATCAGAATCAACAACCACCGAGCCTCATGCAAAAACTCTTCCTTCATTGACATGCTCCCTATCCCCAAACACGCCTCCGAACACAACACTCCCTTTGATAAATGCTATAGTGTATCAATCATAGCATCCCTCCCACCCTCTGATCCTCCTCTGAAACTGAAAACACTAGAGCAATCCTTCATCTGGCTTTTGGAGTCCTGGAACTGGCCAGGAATCAATATTAGGCACTAATTACCCTGTTCTAATTATATTTTCATCCCCCTTCCACCCCCATCACCTTCTACATTTTCCCCACCCTTATAACGCTGCCCCTCCAAACCCGTCCCTTCGGAATTCCCTCCCCACCTTCCCCTTCCATCCATCGCTCCAGCCCTCGTATTCCCTTCAGTTCTGTCCCTCTCCTCCTTGATAAAGGTGGCAACGACCACCGAAAATGCGAAAAATAGTGAGTCTCTTTTTTTGTGTGTTTCTGTGTTTTTGTCTGTGTCCACTAGTGCTAAGTGTTATACATTATATATATATATATATATATATATATATATATATATATATATATATACATATATAGTACATTACACAGTAACAAACAATATAGAAACACAAAAAAAGATCACTCACACGGAAGATAGAGAAGTAATGACTGAAGTCATTACTTTTCTATATTATATAACGGATGTGAATTATAAATCAAACGAGGAAGGGAGATGACGTGAGCCAACACAAACATAGACACACAAAGAAGGACACAAGTCTTCTGAAATTTTTGCGGTGGCCCAACCACCTTCTTCTGCGGACAGAAAGAATACTCATACATAGTATACGTTTCCCTGTGCTTGTATAAACATCTATATCGCGGAAAATTCCGATAGGAATCTACCTAATCTATTGTAAAACTGAGCGATTAAGATTAGCTTATTGCTCAGAAATTATTTCAACTATTATTTTATTTAGCTAGGGTGGTACGCCTAAATGAGGCGTCCGAGCAGCCATTCGTGAATAACGAGGAGAGAGGCAATCGAAGAAAGAAATTGACGTCCTTTTTAGGGGGTCACTCTCGAGTTGACTCACTGAAGTGCGCTAATGTCAAAGTCACGAGCGTGACATCATCCTAAGCATTTCCATGTTATGCCTCCAACTGCCTGAGCGCCTGTTAACATTTTCCCGCTTATTCATCCAGTGAGAACTGCGGCTGTATATTATTTGGTGAGTAATGATTCACCTTTTCTGGCATTCACGAAGGATCCTCCCAGATGCTTACCATTAACGGGATTCCTTTTGCAAAACAATAAGAAATAAATGGAAAAATAGTATTTTGAACCCTTTTTCACGAACTTTACTAGATTGGAGAGAAGTAGAAATATCTTGTCTACTCATCAACTGTGATTCCCGAAAAGAATGCCATCGGCTGGTTCGACCAAACTCTCGTCTCTTTAGTTTTGCAAATGCATGCATGAACAAAAAGTTGTGCATGTGTGAATAGTGCCATACATACACCCTCACCCCCACCACATGACTTTGCGGCGGCTTGCGGGGTATCTACAACTGCACAGTACCCTGCAGACAACCGCTTGAGTGTATGGCAGTGGGTGATTGCACACAGGACATGCAACATAAAAAATTAGTTTTTACTCAATTATTAGTTTACATTACATTTATTGAAATTTATCAAGTCACATCAAGATTACTACAGGTATATACTCTAGGGTAACTAAGCGAGCAATAACTCTCTATGCAAGAGAGAGTAGCTGCAGGTAGCAAGAAGGACAAAAACAAAAGCTAAATGACAAAGATAACATACTAGGCTACTTAAAATGAAAGCATAAAATACTATTCCCATAGCACCGTTGAATAATGTTATACTAATCCCTTATCGTTCATGGGAAAATAAAGAAAAAATAAAATAAAACTCAAATATATTTGTTTAATATTTGATTTCCCTGAGTTTTTTGACAAGATCTCTCCTACTGCAGTAGAATAGGGTCAATAATACATTTTCAACATGATAACTAAATAGACTTCCTTCCAATTCATGCAAGAGATTTTTGTCTAAAATTTAACGTTCCCTCCGTGAGTGATTCCCAACCAAGTTTATCTAATAATCTTGTTACGCTACTCAGTTTATCATTTCAACGTTTTACAAAGTTAGCTCCTTTATTCTGCTCGTGATCTAAATCTGCTATAAATGCAACTTCATAAGAATCCCATGTCCTAGCAGCATATTCTAAATGAGGCCTAACTATATTATTATAATGTAGATATAGTTTTCTTAAGGTAACCATCAATGCGTCAGAAATTGAACGAGACACCTTTAATAAAAGTAGATTCGTTACTTTCAGGGAATTACTAAATAATATTTTCATCTAGCACGCCCCCTCTCTCGTCTCTCATTTAGGCAAGTCTTGTGTGACATCTTAGTTGCTCCTAGATTCAATAGCAAACTATATTAGTTAAATGCAAATAATGTTAATGCACGCCAAATTAACTGCAAACGAAAAGGGGAAGGTTGCAACGGGGCTCGAGAATTCAAGGACTGATTGATAGGGTTGGGGATTAAATCCTCACCCTTTTCTCCTCCGAGTTGGCATCTGGCGCTTCGTTGTGATTTTTAATGGCAGATGTTACGTCAAGTTTACTGGATTTTGATTGATCAACAGTAGGGAAACACATGGCACTTCAGAGTGAAAAAAAATAATCCAGTTCCTAAATGCATAATTTTTTCCACGCTAATCATTTCCGGGTAAGGACTGGAGGTTAAAATGCATTAATTCGAGGAGAAACGAAATGAGAATAACGTATAAATTAATACGGAAAAGGATCATGAGGACCCCCATCTCCTGTTGGTAGATATTCCGCGCAAGTTTAGGGTGCTCTGCACGCATAAAGGAGATTATTCAATGCGACAGTAATCAACGGTTGGGGACAGTATACTAGTACACGAGTAACTACTACTTGAACTAATTTAACTACCTTCCGTATGATTTCAGGAATATATTTCACACCCCATGCGCTCATGTACTCACAAGGAAAGTGGTATCAGTGTGGATTCTATGGCTGCACAGTAAGCTGAAAACACAAGCGCTTGATTCCTAACCTCAAAAAACCAATAGCCGATAGGCAATGTGCTGATACGCGTTACGTTCATTTCTTTCAAAGAAGAACACAAACGATGCAATGGACTCCGAAAATTAATTTCACGCAGATTTCCCAAAAGAGGAAAGGTGAACTGATGAAATATTACGTGATTAGAGGATTCGAACGCTCCAAAAACGCTTCAATATTTTTTGCTTTCATAAAAATAATGCTATGCTGCATGTGCTCTAAGGGAACATGAACTACTGATACCAAAGAAGACAATTTTGTTCATATACGCGTGATAAACAGGGACTGTTATTTGAGCGAAGGTTATCGGATGTGCGATTATAAACAAAATCCCGCATCTATTCCTACCTGGCCAACATCTTATTAACTATAGAATTTGAATGTGTCATCATTATGCCGACCGTTTCCATCAGCTTTTTTATTTTCTCACTGCATTACTGGGTTGAGTCCAAATCGTAAATTTTCACTTGAATTGGGTGAGGGCTAAATTCGAATTTAATTCTCTCCGAAACTCACATTCCAAATATACCCACCCCTCTCCCGGAGCGCTGAATAATGATAGCCACGAGATTTTCAGAATAACGCTAAACTATCGAATTCTTCAAATGCCATTAGCATTCGTAGGTGTGTGTGTATGTATATATATATATATATATATATATATATATATATATATATATATATATATATATATATATATATATATATATATATATATATATATATATATGTGTGTGTGTGTGTGTGTGTATAATTACGGGGGTATGAAGGAGCCGGCCGTTTGGAAACAAAACGTTCGAGGCAGGAGGGGGAGTGGGAAGTGGAGAGGAGGGAAAAACGAAGGAGGGGGATGAGGGGGCAGCGGGTAATTTAGTGCGGCGGAGGTATGGATGGAGGAAACAGAGGGAGAGAGAGAGAGAAGGGGGAGGGGGTGGGAGTAGGGTGGGCGAAGAAAATAAATAAAAGAAGGGAACACGACCGAAGGGGCGAAGGAGGAGGCAACACGGAATTGGAAGAGGATGGAACCGAGAGCTGAGGACATAAAATGGACCGTGCATTGGGTCGGATCGGTGAGCGAGAGAGGTAGGAAGAGCACGTTCGGGGAGAGAGGGCAGGAGGCGAGGGTAGAGAGAGACGGAGAATTAGAGAGAGGTAAAAATTTGGAATTTGTGAGGAGGAAATGAGGGACGTGGGGTGTGGGAGGGGTTAATTTCCACGCCTTCCTCTCTTTACTTCCTTCGCTTCAATGGATTGGGGAAGGGACAGAGTGAGGGAATTTTTGGTGAGAGAGGATTGACCGTCCGTTTAAAACAAAAAAAAACAAAATTCAACCGACTCCGTTCGTCCGAATTCGTAAAAAACCTGATATTATCATTAAAACAAACTACGCCGATAAAAATTGACCACCGGCTTCGCGTGTTGTTGATGCCGCAAACGTTGAGTGCGATCGGAGAAGAGTGACCAGGCTCCCGTGTCCCTCTGAAAATAATTGCGTAGATTACGCACTTACATATTTCATCGTGAGTTTGAGCCAAATGTGATCTTTCGAGCCACCAACCAGTGTCGACCGACCGCAATTCCATCCGTATACATTTATTGGAATCGTGAGATATTTAAAATCGGTTTTCATTCCGGAATAATAGCCAACGTTAAAATAGGTTTAATGTGCCTCTCGCTTCCGTATGACGGCGAAATCCTTTTAAGCGTGGTCTCTTTTGTGA
The DNA here is from genome assembly GCF_022747635.1 of Hetaerina americana. Classification (NCBI taxonomy): domain Eukaryota; kingdom Metazoa; phylum Arthropoda; class Insecta; order Odonata; family Calopterygidae; genus Hetaerina; species Hetaerina americana. Next base: position 81,540,562 of record NW_027286985.1, on the reverse strand, counting down.
GCCGGTTCGACGTGGCCACCGAATAGAAATATCCGTGAGATTTACGAAAAGCATAAAACATTTGTTCGGCTAACGACGGTTCAGCAAGCGACGCGTTTTCGCGGAACCAAAGCACGTCGAAATGTGAGTCATTGATGCGCGCTGTACGACATCACACGGGTACGAGGCAGCCGCACGAGATCAGAGACGGGTGGTTTCGATTCGATTTATTTAAATAGATGATTGTTTGGAAATTGATTCCCGATTTGAAAAATCGAAAATTCGTATTCCCTAATCGATTTCATTTCTATTTGGCGTCGTAACTACTCAATACAAATCTCAACAACTGTTTATGGCAGCAATCCGATAGCGAAATTCGAACTGATTCACCTTCAAGAATATTGTTTTTTTTTTTTTAAATGACACGTTTCGGGTTGAATGGAATTGCAAGATGTGATTGTGAAGGATATCCATATGCACCCCTTTCATTGACTGCTGCTATACGACAACACGGTTCCATTCGATTCACCCACATTCGACGACATTTTTGGGAATGTGATTCTCAAGGAGTGAAAACAGATTCTAAACTTGTAATCAGATCGGATGTCAACGCAACGTTTCTGCCTTGACGATTGCGACGACACGGCTCGAATCGATTCACCCACATACGATGATATTTTTGAGCAGGCGATTTTTGCCGAGCGAAAATCGACTCACACGCGAAGTGATCGGAAGGGATGTCGCCGCATCGATTCCACCATTTGAATCGCCTCAGCATGACGTGTAAGTACTGGAGAGCAGTACAGTTTTTCGTGGGAAGAGTCGAGTGAGGGAGGGAAAGAGGTAGGGATGTTGGGGGAGGAAGAATAGGAGTGAAGGGCTGAGGTACAGAAGGGTTGAGAGGGGAATGGAGAGAGAGAGAACGATGGGGGCAAAGGGTGGACGGGATGGGCGGAGGAGGAGGAAAGGAGACAAATATGGAGAGGGAGTGATGGACGGGGTGAGAGATGAGCGGAGTGGGGGCGAACGAGAGAGAGGGGCCAGTGTCACCTCCTCCTCCTCCCCCCTCAACCCCTCATATCCCTTCGGAGTAAACTCTTCCCCCGTCCGCCACCCCCTTATGTGCCGTGTAGGGGATAAGAGAGGAGAGTCGAAGGCTGGCCGGAGGGGGAAAGGGGGGAGCGGTGAGAACAGGGAGAAAGGGGTGAGGAGTGCGGCGGGGTAGGGGGAGGACGTGTAGGGGAGGGAGTTAGGGATTGGTGGCGAAGCGTTGTGGCGAAGATGCAAATGCGGTGAATTTTCGCTCCGTGGCGTCCGAATGAGGGAGACTCACTCTGATCGATAGCAAAGGGAACGGACGGCATAAGCAATAGTGTTCGATGTGCCGGAGGGATGGTAACTCGGAGAGGGGGAGAAGGCCCGGGAGGGGAAGGGTTAAGGATGAGGGGGAAGGTTGTTGGGTGGGGTGTGTGTGGGTGTGTGGGGAGGGCTGGAGGGAGTGGGCGGGGGAGGGGAAACGGAGATGTATACGTGTGTGTGTGTGGATAAGTAGAGGAAGGGATGGTGGTGGTTGTCATGGTGTTGGTGGCGGTGGGGTTGTCAATCAATATGGAGGGAGCGGACATCCACGCGTTGCCAGCGTCTTCTAACAATTGAACTACGATCTCTTTTTCGTTTCTAATGCTTCTTTTTCGATCTCCTTTCCGCCGTCGCGAAATCGCGGTCTTCATGGGGAAGTCGACGGGGAGGGAAGAGTGACGTCTTCGGGGAGGGAACACGCACACACACGACCGCGCAGTATTAATTAAAAAAAAATAAGAATAGTAATAATATGTGTCTGTTTTCTGTCGGTGGACGAGTCGTTCGGAAAATGTTTCAGAAATCTTCATTTGCTTCCAAGATTTCGATGGGTAGAGACAAGAGTGGGGACGGATTATGTCGATTTTCCCGGTGCCGAGGACACGGTCGCGACGAGGCGGTCAGTTGTTTCGAGAATTAAAACGTCGGTGCGGAAGACTTCCAAGTCCGTTGGTGGGAACGGATCTGAGACAAAAAAATTAATATCCCTACATCTCGTCGATAAGATGAAATCGACGGCATGCGCGCTTAGGTTTTTGACGCGCACGAAGGAAGCCTTCAAGCATTGCGCCACAATTTGGGAAACTTGTGGAAAACGTTATCCTCATAATAACATCGTAAGCCATAGCGAATTCGTAAATTTTGATGAATTGACGTCATCAAGGGAAAAATTATAAATCTGGCGGTCGAGGTGGGAAAATAAAGTGAAACGGACTTGAAGAAAAAAAAATATGTGGTCATAGACACTTTTAGGAAATGCCCTGGGGATAGAAGGCTAACATATATTTTTAGGATATTCCGGGGCCACACAAGAGATATATCTAAAAAGAAAGATGGAACAGTTCTTTCCGAATCCAGTCCATTTTGAAAAAATCAAATTGCATTTTTTACTTGAAAATAAATTACGACAGGAAGGAATATTTTTCATGCACAGCTAAAATTATCAATGCTATTTAAATATCTTTACTTATTATAATTTTTTCTATACCGAAGAACGACTTAGTTTGTTAATTGGTTCGTAACATTTTAATTAATAGAGAATATTACTCAGTTCATTGGATGTAATCATTTTATGGCTCGGCGAACTGAACACTGACTGCACTCCTCAAACGTGAACACGGTGATATGAAAAGGGATTTTAAATGAACTACCTTCCTCAGAAAAAGATAGCGCAAATTGAAAAGCTCCTGAAATTAAACGAGGACTTAAGTCATATCGGAATGTGATTCATCATTTCTTTTACGCCAAAGTAATAGTTATTGCAAATAACTATAATGTTTCTTCTCCGGTGAATTGCGTAAAGAGGACGCTAAAAAACTTCGTACCAGTTTTTATGCTCACGTTCGAAAGACTTTAAATAAAAAGTTATTGGTCTTTGAGAATATTGTCTTGATTGGAATTTTGAGTGAGCTCAATATTGTTTTCCAAATGCAACCAGCAGTTTTAAGTCATTGGATAAATTGTACTAGATAAGCCATGATAATTTAGTCTATTAATTATTTAAGCTATTTTACGTTTACTTGGTTGCCAGAAACATATAGATGTAATTCATTGATTAAAAGACGCCAATCTGGTCGGTGTTATTTTCCCTTTGTTCCCGAGTGCAGAGGAAGGAAGTTTATGCCTGTTTTTGAACACTTTTACTTTATGCAATGAGAGACTAAAGATATATTCTAGGGGAAATACCCCCCGCTGTTAATATGTATTTTCAGGGACAAATTAAATGACCAATAAATCGCATAACAACAAAGACTTGATTTTCCGGAGTTGTATTCGATTCTACGATATTCTAGATCTATGCGAATGTGTCTTCCTTTAGGAATATTGCGGAAAGATATGTAATTGTAACTTAATCTTCCCGAATAGACGTTTTAATTAGAGTTAGATATCACCTGACTAAGAAGAGACTTCTTGAACCTGAGAGATCAATTAAGATCTCACAACGCTCTCAATTGGAGACTTCATCAATCTGAATAATGGTCTCACTTATTGCGGTATTATTAATTTCCGAGTCAAAGGAACAGTTCAAAATCTACAGTTTACGAAAATATCTCTCACGCTGAGTAGTAAAAAAAATGAGTGAAACGGAAAAATGTTCGGAATATTTGCAGCATGTATGTGCCAGATGTGTATTCAGAGAGACAGAACTCGAATGTACCAAAGTCAGTGGATAGTAGTTGGTACAAGGTTATTAAGTTAATTTAAAAAGAGCAAAAATAATATGAAAGCATATTTCAGACTCGGAAATAGACACTTAACAGTAAATACAAATATTTGACGCAATTGATAGGCCCAAAAGTTTCTGCTGGAGGAGAGGAATTTTTACAAGGATGTTTAGTTAATATATCGCTCAGTTTCGGATATTAAAATTATCGTCTTCATGGTAATTCAAGATTTTAAATTGGCTTATATCATATGAAATACAACGTGGGATGATCGCTCTTCAAAACCATCCCGTGGACCACAAGTTGATTATGTAAAAACACTGGCCCACTCTCGCGAAGAATTATGATAATACAAATAATAATATTAATGCTCTCAACGCCGACGATTACTCCGGGGCCTCTTTTTTTATCGCGTGACACGCACGTGCAGACACGCACATAGACGCCTTTATGGTAAGACGAGCCCATGGGCTACCGGATATGGAGTCATGTTTTCTTTCAATTACCGAAAGAGGACGACACCATGGAAAAACAAACAGTCGCACTCAGTGGTGTGCAACGTACTTATTTTTTAAGCGTCAGAAGTAAAGGGAGTCGCCGTGGGAGAGAGCCACTGTCGGAGGACGATAATCGAAGGGAAACGACTCGTTGCCCACACACATACACGCACAAGCGCGTTTACATATGTACCTACACAAAACACCCCCCACTCCCATACACATTCCCATTGTTTGTTACTTCCTCGGGTACCCACGGACCAAATTCCGAGAATTCCGAGCGAGAATGAGAAATAATCATTTTGAGCCCCATCGAAAGTGGCTACTGTCGTGGACACAACACAGAATGCGGATCCAACCCGACATGATCGAAACTGGCAACTTAAAGGTGGCTTCATTTGATCCGAGAAGACTAATGAGACTAAAGTTTTGAAATGAAATGATAGATCTCATCTGGGTTTCTTTTGCTGGACAAAAATGGAAATATCGTTTGTTTCCATGCACACCATAATTCATAGTCCCTTATGCCCTACAAAAGAATAAATGGATAAAAATTGATAGCTATATTCAACTGCCAAAAATTATATTTGCTCAGTAAGACGAAGGCCATGATTGAATGTAATTTTTTTCTAGAGTAATTATTTTGACAAATTTCCTCAATCGATTTCAAGACTATAATAACTGGGTTCCACCGCATTATTTCGATGCTATTACTCGTTTTCAGACTCGTCCTTGGGAATTGACCGGTGGAAGCTAATCGCTTTTAATCTGAGAAACAGTATGATGAAGAAAACTCACAATCGTGGATAAAATCTCCATTTTCAAACAGAGGTGAAATAACGGTGGGAAATTGCGCGTTCCTCATTCTAAATCTTACCGTATTAAAAATAAGTCACGCACAGTTTCGAGTTTCTTTACTATTAACTATCTCTGAATATAGTGGTGGAAATATATCGCACTGTCCGTCAGCAGCTCTTATAATTGTCCATCATATTCGCATCTTAAAAAATCGAAGATTTTTCATTCCTTAATCATTTTTACTCTCTTTCTCGATCAAAAAATACTTAATCAGACGGAGTCCGGGAAGGAAAAAGGCTAAACTGTATATTTGATTTCCATTTGCATCCTATATTTTCCATTGGACTGATGACAAGAATCTCCACAAAACTTCATATTTCCCAATTGTCCCCGGAGGAGAGGTCCCCGCAGCCATGGACGGTTTGGTAACATCATCATCTTGGCTTTACGATAACTCTTTAGCAATAGTTAATATAATTCAGTACAGATAGCATTGATCGGTTTCTTTGGATGAATAAAATTTTCCTTTCGAAAATATGCTAAAATATAGATGAATGCTATTAGGCTTTGGCTTTTCTGCAGAGCTGCCAGGCAGCTTAGCGCGTACGACGATATACTCTCCTTTGCTGTCTGCCATTCATCTCGACGAAAAACAAACTTTTGTGATACCCAACTGACAGATCTGTTGTCGAAAGAATACTTTCGGGTTGGATCGCAGCCAGTTTTCCCGCGTCCGGTAGGTTTGAGTAATATTTCAATGGAGAGGATATGTCAGGTCGGATCCGTGCCATTTTGGACGAGTTTAGCCATTGCCTAAGACAACATTCTTTCTTCTGAGAGTCTTTAAACGCAGGATGATTTCTGAAATGTAATTAAATTTAAAATAGCATACCTATGTGAATGCAAATCACCAGTGGAGAAGTAGGTTAGTTACTTTAAGGTGGAAAATATTATCGCAGAAATAATAGAAGCACATTGAACTGTAAGAATTTATTTTCTCCCTTTACATTTCAGGGTTGTTATTTATCTTTTAAAATGGTTAAAATAGCATTGAAAATGAAGAATTTAACCCAATAACAAATAAAAGGTATTCCCATGTCGACTGAAATTAGTCGACATGGGAACAATCAGCCTATACAAGTCAGCTACACTGTGTGTAATTTGATACAAAACAATGAAAATATCGCATGATTATTGTACCGTACAGTACTCCCAGAACAATATTGAAAATACAAGGTTTTTCAAGATTCATTATAGCCTTTTCGTATTTGAGGTGAAGATTTGGTCCCGAATGTGAGTTCAATTAAATCCGAGTGTATTTAAACTCGTTATTTCTGAGAAAATATTTTTAGAATATCGTTAGTTTTTAATGCAATATCCGTATTTTATAGATAAAGCAGAATTAATGCTTGACTGCTCTGAATAATTTAAACAAATCTCTCGGGGGAAACATGTAAGCGTTAGCCATCACAAGTCACCTTGCAAATACTAATCTAATTAATTAATCGGCTGAAGAGAGAATTCAACCCGCTTACATCTAGCAAAAGAACGAGGAAATGGCTGTTCAAAACTAGATATCAGGTCCGTACGAATGATAAAAATAAATCAGACATAAAATTAAATATTAAATCGCATAAGTAAAGCCACGTGTAGTCTGACGCCAGTTGGCTGAATCATCGCCATTCGGAGGGCGACGGGTCAACGGCTTCACGTGGACTCCGTTCACTTTTTTCCCGCGATTCTATTAGGGGGATAAATTAAATCGTTTAATTGCTCATCTTTCACGTCACTAAATGATCACCGTTTCTTTAGATTCGAACTAATCGATTCCGCGTGCCCTTTGTAATTGCGCAGTACCTATGTTCTTACGGGTTGGCGTTAATTTGGGGCATGGCCGGACAAAGCTCTGCTCGTAGGCTTGTGTTTGGCCACATTTGCAAATGAGGAAAAAGGAATTAGTCACACGTGTGAGGCTTTTGATGTGAAGGAGTGGGGCGGGAAAATTAAATTACCTAAAACTCGTGGACGGCTGCGGTGTTTCGACTTTACTTTTGTGTGCAAAGGATCACTCCGATGGCAACGCACACCTATTTTTAGACTGACAAAAGAGGAGTATTGTTGCAATAGGAGGAAAATTTCATGGGAAATGTTAATCGGCCACATTTTAAAAGCAAAGGTGACTTCTTGAGTGGTTACATGGGTGACTTCGGACGAAAGACATTCATGCTAAACTGTCGTGGGGAACTTAACGCTTCATCTCCTTCCAACAAGTTCGTTTACCTTACCCGCCGCGTGGGTTTTAAAAATGTTAAATAAACCCTTTAGGAAAAAAAAGAAAGCACACGGAGTAAAAATCTTAAAAATAAATTTCTTACGGTAGGGAAACATCGCAAAATCAGCGGTTGGAATTTTCTCTCTGAAGCTATAAAACATAATGCCAGAAAAAAACACAAATCCAAGCAACTGCGTTGGGGGAAGAGCATAATTTATCACCGCCATCCTCGTTCCATTAAAAAAAAAGGAAATTGACTCGACAATTGAAAAATAAGCCGACTAAAAGTCCCCCTGGATTCACCGGTTTGGTTTTGAATCCAAAAGGAACTTGTCGTCCTCCCTCTAGAAAGCGTAATCAAGTCGTGAAATGAATTAAGAGATACGCGGGCACTGTCAACCGTTAATGATCGAGCTCTCGCGAGAGAGACGGTGAGGAAAAGAGAGAGAGAGAGAGAGAGAGAGAGAGAGAGATAAGTGGAGGAACGGAATTAAAACAACAAAGAAATAACCTTATAATCTCTCCCCTCAGAAAAGACAGGAATTGAAGCAATTTTTACGGGGAATCAACGATTCGGAGCGCGTCATGAATAACGCAGTTGCACTCGAGGACGGACCACGGTATGGGAGGGTTTGAGGGGAGGTGGGGGACAAGAGGCACGATGGGGTGGAGGCGAAGGGGAAGGAAAGGGCGACTGCAAGTGGGGTGACGGAGGGAGTGGTTAAGGAGTAAGGCGAGTCCCGCGATGGAAGGAATGAAAGGTATAATTAATCACAGCCCTGTGATAGTGAGCTTATACTTTGGATTAATTGCATGGGATCCGAAAGATAGGGAGGTTTAGGGACGCGATCAAGAAATCTTAAGGACGTGGGGGGAAACTCCAAGGTGACCACTCGCCGGAGGCCCTCACCCTTCGCTACGCCACCCAGGGGCGGTTCACCGATGACATGCGGGTTTCGGAGACGGATGATGGGTATTGTATGGGAACAGGGGACGGCGGGAGGGGATTGATGTCTATTGATGAGTGGGGAGGAGGGAGATGAGGTGTGGTCACACACTGAATGTGACTCGAAGACAAGCATTGCTTTGTGAAAGGCGGAATGAAGAGAAATGTGAGGAATCAAATGAAACCAAGTAGCAGGTAACAATTCAGCGTTCGCCATGGAGGAGCCGGAAAGGGCTTGATTTGCGGTTTTTCCGTGGGGTTACGAATTGAAAAGGTCAATGATGAAAAAATTGGTGAAAGGAACTCTTTTCGGCGGTTACAATCCGTAACAGTCGACAGAAATGTACTTAAAATATGACAGTATTCACAAAAGATTCCTCCAACATTTCCTGAATGAACCTCTCTCCTCAGTGACGGACTGGTATTTACTTAACTTTCTCAAATTCCATTAATCAAAACCTTTTAAGAAGAATGGGAATCTTCGAAACCTGGTGCTGAAGATAAAAAGAATTCTTCAAGTGATGAAGAAGGAGGTGAACAGAGGATTGGTAGGGAAGAGGACATATGGAGAACTAAATCGGCAATAAGAACCTGATGGTTCTCTTAAATAAGAAGACCAAATAAAAACAGCTAAGAGAGTATTGAACCAATAGGGAAAAAGAGATTTAGCATTGAAAACGGAAATCGAATTCTAACAAAGAATTATGAAGAATTAATTGAATTAGTCTATCCTGTAGTCTTATTTTAGCGATATTTTCCATTCCATTACCGCACTTACTACACTGGTATTTATGCTGACTTTTGGGCACCTAGCCATGCTATCCAGAGTTAACTCACTTCTGTGACATTCTGGACCTTCCAATTGACTACCCCAGAACTCAGCGCTAAAGACTAGTGGATGATTGAGTCAGCTTATTACTGGGCATTAAGAATGTAAGAAACACGGAAAAATGAACCTACTCACGTCAAAAATGTCATGAAAACTGAGAGAATAAGGTCAGTTTCAGGTAAAATCCAGGAATGACGTGTACAGGAAGTACGAAAAGCAACTAGAAACCGAAAAAAGCTGAGCATATTGCAGAATCAAGCAGCATCCCTTGTCATGGAGGGCCAGTGCATAAACGGTAGCCAGCCATCATTTCGCACCCACTTCTTATCAGTAATTTTCATTCGATTTATACCGAGTTTTTCTCAAATGTCGGAACGTACAAGGTTATAATTGGAATTCTCATCAGTGGCCATCTGCAACTTATAACGTTTCGTACTATTAGTCTACGCCAATGATGGCTGGATACCGTATTAAAAGGCCAAAGATTCCCGACTTCTCACCAAGCCCAATGCATCTTTCCGAGTTAGAGAGTGTAGTCAATGACTATTAATCTCGATTCTACGGCAATGGACTCCATCTCTTTCGAATCATCAAATCTAAGAGAACGCCTAATTTTATAGGGATTTGCCATACGCTTCTTCCGTCATCAACTTTTTATGCAATTTAGTTCAGAGATTATTTACGGCACACTCGATCCAGGGTGGACGAGTAGAGTTGGGATTCAACGAGTTATTTCCCGACTTCCTACGACAGAAATACCAGCGATAGATCATATGATCCCCGAGAGAAGACGCTTGGTCGGGAGTGTAGAGAATTCTAATGAGATCAGCGCTCGGAAAACAGGGTATCAAAGTGAAATAATATGAGGGAAATACGGGAAGAAGGCATTACATAAGTAAGGTCCTAGGGCACACGGATGGGAGTGAGCACGGGAGAGGCGCATAGAGGGATGGATTCACAAGGGAGGATGGTCGGAGAGCGTAGCGGGTGTGAGAATTGAGTTGGAGAAGGAAATTAGCGAAGGGGAGGCAGAGGAGGGTAGGGCGAAGGGCGAGGGGGAGTGCAGGGCAAAGGGGCGAGGGAGGAGGAGAAGTAGTGTGGGCGGAGTGCGGAAGAGAGAGAGCCAGAGAGATGGTAGAAAGGGGTAGAGGGGCGGGAAGGGAGAAAGGCCTGGGGAGGGTTTAGGGGTGAGGGGGAGGGGATTTAGAGAAAGCAAGGGACTGGGTACGGGGAAGCGGGATTGATCCATTTAGTGAGGCTAAACGTACCCTTCCTCTAATCAGGGGTAGGTGGCGGAGGATGCGTGGGGACAAATGAAGATGAATAAATGTCCGTGACGAAAGCAGTTTCCGAGGGAGGGCGGGCAGGCGACGGGGGAACAAAGGGGAACACGGCGGGCACGACTTGCGAGGCATGAAGACGACGACTTCACGACCGAGGAGATAACGCACGTGGGGGCAGAAGGGCGAGGGAACACGGCGAGAGGCTTCGAAAGTGAGTCGAAGGCGAGGCGGGAGACGAAGGCGCTAGATTATTTAGGCGACGAGCTAATCGAAAAGAATTAAAAAAACTAAAGATTAACCTCCGCACATGGCTCCGTGTCAAAAATCCACACGTGGGTAGAGAAAGACGAAAGTTATTAGGAATGCAGATAAAGTGAGAATGCCTGAGGGAAGGAATTTCGCGATAACGTGCGAAGTAAGGGGTGGCAAAAGCAAGAACGAACCGGTCGGGTTGACGCAGGGACGGAGAAATGCTCAAAAATATGGGAGGATTAAAGGAGGGAAGGAGAAAACTAACCAGCGCGACTGACCACCGGGGAAGGAGGAAGGGCTAGCGGGAAGGCGGAATGAGAGAAGGTGCACTGATGTTTAAGGATAGACGCGATAAGGGGCGAGAGTAAGAGAATTGGGGCGGACATGAGGAGGGATAGAGAGCAGCAGAGGGGGGGAGATTACGAGCATCGCCCCGGGGGAGGAGGCGAAGGAGGCGAAAGAAAGCAACGGGGACGGACGGCAGAAGGGCACGATTGCCGCCGAGGGGGGGGTTAAGGTGAGGGAGGAAGAAAGATGGATTGGGAGATTACTCAGAGGCGAAGGGAATGAGGTGAGGAAGAAAGGGAGGCGGAGCGGAAAGGGGGGAGATAAACAGGGGGAGAGGGCGAAAGATAGAAGGAGAGAGAGAGAGGGCATCGGGCTTTCTGGATGTGTGTATATGCGCGCTCGTGTGTGTGTGTGAGAGAGCAAAGGCGGGGGACGGAGGAGGAGAGAGGAAGATAATCAAAGGGAAGGGATGAAAGGGAGATGCGAAGGAGGGAAGGACGAGGAGGGAGGGCTGGGGGTGGGGGGAAGGAAAGGTTCGCAGAAGTACGTAGTGTGTAGAGGGCAGCTGTGTGTTCTCCCCAACTGAGAAACTCTGCTCTCAGGTGACCAATCCTCTTTCCACACCGCAAACCCCGTTTATTTCTGCCGCCTCCTCTCCCCCTCCCCAGGCCCCTCTCCCCCGCCTCCCCCACAGATATCCCCTTCATCCATCTCCCCCTCCTCCTTTTATCCCTACACACCTCCACCGCCCCCACGACCTCCTCCTGCTCCCCAAAACCTCCCTACTCACCCGAACCCTAAACCATCCCTCGCGCACCCCTCCTCCCTTATATATCCGCCGTCCTTAGGGCCCCCACCCCCGCCCCGCACTCCAGCCCCCAACACTCCCTCCTCCCGCTTCCCCCCTCACCTCCCGTTCCCTACATCCCCCCCACCTCGCCATTCCTCTCCCTCCCTCCCTCCATCTCTCTCTCTCTCTCTCGCTCTCCCTCGGATCCAATTAAGATCCAATTACGATAATTATAATCCAATTATGCAGAATGGTCCTGCGAGAGAGAGAGGCCGCCGAACCGGCTTCGAGGCCTCCCTCAAAGACTCCGTGTTGTGACATGTCGGTTGTTTCCTCCGTGTGGGAAGAGGGGGGACAACGAGAGGGTGGAGGAGGAGGAGGGAGGGAGGGAAAGGGGAGGTTGGGACAGGAGACGGAGGAGTGAGGCGAACAGAGATGTACGTATATACATATGTAAAAGGAGGGATGGGAATACGAGAGGGTAAGAAGAAGGGAGTGGAGCCGGCAACGACCGCCTCTAATTTCTATCTCCCTTCCCTCCTCTCTCTCCCCACCCCATTCGGCCACCAACTCCCTTTTCTGCCTCCTGGCTCCCCTCTGTCCCCTCGCCCAATCCCTCCTCAATCCTTAATCTCAGATCTTACACTCGCATGCGCCGGCCGGCCTATACTTACCTTCTCGACAACTGCATCCGAAAGCGTGAACCGAGAGAATAAAAAAGCCTTGAGAATTTTTATGGCTCACGGTCGACGTCGATGTCTCGGGACCGCGCGGATGGCCTGTTGACGCCAGGATTGGAACCTTGGCGTATGCGAGGGACGCTGCACTTCAGCTACTAGGCGTTACCTAGCGCCGTTCGCGGTCCAATCAAAATATTTTCGTGCGCGCAAACGTGATGACACGCTCGCTCCAGAACTCCACAAAGCTCTCGCATGTATCACATTAGTGCCGCGAAAAATGTTTATTTTTTCTCCCGCCTTGCTTTGCGATTCTCCTGAATCTGGGACCAGGGCCATGATTATCCGTGCTTAGGCTGGGGATGATCTTATCATGATGATCGGCTACGAGAAGGCAAAAAGCCATTTACGGATGATATTCCTCGACTAATTTTATCTCTCAAGATAAAAGCGTTGTCGTTCCTTGACCCTCTGTGAGCCAATATTATTAATTACAAGCTTTGACCGTGGTATTATATTAAATTTACTTTATCAAATCAATACTTCTTTGTGTGGATTGAAAATAACAATTGACTGTAATTACTGTATTTTGAGCGAAATCTTTTAATCGAGAGATTCATAAATTCTTCGGTGAGTAAGTTTTTCATTTGATTGTTTTACGAGAGAAAATTCTCGTGACGAATTGATGGATATAAGAAGGCTTTGATTCAAAGCTTTATGGTTCAATAAACTAGGGCATAGAAATTCGAATAGCTGTGGGGCGTGCTTTTAGGTTCAACTCATTCCACGCTTCATTTCATCGGCGAGCCTTCATTCGTTGTAAACTTATCGGTTACTTTATGAGCAGATAATGCATGTATATTTTAATTTTTTCAGTGGTACCTACAAGACTGGAATGAGATAACCTTCACTGCTGCTCGACACTCCAAGTTCCAATGGCCCAAATTACGCTCCATCGCATAAAGAAAAATTGGTTTTTCTTATCTCTGAACAAGTATACCTGCTTTAATTGAGGGTTTCGAAAATCTGTTTCATTTTTACTCTTATTTCCTCTCTTATTCTTCAAACCTATTGTAATCATATACTTTCCATGCCTCTCCGGGTAACTTACTTTTTGCTTCTTTCGCCGGTTCAGTCGCCATTTCCTTTCTAGTGTGTTTCCGATGACCTTGACTCATGCCTTCCTTCTTATCCCACTATAATCTTCGTCTTATTCCCAGGTCTTATCCAACATTTCCACTGCCCACTCCTCGTGCTACTTTCCTTGCACTTTCTTTCCTCCCAAAGGGTTCGCCGAGTTCTCTTGCTTTCCCTTCGCTAAGACTTCTCTAATCCTCTCCAATTCCCATCATTCATGCCACTTAAATTTCAGTTGCCATCTTTTCCTCTACGCCCCAGTTGTTTTCACATACCATAGAGCGTTTTTCCACCTTCTTCTCACCACAACCCCCTCCCTCTCGCAGCCTCTCCCGTTTCCTCGACTACAGATTTTCCTCTCGATGAGGCAATTTTTTGCTATCATCCATCTTTGCAAATGCTTGAACTCTTTGAATTATTAACAGAGATGTAGATCCTAGAGCGACCATAATTCAAATGAATTGCATTGATTGAAAAGATACGTTCATACTCTTCAGCTAATGGTTTATAGCCTAACAAAGTGTTGATACGTAGAGCGTATTGCGAAGGCCACACTGAAAATTTCCCTGGGTTCTGCCAAGCCCAGTCTTCGGATTTATGTTCTTTCGTGGGTGTGGAACATAACAGAAATAAATACAATGGACAGGGAAGAAGGCAAACGAAGGAGTGCCAAGCATGATAGCGAAAGAGAAAAGGTTATCGAGAGGCATTCAAAGAAGACAGACAAGGTCGACACCGAAGATACTGAGAATCAGTGAAGTATTGAAAACTATAGAAAAGGGGAAAAAGCTGGATTGACCAGGTGGAGGGATGAAAATATTAGATGTTGGCCAGAACGAAGGGTGTTCCAAATTTGTGGAACTATGAAATAGCTTATTGTAACATGTGACTTTATTGGTGTCCTGTTTTGTGGGGTTCAGAAATGCAGCATGGATTAGTCCATGGGTCCATTAAAAGCCTATTTTGATTTCACTCGTATTTCAGTCCATGGTGAACAAGTCATTTCATGTCATTATTGAATACACAAAGCAATTGACAAAATGTATCGAAAGATTCTATGAGTTTACGAAACTGGTGGAGTGCTCAAGTATTGAACTCTTAAAACCATCACCCCGCAAGAAAGACATAATATGAACGAGATGGAATGCCTTGAATTAAAAAGTTTTTTTTTCAATGTCGTGAGTGTAACTAAATGAAAAGTATTTGCAAATCTTAAATAAGTGGACACAGCATATGAATCATGATACACAACATGGACTCACTCCCAGGAACCTATCATTATGGGCTTGGGGACGATCAAAATTGACTCCACGGTGAAGGTAATTATTGCGGAGAGCGTTCTTGCCATCGCATCGACATGTCGAGGGCCTTAAGGTGTTACTCTTCACTGATAAGTTTTAACGCAGGGCCGTTCCGAACGCATCCTTGCTAAGGCCTTCTACTTACTTTTATCTGTACTACCCTAGCCCCCCCGCCTCACTTTATTGATCACGTTCGAATCAGATGGATAGTCAGGAGAACCCCTCTACCACTCTTCTTTTGGGCTAATGGCGTACGACTGTTCCAGAGTGGCCTACACCTTTAGCGCAAGCTGGCATCAGATAGTCTTAGTTGGATTCATCTCCCACCATTGTTTCCACCCTCCGCCCGCTCCGCCTCCCACTCAATCTCTATTCCACCTACATTTCCCCGGACGGTTACGGACCTTACACTTCGCCCTCCGCCTCCGCTCAGCCACCCACACCGCCTCGGAAAACCGTTCCTTCTCCCCCCCCCTTCTTCCCTCCCACCTCCCCGCAACTCCTCCACTTCACATCATTTCCCTCCCCCCTATCGTGCCATTCACCCGCCTCCTTGACCCCTCCCCCTTTCAGTCCAACACACACCCTCATTATCCACCGCCCACCCCCCCCACTCCTTCTTAGTCAACTCCCCTTTCGACGTACACCCCCCCCCCCACTTCCTCCATTTCCCCCTTCCCAGTATCTATCTCCTTCTCCCCATGGTCCCCCATCTGCACAGTCCGGTCCTCCGCCCTCCCGGCCGCCGCCTCCCGCCTATGCCGCCCCCTCAACCACCTCCTCCAGCGTCCTCCCCGCCCGCTCTCAGGAACGCTCCCTCTTAACTCCCCCACGGGCAAAATCCAATCAAGATGCAATTATGATAATTATCATCCAATTATGCTGAGTGGTTCCCTGGTCAGTGTCGGTCCCCCGATCGATTCCGGGCTAAAACGCTATATGGACTCGCGGGAGTTGGGTAAGGAATACATTATGCAAGCGAAAGGAGGGATAATTGTACCTGAGAGAGAGGAAAGTAGGAGGGTTCGAGTGAGGAACGTTTGATTACCTTCTTTGCATTTGTTATTCCTTCGAATGGGGATTGTTTGCTCCAAGAAATTGCCTAGGAATCGTATTTACATAAATTGAGGCGTGGGAGAAGGGGATTTACCCGTGATATAACAAAAGGTGGAGTGATTTTTTTTTAAATCTTCCGGGAGATATGCGTGGGTGCATGGGGGGTTGGGTTGAGGTTATAGGAGGTGAGGGAGATAAAGCGTGTTACTTCATAAAATTCCGGACCCCCGCAATCAACCAATCAATCCGGGAGGTAGTGCTTTAGGGCCATTAATTGAATGCTACGCTACAGTTCATGACGGAGAATGCAGCGGAAATAATCGATTTCACCGAGCCACGGTTTTAATGATATAAGAGATTAATTAGAAGGGTTAGAAGTCAGGAAAATATGAATACAAGTTTCTGAAAGCAACAAAAATAAATATACACGCCCAATCATATTGGAAAGCGAAGGAAGCCTAACATCGTGGAATATTTTTCCATGATAATGAAAACAACTAGACTTATTGAAGTGTATATACCAGGAAAGTCAGTTTCGTTTTAATGGAAAGGTTAATAGAGGTATAGAGATTTCAACAGAGTTGAGCTGATAAACATCTGGCATGAAATATAATAGATTATTAAGTTTAAAACGGGGGTGACGTATGTTTCTTAAAAGCGTTTTTAAAGAAAAAAATGAGATTTCACAATCAGGGGAGCTATCGATTCACACACGAGAACGCGGGAGGATCGAAGCTACGGGCGCTATTTCGGTTATTAGTCATAAGATCGGTTTCTCTCGTACAAATCCCAACAAGTTGTGCGGCAGCGGGGTTGCTTCGAGCACCAGTACGGAGTCTGGATTACCTGCGACGGGCGGCTTTTAACGAAAAAAAATAAAACAAACACCAAGAATGGGACGAAGTTGGGTCAAGAACTTCCCGCAAGAATCGGGAGCTCAAACTTCAGTTGAACTTGGTGGGTGGAGGTGGGGAGGGTTTGGATGGAGGGAAAAAGAAATAAATTGCTGGGGTACCAGGGACACGCCGGTAGCGCCGCTTACGTTTTAATTTCGTCTCCATGATCGTATCGACCAACGTAATCAAGGGTCCTAATTAAATCCGACATTTCAGCGCCGAATTCGTTGGGTCTTAATTGACTTAATATTCTGTGCATAGGACCTTTGACCTCTTTCGTTTAATGACTACACCGTCTCTGACATGGAGAACTCTGACACTCCTTTGACGTACCGGTCCAACTTTTTTTTCTCCCTCTCTCTCTCTCTATCTCTCGGTTTTTTTAAATCACGTCAACTTTAGAGGAATTATTCAGTCGGAAAATTGGACCTAAATCTAAGTGGCCAACTTGAAACCAATAGCTAAAAAAATCTCGGGTATCCCCTCAAAAAAAAGGGCAATCGAGAGCGTCGGTTCGTTTACGACGGGTGCTTTGATCGGTCACTCCGAATTTCCACAATTGCCTCAGCCGCTCGGCGGGGGGCGAATGGTGGCAGCGTGGAACGCAAGCTAAGTGTGCCATTGTTGCGGAATTCGCTTCCCGAGTTTAAGCTATCACTATCGCATATATGACAAGGGAGTAAAAAAGTGAGTGATGGACAACCGGATTGCTTTTTTGTGGCATAAAGGTCTATCGCCAACTTATCACGCTCTCATAAAAAAACGCGAATCTCGACCGTTGAGACCATATATCTGGAGGACAACCGCGGTCCTTAACCACGGTACTGTTATATCAAAAAATAATATTCAGGGAGTAATACTAAAATTCTGTTGAGTAATAAAACGATGAGCTTCTCAATATTTACAATAAGTAATTCTGTGGGAGAGTTTCATGCGGGTGTTAACCCTAAACGCTGACAACATTTTTGACATTTCACTTCAATGTTGAGGGCAGGAAAAAATAATGAGACCATGCACGTCTTAGGTTATCATGCATTCACTACAATTTCATAAAATTCATCAGCTTAATTCCTTATCAAAGCAACAGAATGGGAGCCATGTGATCTATAATAGGTAATGAACAATAGGTATGAATGAATGAAGGTGTTCTGAAGCTATTTAAGAATCAAACTTTACTATGTGTAATATTAACCAAGAGAAAATCGGATCGAGCTCTTGAGCATTTACCGCAAGCAAAATTGCGTCCACTTTTAATTTCCGATTTATTAGTTATATTTATTTAAGAATATGTAGATTAATACATTAAACCCCATGTGAGGAATTTCCGAAGCCGAATATAGACCACATTTCAATGAAAAGTGTGTGTTCTTACAACCGAGTTACTTTCTAGCTATAGCACTCCTCATCAATAGGCATAATTGAAAACTATCCATCCATACCTCGGTCTAAAAATATTTAAAACCATTATATGCCTAATAATTCCAGGAAATGTACACCTTCCCACCTCTAATTTGCAGCGATTAACTCCTTTAAGCTACTGACTTACGTCGGAATGTTGAAGCCAAATAAATCAAACGTAAATCAAAACAGGATTTTCGTGAATTTCATTCATTTAAATACGTACAACTACGATGTGTTTCGATTTTTTTTTCGTAATTATTAAAAGTAAAACAATAGGAAAGATATTTCACGAATCAGTAAACTTAGGCATATTACGTTTTCCCACAAAAAACTCGACATTAGTTCATATTGTGACGCGATGTACTAATACAAATATCCTTCCCGTTAAAAAAGCTACGAGAGTTGTTATTAATACTTTGAGCCTTGACAACACAAAGTGCTTTATGTGCCATCTTACGTTTCCATCTGAAAGTTTGACCATTTTAACGCAAACTTTCTTCGGAACATATTGTCGTTTGATCATAACTTGTGTTGTTTACAGTGACTCGAAACTTTTGTCTCAGCGAAAAAATGGAGTTATCTCGTGAACACTTTCCTAAGGTGATTTTTTACGACTTTCGACGTGTATTATTAAGACAGGGGTGCATCGATCAACTTAAATCCACGTTTGAAGATTTAAAGCCCCATCCTTTGCCACTGTGAGACGCTGGTATAACGTATTTCAACATGGCCGCCGTTCGCTCAGCGGCGAAAGTCGTGAAGGTCGTCCAAAATCAGTTGTTGTGCCAGAAAACATTGATGCTGTGCAAGAACTAGTAAAGTAAGATCTTCATGTGACTTATCGTGAGGCTGAAGCATCCTTGATGATTAGTATGGTGAGCATCAATAAGATATTGAATGAAAATTTAGCTGTGAAAAAAATTTGTTCGCATTGGATCCCGCATAATTTGACAAAAGCTCAAAACGATGCTCGTATCAATTGGTGTAAAGAAGTGCTCAACAAATACAATCGCTGTGAATCAAAAGCTGTGTATAACATCTGAACAGGTGAAGAACCTTGGATATATGCGCATGAGCCCGAAAAAAAACAGCAATCCACTGTATGGGTCTTCCAAGACGAGCCAAATCCGACAAAAGTGATTTGTGCACGAAGCACATCGAAGCAAATGATCGCGTTTCTTCAGAATAACTAGACATGTAGCTACCATACCGTTAGAGCGACGTAGAACCGTGAATTCTGAACGGTACACGAGCATTTGTTTGCCAGAAGTGCTTGGTGAAATACGGAAAAACAAGCGGCAACGAAGGATTATTCTTATTCATGACAATGCAAGCTCTCACAGATCGGCTGAAACAACTACCTATTCGACTGGCCAAAACGTCGAATTGATGGGTCATCTTCTGTACAGCCCTGATTTAGTACCAAAACACTTCTTTGTATACCCATTAATCAATAAAAAATTGCAATGCCAACGTTTTTCGGCGCCTGAAGAAGCCGTTGATGCATTCAAAAACCATGTTTTGGAGGTACCTCAATCGGAGTGGAAAAAATGTTACGAAAATTGGTTCGAGCGCATTCAAAAATTGTATTGATTATCATGGAGAATACTTCGAAAAACAATGAAGCCTTTTTCAACAATAAATTACTGTCTTTTCATTATTAGGCTGAAGATATAAATAGCAACCCTGGTATCACTTTATAATAAATACTTATCATTCCCCTTATTTTTAAGCAATTCAAATTCCTTTACTGTTTCACGCCTCCAGTGACTGATCCCGCTTTTCATCCTGCATGAAATTATACGATATTCCATCAAGGAAACCAAATTTCAGTGTTTTCATTATTGCTATGAAGTGACCATGCGCATTGGTTAGATATGAGTCGGTCCATACAAACGGGACCATCTTTAAGGAAACGCAATACTTGACTGCGAGCATTACATACACAAATTGATAATATTCTGGTGCGGCGTCTCTTCCTTACCCTACTGCATCCTCCTTTTCCCTTCTTTTTTGAAGAAGAAAACCTTCACGGAAGCGCATCAAAGTGATAGGAAGTCAAGGTAAGCGTTTTTAATAATATTAATGATGTTAAATAGGGCATTCCGCATCTGTTGGAAGCGCGCGGAGAAATCGTTTCCCTGATAAATGCATTTCCCCTCTGATGAACGCGAAAAAAAACTTGGGACACTCTTTCGTCCATTGAAACCGAGGAAAATGAGTATATTAGTTAAATGCTGTGCAAGTTTGAACATTGACTCCTCGCCTTTGCACATTTGTGAAGCGATGACCCTTGATAGAATATATAGGCATTGTGATTCTCTTGTGATTCAAAATGTAAAAATGATCCCGATGAAAAACAAAACCAATTCACGCTGCCAGAAAAGATTTTCTTTGGACAGAAATGATGAACATGTTGATCGCTTCGATTTGTAAGACGCTCGCTCTAACGCCAGGAAAACGTTGCGTCAACACGCCTCGTACGCAGTAGATCGAGGAGAACCTTAGCATCAGTTAAAATTATTTTATCTGAGTTATTAAATTTAATTGGACAGTTTTTTAATGAAAACATTATTTATAAAGGGATGAATAATTTTATAACATTCATGAAAGATAAGAGCCACCACAACCACTGCACACAGTTATGAAAATTATCTAAATATATATGCTCTTACGCAATCCAAACAATTCCCGCTGTTTAAGAATACTTGCATCCTGTTTATGAATGATACATTTTTTCTCACTGAAGATTACAAATGACACCCACCCGAGGAAAATAGCCAACGCTTCCATTATTTATGTTGCTTGCTAAAACCTTTTAACAGTTTCTCTGTTCGGTCAAGCAAGGTATCAAATTCAATAATTTTTCTGATGACATCGAAATATTTTTTACGTTAATCTCCAAAGTCACACAGATTCTTCAAGAGTAAGACGAATTCATTCTCGATATTTCTAGATTTTGGTATTTCACGGATTGAAATTTAGTCTGGTACTTCACATAATTACACAACCAAAAATCTTCTCGTCGAGAAATTCAAATGCACAAGTAGATAATTACCATTTACTGCCCTGGACTCTGCTGATAACTATCCGAAATCCCCTCATGAATTTAAATGAAGAACATTTCCTTTAGTCGCTTTTCTTCGATTTTTCACGCTTCCGACTTGAGTGGCCGGCCGATAAATTGAACGGCGGGCATCTCAGACTGCCGTCACTCAAAACACCAAGAATAGAAATCCTTAACATTAGAGAGAGACATAATATGCTTTTCAGTATTTATCCGATCATCTCACCTTACAGAGCACTGGAATATAATGAGTGTAAAATTGAGTGATGTCATCTCTCTGACTGCCTTCATCTAATTGCTTCGGCAATGTTTGTACGATTTCCAAGGAGAGATGATAAGATAAATTCTCGAGTGCAGTTTGTCTCTTTAGTGATGGTCATTCATAATCTTTGTGTTTTGAGAGCAAGTGGACATGCTGTTAGATTATATTGACCTCTCCTCTCTCTATTTCTCCAGCCACTCTTATTCCTATGCTACACCCAATTGAACCTATGTCACTTGTGGAAACGTACGGATGCAGTAGTACACAAAATGGGAAGCCACGCCTTTCGACACGAGTTAGTGCGCCTCGGGAGAACACGGGCGATCGGGAAAAAGGTATGATATCTGCTTATCGAAAGGGCATAAATGCATCACCCACCACCATGTCACTAAATGGAATAACCACTCGGATATGAAAGATACCCGTATTTTTTAGCTCCCAGGATATTTTTTCATGTTAATAAATAGAGTTTACGAGGAAGAAAGCTCCGGGGTTACCATTCAGGATACATAATAGTTTGAGGAAATGGAAGTAAATCGGGAGGGCTTACATTGAAAATTTGCTACAAACACCTATAGCATAATATAAAAACCCATAACGATTAATAATTTAAAAAATAACAATTGACGAAGCACATTTTCTCCTTGCTAGAGTACTTTTCCATAGGGGTTTTACTAGTTAAAAACGGCGTACCGAGCGAGAACTGCAATCCATTCAAAAATATTAATGACCCCATTTTATGTGTAACTAAGGCAGCTGATTTTTTTTAAAAAAAGGTGGGGCTACGCAAAAGGAAAATTTTACTTTCTTTTCTCCACTGAAATTCGCATTAACATCACAAATCCTTTCATAATTAAGTAATTATTTGAGGATGACACATGAATTCTTTCACGTAAAACAGATTGCCATGGGACAAAATTAAAGGTAGATTACCTGAAAACCAACGTAATGCACCTATTTTATCTGAGGAAAAGATGCCACGCTAATGAGCGACGTACTGAGATACGTTTCAAACCACCAGCATTGTTAATCAATGAAGGACGGAATGATGCGACTCAAAAAATTAACATATTGCGCCTAAATATTGACAGCGATCGTGAATCATGCATTTTGACAATAGCAGAGGGACCATTTCCATATCATTATATAAACTTTTAGATAATTGGTGAAAGAATTCAAATGTAGTGAAATGACAAACTGACTTTTTACCTCACATTAAAAACGTTTCTTCCAAACTCATGCCACAGATTTACCAAAATACATGTAGACAATCCCTTAGCTCGCAAGTCACCTTCTTCCGTCTAGATTCACCCACAACTGGACTACTTTCATATCACCTGCAGCATGCTCCACCGACTTAAAATCTTAAATGCGCAAATTAACCATCTTATATCCATAGTGAGATATCCTACCCCTCACCCCGAAACTTTAATAAGAGCAATTTACTCTCAGAACAAGAGAATTCCACTTTGCAACCATATAGTCGTCCTCTATCTGACAACATTTTTCCACGGATCATAAATGCCCGGGGCAGGACTAAATATTTGGTCCCAAATTTCCCTATTTTCGCCCCCCCCTCGTTAAATAGAAACCCGATTCCGTTTCATTTTCCCATCACCATCTTACCCCATCATGTTACCTACTATCTTCGACAAGCATTATTTTATTCTTGTGATAGGAAGGTACCCTAATATATTTTCACACTCATACCTACTCTAAACATGCATCCTTTCTAATTAGTGGAATATACCGTCGTATAACATTATATAACATAACATATTGAATGCCTTGATTTATCTGTTTTGATTATCGTTGGTAGCTCTCTCAGGTAAAGTGGAAGGCCATGTCTTCCTTTCACGCTCCATGTAAAGTTTTTCAGCCCTGGTTTTTTTTGTCATGCTTTTCAAGATCGTCCAAATTCTACGTGAAGTCCAGTTTATCTGTTTTGTATTGGTTGTTTATTTAATAGCCAAATAAATTAATTCATAAATAGGAAGCCATTCAGACTTGAGGCGTTGATCGCATCGGAAAAAAATAACTCAATTTTGGATTCACATAATCTGTGGTAATCAGTGTCTTTGACATTAGGCTATTGTCGAGGAAACTGCGAATGAATGAATGAATGGAAATCCTCTAAGGGTACAACTTCTGATTCATTATATGTATTTTTTTATCCATTTGCTAGGCCATGAAATCCGCGGTAGCAAGGAAATCTTTCATCGAAACCAAAATCTCTCTTTAATCCGGAGAATACAAAAAGGGAATTTGGGGTAATTACGTTGCGTAATTACTCGAGTAAATAAGGCGATTTAGCGTGGAACATTAGATTAATTATCGGTGCGAATTTGGAGGCCAACATCGCCGATACAAATCTGCGAGACGTAATTACTGCACGGTGAAAACTCGAAGAATAAAATAACAATGATTAACTACCTAATCCAACGCGTGACATGCGCGAGATATTTCGAACGGTGGGAGTAACACGAAATAATAAAGCAGACATGCAAATCAGGCGGTGAAACTCGTATGAATACCAATTTCTTATGCGAACTAGCAAAATTTTTGTAGCGAACAAATTAATACCCGCGGATTTTTATATCCGATAGATATAAAAACTACACGAAGCGTGGTACAGACCTTGCTACAAAGCTCCTATGTTTAACGGAAATATGGAGGTGCTGTTTCACTCGCACGATTTCCACAAACTGAAAATTGTGAGTTATTGAGTCGAGTCTAAAGCTTCGAGTGAATAAATGAGAGATGATACACTACGTAAGAGTACATGATAAAATAATAATTTTCCATCTCAAGAATCCTCGACCATCCAAATAAATACCTCTCTCATTCACGGCATATGGAGAAATTTTGAATAAAATTTCACGTGAAATTTTTAAGTGTTTCCGTTTAGCAATGTTTCCAGTAAAATTCGATCCCCATAAAATATCTCTAAAGAAACGAGGAGTATTCGCCGGTACGTTCTCTCAAAAATTACATCGAAGTTTAGGTTTTCGTTAGGCCAATGTCAATTCAGAGAACTCCAAGTTTTCTATCCCGATTCAAGGGAATTAGAGATTCGAATTAGGCTTCATGAGGAATTCAAAGTGTTTTAGGCACAAAGGTTCATTCTAGGCTTAGTTCAAAGGCAGCTACAAGAGATTCACTTTGGGATTATGTAAAGCATTAGCGAAACCTTTCATAGAGTGTTACTACGTTTTGATATCTCTCGATTCGCGCTCCACACTCTAATCTTTCTATTTTTTCCTATGATCTCTTTCTTTGATTACCATTTAATATTCCCTCCCTGCTTTTGCTAATGCATTATTTACTTCTCTCTGTGTGCGCTCGGGAGGACTTGCATAATTCAGCGTAGAGTTAGCCAAGATGAGGGAAGGTTTAGTAGCAAAGGAGAACGTGTATACCCCACATATAGTTTAGTATTGCGACTGCAAACTGTACTCGTCGGGGAACTTCCTGTTCGAAGATAGCCGAGCAAAAACTATATGGGGAGATAATGTATACCTGTATCGCTTCGGTACAAAATCTTAATCCTCCGTTTGCTTTACGAATTTCGAATTTGAACTAAACAAGTAACTCACAAAGTAGACGATAATCATGATTTTTAAAACCATAAACCCTTGCAAACATTGAAATGAACTGAAAGGTCGTTCGCAATGGACGTAAAAACACCGCAAAGAGTCAGGGAGAATCGTATGGAAAACAAAACAGATTATTCATGGTCGAAATCCAAGGACGAAAGTGGGCGTTATAAGAACCGAGCTGCTGCCCGGTACTTAATGCCAATGCCGACAGAGAAAGGATATCACCCGATAAATGAGAATGAAATATAATATTAAGGCAGTCTCATTGATCTCTCGAGGTATACTGGAGATAGAGCATGGAATATGCGTATATTTGCTGGATCTGCTGGATTTTAATCGCTACGCCTTATTTAGACGGCATAGAAAACGCTATTTCAAGTGCGTCCAGAAGAATTCACAAAAGATATTCGTTCGATAACTAGTCTCCGACATGAGCTGGACCAATCAGTCCTCTTCTGGACTCGCATCCAGGTCCGAGTGTCGTAACTCTGACCTCCAACCCGTTCATCAAAGGGGGGAGATTACGGCCTCTCCTCGTCCGAGCCTCGAACCGTGGGCAAAAGCGGCGGACTTGAACCGCCGGCATAGGTTCGATTCGCCCCTCAACCGGGAATCCAGAAAGAAGTTTAGCCCCGAAAGGAGAGCGCGATGTCTCACAAAGATGGGGGGGGGGTGTCGGGAAGGCGGGAGAGAAAGGGAGCGGAAGTCGTTAAGGGTACGAGAGACGAGGAGGAGAGCCGCACACCACAGAGCAGGGACCTCTCCGAAAAAGGGGCGTAAAGGTGAGGCTGGAAGCGAAGGGACACATATACATACACATGCACGCGAGGGATCCGGAAAGGTGTGTGGGTGCGCTATATGGCGGGTCGCCGAGGGTGGGTGGTTCGGCGGAGGAGAAGGCAAAGGAGACGGCGGCGCCGGAGTTGATACGGACTCCCGCTTTCGTGTAAGCCGAAGGGGGTACGGGGAGTGACGTGAGGCGGGGGGTGGATTTTGAACCGAGCCAAGAACCCATGGAGCAGCCAGCAACCTGCTATGTTTATTCATGGGCTCGCCCGAGGTAGGTTGGTAGTGGCTGTTTGTGTATGTGTGTGTGTGTGTGTGTGTGAGTGCTGGATTGGAAAGATGGGGTTCGGATGAGGGGGGGGGAGGAGGAAGGGTGGACTTGGACTAGGGGAGGAAGGGATGCTATGAGGAGGTGGGGGAGGCAATGTGCGAGGGTGAGAAGGGGCGGGGAGAGGAGAGGGCGTGAAGATCAGTCAGGTCGGAGGCAGTCGAGGTGGGAATGTAGATTTGTTTCGATAATTCGATTCGTGTGACTTGTATCGCGCTTTTAGAAAGACGATTTGGTCTTTCATATCGTACGGAATTGAACCAAATGACCACGGCGGAACAAATCCACGAACACATTGTCGAGCAACCATATAGTCGAGGCGCAGCATAACCAGGACCATCTATAATTGACACGATGATGAAAAACCACAACCGATCAGAATTATGCACCGTATTTTCGGTTTCATTGATGAAATATAAAATGATTCACGTGGACCCCTGATGTACAATGATGATGTAAAATTCCTTCTATCGCCAAGGGTTAATTATCTGGCGTGGTGGACCAATAAATGAGTATTTTATCATTTTATTTTCCGTCCGTCCTAGCATTGAAATTAACTAGGATTTGAATTTCGAGGATTTATGCAATTGTTGCCAGTATCAAAGATCGCTCATGCATTACATCACTACTTAAAGCTGACAATTGAAAGATAATTACCGAAATGCCTAGTTTTATTTAAATATTACAGTTCTTTCTCTTTTGAGAGATTTTATCCAAGTTATTTGGAAGGCTACATTCTAGCTTTCTGGTTTGCAACGGCCCATTCAAATTTTATCACAGTTTTTCTTGGACTTAATACGAATTATTGGCTTCGTGTGTTCATCAGGGTGATGCAGAATTACATCTATCTACTGGCGGAGTTATTTTTCGCTTTGTCGGTAGTGAACAAAGTCATGTGGAAATCTTGCACCTAGAAATATGAGATGTATAAAAACAAATCCTTACTGGATTCCTCATCCAAAAACATTACATATATATATAGCCGATTTCTGTACCATTTGAAGTTGGTGGGATCTGGCAGTCGGCAAACGGTGGGCGGAAAATTACTACGACTGTTTTTAGACGTCAGTACAGCTGCTGTGAATATCGCCTATGTACTGCACAGTTCAGCGTATTATCTGTCCTGAGTATCGGGAAGTAAACGGGCTCGAGGTGTTCTCCATATGACACCCATACCACACTTAAGCCTCTTTAAACTTTGCAATGAACTTTATTAAGAAAAATTTAAAATCTCTCATGCAAATAGATATACCATGCGAGCCAACATCCTAGCCTTATTCATGACCCATAAGTCTTTCACATGCTCAGAGAATCCTTGATGAGAGCAGTTAATACTTTGTACAGTAGCACGTCATAATTGAAAATCAATAGCCTATGTGTTTAGTGTCGAGGTATTCGGACAGAAATGAGAGCAATACGATTCACATAACGACTATGCGGGCAATACATGATGGTGGAATTTTATTACGAAAATGGAAGCTAGTTCCACCACGTTTATGGCGCGTATCGTTGCTCGCGTAGTATTTACGAATTGCACATGGGTCTGATTTGGCAAATCCATCCAATGCCATTAAGCGATTCAAAATATTGCGAGCAAAGTTCTGAAAGAGGACTTGATAGAAAACTAAACCGCTCGGGTCGATTTCAGATAAACGTGAACGTGTTCATGACCATTCAGATATGTTAGAGGTTCTTGCATATGATATCGCGAGAGAAATTTGATGGAAAATTTCGTCACGTGTAAGGAAATTAATGGAAGGGGGATGGCAGTCCGTAAAAAGTTAACGCAGATGGAAGTGAGGCTAGGTGAGGCAGGAGCTGTCCCATCCTCGGCAGTGTTCCTTGTTTACGATACAATAGACGATGCGGTGGAGTGATGAGGCATGGGAAGTGTGGAGAAAATGGACGAGGCGGGGAGTGGAGTCAGGGAGTCGAGGCGGAACGAAAGAATCAAGTCGGGCGGGCGTGGCGAGTGGGAACGAGGCTGATGTGGCAAAGCGAATCCGACTGCAAACATCCGAGGAGGGCGATGTAGTATTTCGCCAACGTACCATTTACTTGAAATCCAATCAAAGTGATTCAGACGACCTACCAGGTTATGCGAAAGAAGGCTGACGAAACATTCTGAGATGTATATATGGATTCATTATTAATCACGAAAATAATCTAATCCAACCGAAAAAAAACGATGTAGTTCTAGTATGCTCTATATTTAGGCAGCCTTTTTTTGGTAGCACTTATAATCAGAAAGAATAATTTATTCATTGTAGTACGTATATTTAGTATGGGTAAACCTACTCCTAAGGTAGATTAATGCTAATAAATGACCTGTTAATTATAAACTGAGCAATAAACATACTAACTACATTTTTTCCAAGAAAATGTGTAGGAAAAATAAATAAATAAAAAATAAGTAATATAAAAAAACTAATTTTCGCCCGAGGGACCTAATAAACTTCGCTTCAGATACATTACGACAAAGACAAAAAAACGCCCAAACTGAGCTTCTACGCTACTTTGACCGTGAATGTATGGGTGACACCTACCCATACATTCACGCAGGTATTATGAGAGGTGTATGTATTCGATGGGTCGCGGTAGTCCAGGGGTAAACGTTGGACCGCAGGGTCCCGGGTTCCATTCCCGGGCAAGCCTCTCTGAGCACCCTCAGCTCCACCCAAGGTGGGTGATTTTTCGGGCACCAGATCTACCTCGGAAACCATAACCGGCATAGGGAAAGGAACTGGCCCCCCTACCCTGATGTGTGAATTTTACTCGCCGTTACCATTTTCTACGAAGAACGTACAGGCTACGTCAAAAACGTGAACCGAGGCTTAACGACTTTTAATATTTCCACCGAATATTTTGAGTTCTTATATTAAATTTCGGTCATTCCACTGCCTCCAATACGGTTCTTATATGCACGTCGAGAAAACCATACATCTATATACTAAACATTAAATTCGATTATGAGACGGCCTCCCGCTGGATTTCGATCAACCTGTTGGAAAAGCAATTGCTTTTGACTGAAAATGAGTAACATAGCTAAGATCTTATAATTGTGGATGCACTTCCTGTTAACTACCTCAGCGGCCGCGTGCTTTTCATAGTCGCCAGTTGTAAATATGGACAAAACCGCAAGGCGTTCGGAAACAGGGATATTTATGAAACCGGTAGGACGGATAATTTCATTTCTTTGGATAACACATTAATGAACGACATTTCAAGTAAAGTTGATCCACTTCAAGAGTATCAGCATAGCAATTTAAAACCGCAAAGTCAATGTCTATCTAAGCAATGGGATTCTGTTTGCTTTATAAGATGCATGAACACATCTTTTTCTCAACTTCAGCAAAAAAGCGAAATAAAAGAAATGTATTTTGAGTTTAAAGGTAAGAAATAAAGATAACGTCAAATTTGATACAGACATACTACATGCATGAAAAATTTAATGCATACAATTTTGGGTTTATCGTACTCACCAAAACTTAAGTTATGAGTTCAAGCATTTTATTTTGGTCAAATTTGAAGAACCTGCGCTGGTTTATGGGTTCAAAATTCTAAACCTTTATTGAACTCATTTTTAAACCGTCATGGGATCATAGTATAATAAAGAACAAAACCAATTTTTCATTTCTATAATCTAAGCAATTCGGGGAAAGTTTTCGTTTCAGGTTTGGTTTGATTTGAAAACCTATATTAAAAAATAACCGAGTTTAAGACGCCACCCTTGAAACTGTTGTAGTCGGGTTCAAACTCCAGTCTATAATTCATCACATTTCCCGATCACTCTACTGCCGGGCCACGTCAAGTTCGTCCCGCACATTTTTCCGCAAAGATGTCGAATTATGGCGGGTAAATATTTGACCGAGGCGGCCCCGGAATGAGATATGCATGCTTTTGCAGTGCCCGAGACGACGACGGCGGCAGGAGAGCGTCAGCCAAGATTTTTCGGTCACGAATGGAGGAGGGGGAAGAGAGAGAGGAGGAATGGGCGAGAGAGAAGAGATAGGGGAAGGCTGAGGTTGGGGGAGGGGGGACGTGTGAATGGATGAGAAGATTAAAAGGCGCGCTCGTAAAAACACTTGAGGATCGATCAGGCGAAGTAAAATGGGAGCGTATGCGAAGCAAAACCCTTTGTTCCAGGTTGCTCGATGCGTTTTAATGCCGGGGGACGATCGGGGATCGATATATCCATTGCCAAGAAATGGGACGGCAGTTTCGCAAAACCACGCGCTCCGCGAAGGTCCGGAACCCTCTCCCCTCGAGGCCACCGGAATGGCGAATCCGCTCGCCGTCATTCCACCGCCACCGTAGATGACAGTGCCATCACGCTGTCGATGGAGAATTAATCACACGCGACGAATCTATGCGGCAATGTGACTTGACTATGAGGATGCTTTCGAGGATGCGACCAGTTAAATAAAGCCTTACCACACCATTTCGGTTTCCGCAATGGCGTCAAACTCCCAGAACAGTTCTCTTTCCGCTCGATCGATTAAATTTTATTTAAATCCAGACGAAGTGTTTGTTTCGTTTAATCTTTCGTCTTAAGTTCACTCTGCCCGTGGATTTGGCGCCAATTGTTCTTCGAAACGCTTTAAAATTGAAATTTTACTGAAGTTTGAGGGAAATATTGATTTTTTTAAACCACAAAACCACTCTCTGGAAATGTAATGAATTTCCAGACTCATATAATGACTGATGCATTTAAATGATCAAAAGTTAATTATGCTTTCTAATGACTGCCTTTATAGAGCGGAAAAACGAGTAACGGTTATCAAAGTCGTTTAACTGGATAGTTTTTCAATCATAAGCACATTAACCGTCGAAGCTACATCTCATCAGGGTCAGGGCTGTTGTTTCATTCGCCACTTTTCTGGCTGAGCGACCGCTGCAGAACGAAGTTGGTCAGATAATCATCAAACAAATTCATACAAAAATTGGCTCATGCGACCTCACGTCATTCTCACTTCTTGCACTAATTTTAAAGAACCAAAACAAAAAAATAGATTAATTACAATTGCAACAAAGTCCGGGGAGTCGTATCGAGGTGCGAAACGCTCCCTGACGAGGAAGCTCCCTGGAGAGAACTCAAGAACATCGAGAGGGAAGTATCCAATAGCCCAACGCGTTTCCTTTCAACTATGCGAATAAAAATAAAGGCCTCTCTACTTCTAGCATGGAGAAATAATTAAAAAGTTTCATTGAAATCGTAAGATTTGCGAGAGAAAGACCATAGAGCTGACTTCATCTTTCACTGATGGTTGGTTACGACTGTCAATCTCAACAAAGTAGGTATTATACCAAAGACACATTTGAGGTTTTTCTCTAATTACATCACAGGTGACATTAATCATTTAAAATACCTATTAGCCGAGAAAGAATTCAAAATAATTACATGCAGAACTTATGAACGCAAAGCCCTCTATGATATATAAAACATAATGTAAAATTTAGGTTTTCACATAAACACTTGTGAATGATTCCGTAAGGGGCATTAGGAAATACAGCGTTTATTTTAAATAAGGATCACTTTACTTAATTTTATATTCTTCGATGTATCCTTCACCTAGCACTTCTATTCGAATTCCTCGCGATTTAATCTACTCGATTGATTCAAAAATACTTCAGGCTAAAAGAGGGAATCATTCGACTCTTCTAAGAAAGCACACCTTTGACTGGATATCTTGCGGTATCGTTGTTCAGCTTTCCACTCTGGGGCTGTTATTCTATTCATGAGGGAAAAAAATGAGTCACTTCCGTGATCTTTCGACAAGCGATATATTTAACAGACTCATATCTTGTAGAATCACGATGAGATCCATCGATTAAACCGGTGTACATCGGTAAAAATCCGAACCGTTAGTACGCTTCAAGTAATAAGTGTTCAGCTGGAGTTTGGAGAAAGGCAAAACCTGTTCTCGCAATAGCGGAACAACTTTTTGAATGTGCCGATGGAAAGAATTCGATCACATCGTCGCGTTAATTTTCATCTTACTCCTAATGAGCGCACCGGTCTTTATGTTAACAAGATCAACCACGCACACTGTTCATAAACATTTTCTTTGCTTGTCATTCCACGTAGAAAATGTCAAGATACGCATCCTTGTCGTACGTGATAAATGTATCTCCTTTCTTAGCTGAGCTGACTATGTATTTAGGTTTACTGGCATTTTGCAAATAATTTATTAGCCCGCACTTTTTTAAAACTTTTATGCTAGGAATACATAAAATAGTTTAAGAAGGGTAGTTAAATTCAATGCGGCAAATAAATTATGAGAAAAAACACATTTTTTTTAAGTGTCAAAGACTTACGACTTTCTCGCTATTTGATATTGGATTTAATAGTCGTCTAACCTTTCTTCGCATACATCGAAGGAGAACGACCTTCGGTTCATTTTTTATGATTTTTCATAAATTTGGACGTCAAGTCAAGAACCAGTACAATAAAACCGAAATACATATCCCTCAAGGAATCAAGACGAAGGGATAAGGAATTCAATGCCTTCCTCCCAGTACTTCTGACTTGGAATATGCGGAATATAGTATTCTTAGAACGTACGTTAGATGTGCTGGGCTGGCTAGGTATCAGGCACCGTTTCACGAACTTAGCAATCATAAATATGTATCATCCGGTAACTACACCTTATCGTAATTGACAATTAGAAATGGACATTCACTGATACTACGTGTCATGGGCACATCAATATCCACCAAATTTACCATTCCATCAAAATTTAACCTTGATTTCTGGGAGGAAACTCAGATGATTGCTAAATCAGGACATGGCCGGGTTATCGTGCACTGATCGTGGCGGAAATGGATCGGATTAGTCTCTTAAAATCAGGACTTGTCAATCAAATTTACGACGAGGACCGCTTGGAGATTTTATCGAGAGAGTTTCTCGGAGATTCACGCTTCTCAGCAAAATCTAAACAACAGCATTTTCAACTTTGAGGGCAAAGAGATGGATAACAGTCAAATGGTTGCGAAAACGAGGTTCACATATTTTAATGTCTGTTTCATGATGCCAAATGTTCAAAAACCATTATGTTCCCTGAGCACATATAGTTGGATCATTTGGCTCATTACTGTCTCGCATTATAATTTAGTTAACTGGATTACAATCAAATTCAATTCTATTCAAAAACGAAATTTATTGGTTTAGTGAAATCAGTGATTATCGGAATGACTTGGGAGACATCAGAGGTCTCTCTGAGGCTTCAGATGAAATTATTATTTCCTGAAATTCAGCAATATCTATGTCAGTATTTTGTGTGACTGACGATTGCAATTATTTAAAACACAAATGATATTTTCATACACCCAGACAGCTCTTTATAACATCCCTCTTTTATTCGGACTAATATTTCCGTGGGTCTTCTATGCGGATCTTCTATTATGTCAATGTCTAGTTAACATGACCAATGCATCCCTGAGTGTGCGCCCTGTTTCCGTGTACTACTTCGAATGGTCTTTCCCAACGATTTTGTTCTTTTTTACAATTATTTGAATCAAATCATATTTCTCTATTAATTTGATTTTCAGCACGCGACCTCAGCCCCATGTTTGGAATGCTGATATTCTTTTACGGATGATTTGCGATAGTAAATATCTACGATAAACAAAGTGCAACAAAGTCCACATATTTATTTGCGAACTTCTACCGTGTTTGTAAACATTTTTCGCGTGAGCAGAGTCTCTTTAGCTCAATTAATTACATGTTGCTGACATCGATCAAAAGTATTTGTTTCCTCTTAACTTTCTCACTTGTTCATTTGATTTGTTGATGTTGACAGTTGCATCTATTTGCCGTCAAAAAGTAAATTTTCACGGAAGCTCCTGTGACAAAAGGGAACTCTTTTAAACACTCCGATGTACATGCAAATGTAATGGCAACATGACAAGCTCAACAATATTAGAAGAATTGATTTTCGTTTTATCGTAGATGTGCCTCAACGGTTAAAAACTTATTTTCGAATCCATAGAGGAAAAATTAATATCGATTTGATATCCAACGATTGCATTATTTTTTGATTTCTGCGTCAATTTATGCAACCCGGTTTACTATTAAGAGAAGCGGATTCTCACAAAAGATGATTATTTTAAAAGCTTTCAACTCTCATAAGTGTTAATATTAATCGCCTGTCAATGGCCTGTGCATCGAAAATACCAGGAAATACAGTTGAGTGACGGCGATGGTACGATGCTCGCTTACTTAATTACGCTAGAGATGAACCTTGAAACAAACGATGAAACAGTTTCCTCTTGAAAGAAGGCATTGGTTCTAAGAACCCCGACCCGGCAGGCAGAATGAAGGCTCCAATTCGCTCCGATTGTCCCCATTCAGACCGCTATCAACGACATCCAGTCACGCCGCTTTGCACTCACTTCCTTCCACATTCATTGGCGAAGAATGAAGGTGGTATTCAAAATGCACACCCCACCCGAAGGCGTGCCTGCTTCTAGGTTTACGGTTATCAATGACTAGAAGGGAAGACCAAAGGGTATCGATTCCAAGCAGAAAAGAGTCTCCTTGACCGGGACTTGATCCACGAACCTTCAACATGTTGGGCCGATGCTCTACCAATGAAGCTATCAATACGCAGTTTGATGCAAACAAGTACCCCGATTCTTAGGGCAGGATATGGCGCTTATGGGAGTTATTTCAACTGGGAGAGCAGTCGTACAGCATAATAAACAGTGTTCACAGTTTACATATATACATATAAATATTTTTTTGTCCATTTATATATACATATATTCAAATATACACACACATAGTGGGTCGCGGTAGTCCAGGAATAGAGCGTTGGACTACTGACCGGAGGGCCCGGGTTCGATTCCCGTGCAAGCCTCTCTGGGTACCTGCAGCTCCACCCAAGCTATGTGAATTTTCGGGAACCATATCTTCCTGGGAAACCATCACCGGCACAGGGAAAGGAACTGGCCCCCCTATCTCTGATGTGTGAATTTAACACTCCGTCGGGCTTAGTACTGGGTGAACTCCAATACCTATCAAACTGACCCTCGGGTTTATTACTGTGTTTATGGTGTTTGTGTGTGTGTGTGTGTGTGTGTGTGTGTGTATGTATATATATATATATATATATATATATATATATATATATATATATATATATGATGTGGTGAATGTATTAACTATTAGTTCACTCTTGAAGATCATCCATTTCGCAAAAAAAGTGTTCATTCTCAGCTACGATGACGGTGAATGATTGAATTAATTACATTTTAAGATGTAAATTTCTAATTCTAGTTTTGATGCCGTGCGGAACTTAATATCCGACCGCCGGATAGGACGTTAAACCATGCCCCTTTCGGCGCTTTTAAAGTAAATGTGAACTTTCGCCGAGTCGGGTTTCTTGAGGTTCTATCCATAACCCGGTACCAATTTTTTAACGAGGGGTTTAGTTAGCAGACTGGGCTACTTCAGTCTCGATCCCACAACGATGAAGAAAAATTCATCACAGGCAATTTGAAATACATGGGACAGGATTCGTTTCCGACGAGGGTAACTACAGATGATTCAAATAAAACCACAGATGTAGATGACTGACTCTCTCACCAAAACATATTACAAAGCTGAAATGCATATTCATATATTCTACGTGCAATAGACTGAAAAAATACCATCGAAAAATCACTTTTAAATCCGATTTTTGACTTAAAACGTTTGTTAACTTCACTTCCGTGAAATATGGAACTTGATATTGTAAAAAAAATATTAATAACGTAAAAATTAAAACGATGAATCAGTCAATGCATATAGAGTTAAAACTTCCTATATTAACCACCCCGGATTCACCCATTATCATAGTAAAAACGTCCTAATATGCTCTCCCATTCTCAGTAACCAAACTGAAGGTTTATTTAAACATGTGAAGATATGACGCTCATCCCTATCTTTGCCCTGAACCGCGCAAATATCCAGACTAAAACAGATTCAAACATTCAACTTGGAGCGCAGATTCCTTCAATTTTTCCGGTTTCGGTTTCTTATGGAATTCATTTGACCATAAAGTGACGACACCGCGTGGCTACAAGATGGGATTGCTCAAGTGCGTTAACCGAGAGTTTAACTTCCAGTCAATAGAAAATCATCCTACCCACTAGATTAATTTACCGCCGTCTTAGTCCTGTATTGACACTTCTTTTTTGAACCGTTTATATCGTATCCCCTTCTAATATGTCTGCGGTACGTGTGATGTCCGGGGTTGATTATATTGAATGAGACAAGAGCAAATTGTGAGACCTTACTTGAAGCACGAGCCTTTTCTCCCAACCCACACGCAATGCCTCCCGGTCCCACGCCGCAACTTACTCTTTTATCGCGCAAATAATTGAGCCTCATCCGTCCTCCCACATCCTTCCCCTCTCCGTCCCATAAGTCGCCCCGCGGCTGCCTTTTACTCTCTCCCGTTCCCATTAAATGGAGATTAAGAGGAAAAAAGATAACCGATCAGATTCCCATGTTAACTGCTTTACTCTGAGCAGAAAGAATGGATGTGCACCTAAGGGAACATTGGTATGAGAAAGGTGCTCGAGGATAGCAAGAATAAAAGTATAGTCGAACAAAGGGTGAGTGTGAGCTTTTGGGTATATTCTTGCGTAACATCATATTTGAAGATTTTTGTGACAGCAGATTATGGCTTAATATGCCCCAGTTACCATGATTACATCTAATTAAAGTCACAAATATAAGTAAGACCCATGCTCAAAGAAAGTTTCGCGACCGCGACGTTAGGGCGAGTCAGAATGGTGAGATTCAGATCTTCCCACAGCGACCGTAATGTTTTGTTATTATTATTTACGCTCATTCAGCGATTTATCAAAAAGCGCAACTATTAGTTGAGCTATGGGCTTTTATAATAAAACACCCTAATTAAATTAATGGAAGCGAAGATCTTTTCGTCAATAGGACAATGAAATTTCAAGATTCCATGTAAAATCTCAATGAACCATAAAATAATTTTTAAGTCATTGTTATTCAGATTACGGGAAGACCAAGTTCTCAAAGCTCCGCAATATGCGTCATCACTTTCATTTTTTATGATGGCCATTGCCAGCAAAAAGACAAAGTTCCATGAAATACCAGGGTACACAATTTAATAAATGTAATTAATAGCACATTAAGTCGCAATAATGATACGTATGGATCGCAGTACTTTGAAAACAATTTTCAAAAAAATTGAAGAATATCTAAATCGGTACAATAATGACCGCGAGTCGTGTTTCATGCCAACCAATCACGGACCTTACGAAATAATGACAAGTTACTAGTCAATTAAAATTAAGAATTACTTCAACCGTCTCTATTGATTCCTCCAAGGACTCATCGATCATGAGGCTCAATTACGCTTGCATTCGACGACAAAAATACCATAGCCTTAATAAGGCTCAGCCTATTTCCTCAACAGCTTTCTCAGAACCAAGTAATAAATGCTCACCTTAACATATCGATATATGGCAAGTAATGCGATGGTCTCTCACAATTTTATATTTATTTCCATTAATTATGAGTAGTAACAGATTGGAAACAGGTGTAATTATGAAGCATAAATTAAAGAGTGATGGTGTAATTTTGCTTGATTACGATCGTCATAACTGATTTCTTATTTGTTTACGGCCCACTTCGCTATTGAATCGATTAGAAATAAAGGAAAGACCTGAGGAGTGAGTCGTCAGTTACGTAGTTGGCATCTCCGTGCGTCACTCGAATTTGAACATCGCATTGCGTTACATAAAATGAATAGGCGGGGGAAAACTGTAGGTGTATCAAGAACATCGATTACAATACTTGGTTCGCATTTCAAATTGCACACCACACATGCCGAATAGCATTCCCCCGCCCCCATCCTACGTATTTTCATTATCGAAATACGATGCTGTAAACGGAAAGAATATTGATAATGCTTTCTTGACAATTCACTCTCTATTTTCAATAAAATCACGGATCTACACAATGATGTAATAATGGTATAAAATTTAAATGCAAACTCTACATGTGAATCGCATGAATATCGAATATTAGCGTTTAAATCGTAGTACGACACTGCAGCAATACTACCTAGAGCAATTCTACATCGGATCGCATAGATGACACCGGCATCCTAACCTCTGATTGGAACACGACGACTACTCAATTTTGAGTGCATGCGAGTTCCAGCTGGTGTCTCATTCAGGTACACGAAACATTGAAAGGTGACGTGCCTATGAACAACATACTCGTATCTGACGGAACGGGAGGGATGTTCAACTTTCTCCTAGCCACAATTGCACGACACGACAAATCACATATGATATCAAAGGGGCATCTGGAGTAGCAAGACGGCTCAGCGAGGTCTTCCCGCGTGGGAGATGGTTAACACTCCCGGGTAATGGATCGAATGGAAAATTTTCAGGCACCGGCAATTTTCTGTGACACCGGCGGAGGGAACTATGACTCAAGAGGAGAATGTTGTATGAAAAAGAGACGGGTGGTTGGTTACACAAACTTCGGAATGGAGAGTGTTCACATTGTTTTCTTGAAAAAATTCCATTCTCACCGACAGACACACCGCAACACGATCCAGTGGCATCGAGGGGCGCATCTGGGAGAAAACTGTTTCCGCCCAATCGGAGCGTTTAAATATCAAACGCTGCGACTGCATTTTGAAAAAAATGTTGAAAATTTGGATTAAATCAAATAATAGCTGCCAACTGTAGCTACACCGGACAATGAAAATGTCAGCTGAGTCATTCAACAGCAAATGAATCCGTTAATACAAATGGATGTCGCGAAACCGCAATTTTGCGCCTGATGAAAGGGGTCTCATTATTCGTATTGGATGACATTTAAAAAAGTTTGTTATTCAAATAATCGCCGCCTAGTTTTCGATAAAGGGGAGATACCGATGGAGGTAAGAACTAAGGGTTCAATTTGGAGGGAAGGCTACAATTTACTTTTCGTGTCTAACAATCTTGGTAAAAAACAACGAGAAAATATACTAAGCAACCGCAAAAGCAAAGTTAAAAAAATATAAAATACAATGTTTCGACAACACAAAAACGAAAGCTAAAATAGTCAACTGAAAAGATGGGAAAAGCTCTCATTGTACTGCTGACTCCTACATTGCATGAAATGCTCACAACCTGGCGGGTTTCTTTCCGTCCTGTATTCAGCCTTCCAAAAGTTTCTTGTTCCCGGGATATCGCAATTGAAAACAGACGACTATTTTTTTGCACATTTTTTATCAGTTTTAGTGGAAGACAGGAGGAGATAGATTTATTCAATAAATTTATTAGTTTTATCGACGGGAATCGGAATGGTGGCGATAAGACACCACCAACTCAACACTAACATAATACTTTCGGATTGCTGCATTTCCCTGATCAGATAATTTCATTTCGAAATTGGATTTTTCCAGGTAACTACTTTACTTACCAGTTAATTTTAATTAAAATACAGATCACAGCTGAAATATGCGGATTACTTTAACAATAGCATCATTAAGACACTATAATACTATTGGCAACAAAAATACGCTGCAAGATGTAGGTAGGACTTCATGCAATTTAAAGATAACTGAATTATTCCAGCAAATATCAAACATGTATTGAAATTGACACCTTTCAGTTTAGTATTATTTAAGGTTTCAGTAAAATATCACACACTTTCAACGCAATATTGCAAATGAAATTCTGT
Source organism: Hetaerina americana (assembly GCF_022747635.1). NCBI lineage: Eukaryota > Metazoa > Arthropoda > Insecta > Odonata > Calopterygidae > Hetaerina > Hetaerina americana. The sequence goes on along the minus strand of NW_027286985.1, from coordinate 81,500,667 downwards.
CGATGTGAGTGTATAAAGTGAAGTTATATAACTTTTAAGGCGGAAAAACTTTTAATATCCAAACGAATTTCCAGATTTTGTACATGATCCTGGAACATAACATTTAGGTAATCAATTACCATTAAAGCAGAGAATTATTTAATCTAGGTAGAAACGTGGTTGGTTCCATGAACGGAAATTCTGGACCTTTCAATTATAAGTATGTTAAAGCGGGATTAACAATGTTGCTAAAAAATAATTGAAAATTAATAATGGACATTTGGAGGAGGTTCTTTTTTCTATCTAATATAGTTATGGCATACATAGGCAATTATTCAATTCATCCTTTATTTATATGAGTGACTTCTATTTTGCTGGACTCCTAGAAAAACGTAACTAAGAGACGCGGTGCGCCCTACTCACAGATCCAACGAAAAATTTCTAGAGATGAGAGAATGTCTCTTTTACCCTTAATTATCATTGCAATTCTATTAATGTACTAGTTTGTGTCCAGGAAAAAATGATGCCATCAATAGAAAATTATAATTATCAAAAAAATATCTTTTAGGGCACCATCAAAATAAGTTTCCGGAAAGAGTTGAACTCAACACCAAGCCCCAACTATAATACAGTCTGAGTTGGGCAACCAGTGATGACACATTTTATGCCTTTTGGCTTAAGTTTAGCCGTTCCTTTGATCAATTTTAATAAATTTTTCCATGTATATAATAAAAGCTGAATTGAAGAGGGGCTATATGCGGTGTCGGCAGTTATGCAAAGAAATGTAAGGACATTTTTCGTTGTGCCATTTTATTAGCTGTGTCCATCCAAAACCTATCTTTAACGTCATAATGCGGATAATAGTAATAATAGTCCTTACATTTTCATTGAAATTTCGACAAAAATGGAATTTTATCGAGAAAGTAACGACAGAAATCACTTTCTTCTGCATGTGAGCGATTCATAGAACAACATATTTTCTCTCAGAGCTGACAATTCTGCTGTCAACTAGTTCACAATCCAACTCTTGAGGTGGCAGCCAATCAGGACGAATAGTTTTAACGAAAATTTGTTTTTTCATCACCAGTTCACCGAGTCTCATAATTAAATTCAACGTGCTCTTCATATTCTCCAATAGTGAAACAAATTTGCAAGACTACGAATAAAATCAGCTGGTCGTGACGTGAACTCGCCGCCGGACACCCTCTTGTGTGCCAATGCCGTTGGCCGGGAGTGAGAAACAGGCTGGTCTCTTCCCGATCCCCGCCACACCCTCTCCCGCCCCACCACGTGATCCCTTCAACCCCTCCTTTCTTACCTCCCGCATTTCCTTCCTCCCACTCCTTCCTTCCCACCCGCCATCCCGACTCACCCATAACCCTCCTCACCCCCGCACACACACGCGTTGCCCACCCCTTCCGATCCCCCACCCCCCTCCTCCGCTCCGAACTCCTAACTCTCGCGTCAGCCCTCTTGTCCTCCCACTCCACCCTCCTTCGCCCTCCTCCTTCTCTCACCTTCGCCATTTCTGCAACTTTTAATCTGATTAGAAGCACGCGATGTCTCCATTCAACGCGGTCCCGTCTAGCACGCGAGGACTTGCGAAGAGAGCGGCGGCCACGGAGGGTTGTCTGTGTGTATGTGTTTGTGTGTGGGCGGGCCGTGGAGGGGGCAGTCGAGGTCGGAGGGGAAGGGAATCGGCAGAAGGGAGCGGAGGAGTAGGACGAAGTTTTCGCCGCCACCAAAAAAACGGGCGCGATGCTCGGGACGCGTAGTCAGGTCGGCCGGCCAGGGGCGTGTGCGGTGTTTTGCTGCGTGTGTTGGTGAGTGAGGGGACGGTTAGGGGAGGGAGGGTTAGAAGAATGGTGCTTCTTGCATGAACCTGAATAAAATGGACAGCCGGTCTTGTCATGGAGTCACTAGAATCGAGACTATGTTCTCATGGGAAAAACCAACTAACACCGCACAATCGAATCGTCTTTGGTAATCTGGAGTGGAGTATCTCATTAAAACTAGGAAATTTCACCTGTCACCACTGCGACTAATAGTTGTGGTTATTAACATAAAACAAACATGGATAATGTCGGCCTTAATATTGATATACACAAATAGGCATGCAAATAGGTTAAATAGAAAATCGTTAAATCAGCGAAAAACAACAAAGATAGAGGATATAGGAATAAGGGGTGCATAAAGATAGACGAGCATTATGATATAGAATTACACGCGGAAGAACGTGTCGTCTTCGAGATCCGAACCCGGAATCTCTCGTTTTTCCACCCATTGCCATATTAGTTGTATCAAGGTGGCATCGCATTGGTTTATTTAGGAGAAATTTCACGGAAATGAAAATGCAATATTTACATACGTATACAAGTACATGCGATTAAAACACATCTATCATCATGACAATAAACTGAAGGCACATCAAATAATATTTAACACATTTTATCAAGAATATCACTCACACGAGAGAATCTTTCCTCTGCTTTGGTGTCACTTTCAATCGAAAAGTTGGCGGTAAAAACTTAACAGCAAATTTTATGACCATGAGTCCAAATTTTCCCTACAAACCGATAGGTACCTTCAATTTGTTCGAGATGTCAGCAGGTAGAACGGTTTAGTTGAGTTTATCTAAGACGTACTTTTGCAAAGATAATTCTCACAAAATATTTTTCAGAGCAGTGAGTCAGGTAGTCAAGCATTTTCAAGGAAAAAAATCGAAATCTCCGAGTGCACTTTGTAAGCAGATTTGAGATGAGAATAGGAACGTTCTTCGCGCTCAAATACGAGATTACATGGCTGTTAAAATTTAAAGGATATAAATTTAAGTATCACCCGCATCATTTCACTTAAATTAAACTGTGGCAGAAACTAGTTACACGATGAGAATTTTTTTCGATGGATTAAGTCCGCTGAGTTGGTTCCGGTAGTTCCTGTATCTACCTTCATGTCCACCGGAAGAATTTAATTCTAGAAGATCAAACCCGTCCTCCAGAAGAGGGTAATAGCGGTCGGAGAACTAATAAGCTGGCACAATACCACAGTGAGATACGAAGATGTCAAAAATGCCATTAGAATCTGTTGCCTATGAGGTCCAGCACCAAGTTAAGTCGAAGAGAGGAAGCAGAAGAGAATTGGAAGGAATAAAAGATATCAAGTCGTGCAGGTGAAACCTTGGGTGGGCCCAGACAACCTATACAATAAAATCGACGCAGGAAATCACAAACAAGAACGGGCGCTGCCGGAGGGAGGGGTTGACGATCAGTCGATAGCGTAAGAGCTGAGTTGCGAAACCTTCTTGTGCTGTTTTCGGAAAAAAATAAACCACGACCGAAGGCACACGTTTACAAAGGATGCAGAGAGGAAGCAGATTTAGATGTTACAACGTGTCCATGCAATTTCAACTGGTATTAAAAAGCGCGTCTACATTTTGGTCGTAGCTATCATCAATAGAGTTTACCAAAAACTTTTTACGGTTATATTTTCGTCGAAGCCCTTTAGGATTTTTACTCAAGTTTCCTGCGAAGCAATGGTGCGCTCTTTCGCTTGCAAACGTAGTCTCATTGTTTTCTTGCTGCAGTTAATTTTAACAAATCATACACATTCTTATTTCACTCTTGTGAATTTAACCACCGGTGATCAGCGTACGCAGGGTTCGAAAGTCATTGATAATAACCTTCCGACCATGATCTCACGACAGTGGATGGGCAAAATGATTTTTTCAAGTGATATTTTAATGCCCAAGATTCGTCATCACTTCCTGATTTCCACGAGAAAAAAGCGGGGGGGGCGTAATTTTATTCCTGGTGTGCTCCAGCCTTGAAGCGTCAAAATCATTGGTTATCGCCAAATACGAAAACACACTCCCACTTATAACAGTAGGATACGAAACGTGGATGATACGCGGGGGCGTTATTTTTAAAATGTTAATGCAAGTAATTTATAGCTTAGTTACGAATTTCAGTTCCCCTCCGGTTAAATTTCATTCCAATCAATTGAAGGGTTAATTGGCTCCGGTTCCAGCAAGTCACGGATGCATAACTACGTGATTGAGTGATGCACCCGAACGCAACCCTTTATTACCGACACGGGGAAGCCCGATAATGGTAATTGAATTGCGTATCGTCTGCATAATATAATTTTTCCGACGAACTTCCGATTGGCACACCTCTTTCTCACAAGTTAAAACGCTTTGAGAGTGAGAAGCTGGAGCCGAAATATCATATTATTTCTCAACCATAATATTTTATTTTCTGCAAGCCATGATTAGTGATTTTCCCTATCATGAATACGTAAATATTTATAAAAAAATTAGTTTTATGCGGATTAGTTTCATTTTAATGGCGAAAAAATCAGAAAAGTAAACAAATTAATTACATGGAAACCGAATGTCGACGTTTTCGAAACAAAAATAACAGCGCACGTACAATAGGGACTAATCAGCTCAACTATTAGAGTGACTAATTGGGCAGAGTATTACGGTGACAAAATGCGAGCGCTTAGCAATTCGAGGCCCAGTGGTCAGGACCTTAAATAAACATAACTCTCATGGCTATTCGTTTCCCTGCACGAAATTACCATCAAAATATTATGAAACATAAAAATGAATATGATATCCAAAAATCAAAGGAGGGCCTCCCAACTCATCATAAGGAAATACAGAGAAAAAAATAACCTGAGAGTATATGTACACTATTGGCGTTTTTAAATTCGGAAATGCGGAAAATTCGCGCACCTGAAAATCTGCACAACGCTTACACCCTGATGAAGACAACGGAGTTCTTATCCAAAATATACGAACGATGAGCGCAATGAGTAATTCAGGCATACTCAAAATGCTGTGTGAGCAATCCTTCAGTCAGATCCTTCGAACGGCCGTACGGGTTGAAATACATCGTGAGGGAGGGAGAGAAAGAGAGTGAGCTATTGTTAGACACACCTACATGGTCTGAGAACCAGATTCCGAGAAAGTAATTGGGGGGGGGGGAAGGGGTTGGGCATGAGACGCTAGAACAAGTTTCACAACTTTCATTGAAGGCCGAAGTCACTTCGGCGTTTTTGTTCAAAGTGGCATTTGGTAAGGATGCTAAATGACTAAAATTAATCCGTTGAAGTCGGCCGTTAAGGACATAAACATGAACGAAAAATTATTAACGCGCATTGGGGCGTGGTAAGTAGCAGATCCAAGATATAAACGATTCGAACGACCGAATTACTTCTGGAATGATCCCCTCAGATCGGAGGGAGAGAGAGAGAGCCAAATTTCGAAATGCATGCAAAGCAATTGCGCTACGATTGCAAATCTTTCTGGCAGAATTACGGAACATTGGCGGCAATTTCTTTAAAACATTCAACCGGAAAATTGAACTGACGGGAGCGCATTAGAGAGAATATTTTCGAGACATGCGCAGCTAATATTAATCGGATCATAAAGTAGAATGAATAATAACATAAATATGTGAAGGAGTAGCACTAAGAACAAGTATTCTCTTTTTCTTACCTCTTACTTAATATTATCGAATTGAATCTGTTCCAGAGTAGCAACAGAAAAGCAGTACCAGTTCGGGCGCGGTCGATATTTAAGATGGAGATGTGGTTTGATATTAAACTTGAAAAACGTAATTAAAGAAACTAGCATGTTGTAAGACTGGTGCGTTGCATAACAAAAGTGAAACGAGCCCAAGGGGTTAATTTCACGTTCTTGATATTATCGCAAAGAATTACTTGTGATTTTTAAAAGAAAAGAAACAAAAGCATGTCAGAAGCTATATTACCGATCGTGAATTATAGGTATTGCATTATTTATTACGAAGCAGTTGAAGAATTGAATATTTTAGCCTGGATAAGAGACAATCGATTGGAAAACTTCACTCTTAGTAAAGAGGTAGGAATATACTGAGTATATTATGTAGAAATAAATATTCGGATTTGACACAAATTGTTTAAAGTTACAATTACAGTTACGTGCGGTACAACTACCAGGTTTTATCCAGCCAATTGTGGAATGAATAAATTATTAATCAAATTTTCACGTATTTTACCACAAAGTTTCTTTTTTCTATCCCATTTAGAATAAAATACATACAGTCTGTTATATATTCTGTTTATATGTCGCAGAGAACAGAGTACAGCGATTCCAAACTCATGTTTTGGAGCGATGAAGTAGCTAAAGGTAAAGTGAAAAGATTGAATAAGTTAACGGTTAGTTAATTGCATTCATAATTCAGAACAAAGCACTTTACTAACGAAGGGCACTTTATCGGACACGACGAGAAGAATTAAAGGACTCTTTATCGAAGGTTGATTTTTTAAAATAATTTTCAGTTTAGGAATGGCAAGGAAGGAGTTCGCATTTTTCGCAAGTATCCAAAGCTTCTAGCAAAACACATGCATTGAAATCTCACACCAAATATTCTGAAAAAATTACAATTAAACGGAATCAACCCAAAATTTTGATACATGAAATAGCCTTCAAAATCTTAATTTGGACGTATTCTTTGGGCAATTTGGTATCGGACCTGGACATTTAAGTAAAATTGATATTTGTTATTTGATCACAATGAATGAATTTAATTAATTTCATTCGGTCCAAGACTAACAGGATTATTAATATTTGCCAAAAAACAGTTTACATAGCTCACTATGGCATTCTGTGCTTAATCACATTTTATACATAAGAGGCAATGCGAACATGTCAACTAGCTCATTAAAAATTACTTATATGGTATATTGCACCATTTAAAAATCATTCTCTAGTTTTATTTTCCACTGCAATTATTATAAAAACAACATCAGTTTACATAATGGAGAGAAAATATGCAAATTTTATACAGTTGTAATGAATTACACCAGAAAAAAAACAGCTTTTCTATGAAACACTCCGTCTTCATATTATTTACATGAGAATGAAAATCACGTGCAGTTTTTATATTGGAAGCTGAAAGAATACTGTGATATACTTCTAGTTTGATAACTCAACAGCATAATCCATCAGTCATAGGAAAAATTAAAGATAATACTTAATTAGTATAAAAAATTGACCGATTCGTAAAAATGTGCGAATTGCTATGAGCTTGAACTCACCGTTACCGCAGTGCTCTCAGACATCATCCACGGTTGACGAAAACCACTACTCACCTGGAAAGAAAGGAAATAATTGGTAATGAAAACATGACAAAATTAAAATATCTATTAATCACTACACAACAAATGTCTCTTATTTTGACATAACATATAAAGTTGACTATAAATTTAAATTAGTGAATGCTTATAAAATTAAACATTCAAGTCCAGCATCATCAACGGTGACTGATTTGTTGGCAGATAATTCTGAATCCATATGAAAATTAAAAGAAATGGAAGAGATCTTACGGTATTTAAAGGAGAATTACAGTATCATTCGAATGTACATGTATCGTATATGTATAATCCGAATGCCTTTATTTCACCTTGCAGAACTGAACGGAGTTTAAGGGGATGTATTTAGCGCATAACTTCCTGCTACTCCTAATGGAAGTGACGTGCAGTTGATTAGTCTAAGTCATAATTAATACCTACTCGAAGTTTCATCATGGAATCCACACGTGTCTCTCTTCCGCTTTTAATTTGCCCAAAGGCATCGTGCTTGTCTAATTGACAATATTTCTCTAATAACTGACAACACAATTCGCAACCCAGGGCCCGTTAAAGTTATCCAAGGATATAAACTGTACTACACACCACAGTATATTGCTAATTAGACGTTTTTACTGGAGATTTACGTGGTTTTTGCCATGTTAGCATACAAATAAGAACTTTGGAGGAGGTAACGCTTGAAACTGCACTACAATGTTATTTCACTGGAAATTTCACTACCAAATCTTGGCTATACTTATTAAACATATGATATGTAATACATACATATATACGAGCAGTTCGTAATATAAACACTTCGTAATATTTTTACAAATTTCACTCGAATATACGCCTGACATCAACATCGTGCCTCGTAAATTTATATCTCACGGGAAGGGACCATTTCTAATACTAATATCAATGATAATCAAGACGAGAAAATTAAACAAATAATGACCAAGCGAATATTGATGACATTCTCATTTAACATGCACAAAATGATTGGCATTCGTGGATGCGAAACATTACCAGATGTTTCAGAAACGTGAACCAAGAGGCAAATAAATATCTTTCAAAAGGTTCCACATAAAGGTGCTAATTACCTCAGAATCAGGGCAAACATGAACTCAACATATGTGCACAAAAATATTTATTGCTCTTTTGCTTTCAATTTTAAAATAAATATCAATTGCTAAACTGAATTTATTGCAAAAATGAGTGTGCATGGTAAGGAAAATGGTACAAAGTTTGAAACGGGACCGTATTGTAGCTATTATGCTTATTTTTAATTAATTCCCATCATTGCCTTTTATTTTAGGGATGTGCTCCAGGTGGGGCCTTAATAATTGAAGTCCACGTTATAGGTGCCGTTGTGAGCAATTTCTGTTCAGAAGGCCACGCAAGATGAATTACCTCATTACACCTTACTAAATTGCATCGAAAACGGAATTTTTCTACCAGTACACAATTGCCGATCTAATCACTTGACTCGATGAGGACAATCGGTTGAATATTGGATAAGTGATAAAACTATTTGAATATTTTTTCATTCGGCAGGTGCGTATCTCCTCAGCGATTTTTCATTGGAGACTATTATCATACGTGCTTGCATTTATTTCGGCCATAAAAAAGAACAGCTTAAACACGCCCCGTTAAATGCAGTCACTTACCATGCGATGAAGAAAATAAAACCCAGGAGAAAAACTGTAGCAGGACTTAAAATAATTTAAATCACCTTTGGCTCCAAGGCTTGTGCTAGGTAAATGAAAAAAAACATAACGGCACCAAGGCTGTTGAATCAGTTCAAATTACTTGCTTTGGAATTTAACGCATTCAATTAAAAAAAATAACGTCATTTCTCTCAAGGTGGAGTGATAATGAATAGAACCGAGAATTAAACACGTCATATGCTCCGAGATGTTTCTCTAAACGGAACGGAATATATTCCTAATAAATTACAGGAATATGTAATGCAAGAATCCGACATAAATGATCTCTCGGGAAGTAAAGAAAAAAAATAAGAGTCACGAAGCACCATAGAAAAATTATTTCTTCGGTTGGCATATGCCAGTAAATTCAGAGACTCATCAAAACCTCTTGGCGTGCTTAACTGGAAATGAGAATTATTCTGCGGCGTTAATTCTTAAATCCGCTAGGGAATCCTAGAGACCAATATTATTTTGAAAGGCAAGAGAGTAAGTTTAACCTTGTGCCCATTACCAATCTTCTCTTGACCATCATGCGGGTGTTTGAATCTAGCCTATTCGCCTCGCAAATACTAAACCTAATCATACACAATTTTGATCGAGAAAGCAATTTTGACCGATTGAATTCTTTTAGAGCTGCAGGAATAGAAGATAATTGGTGTAAAATGTCAGTTATGCGAGCAATATGTTGCAATTATTTCTGAAAACGCTGAACTCTCGACTGAGAGCAAAAGTAGTAAAAAACCTTTATTTTATCCTTAAAATAATTGCATTGAAACTGTAGTTGCCATCACAATATGTGTTTCATCGTGAAAGTGCGAGCCATACGAGAACAAAAAGAAATACTCAACATTATTCCGTTTTTCTCGATTGACAACAGCAGTATTCATATACAATTATCGTGTTTAATAACTTTCTTACGATTTCTTTTTCAAGATTCAAGAAGCATGCTATTCCTTCTCAGTTAATAGACAAGAGTGAAAGGTACTTACACATCTAAAATGCCCATCGACTCGGAATTTTAATATATTGTCACGACTCAGTGACGAACTACCGCCATTCAGGATGTCGATCGAGGAAGCCTCGAGCACGAGAAGGGAAGTAACCATACACCTGAAATGTTGGAGTTTTTTTTATTTCTAGAATAAATAATTGCCGCCGAATCGAGCGCCTGCAGCAGGGAGGGACAGGTGAATAAGATATAATGCTCGCGGCTGGAACGATGTCATAAAATCCCGAGCTACTCCGCGGAACGCCCCCGACGTTTACGGGCGCCTTAGCTGCTTCGTTCGCAGAGTCGATGGCGATCGCCACCCTCCCCGCCGCTCGCGTCCGCCAAGCCCGCCAAACAGCCTGAGTCCAGGATCCCGTGACCGTCCCACCACGTTCACACTCTCCCCACGGTTTCTTCCTTCGCTCCCCCATCCCCACACGCGGGCTCGCGGCAGCAGTGGCGATGGGGCCGGGGAGGGTGGCGGCGAAATTCTCCACCGTCTGACAGAATAAACGTAATTCCCGCAGCCGTAATGTAATTGGAAACTTCCCGAAAATAAAACTTTCCGAAAGAAGGGTTAGAGCGAGAGGGAAGGAGAGAGTGAGTGAGCGAGGGGGAAAGGAGTTTAGGGTGCTCGGAGAAGGGGGTTGAGGGGGGGAATAAAGGAAGGGAAGGGACCGCAATTTGCGAAAAAATTCCAATAGTTCTATTCATGAACACAGTTATAATTAATTTCCATTCTAATGAGGAAATATTCCAATTTTCCCCGGGAATCCCCAATCCCGTACTCGCGTGAGGGAAGGGGTTTGAGAGGCGGGTGGGGGGTAGGGTGGACGACGGGTCGGAAGAGGAGCAGCACGAAAGGGGTGAGGAGAAGACGGAGACTGGGCGGGGGAGGAGGCGGCAGGGGAGGAAGAGGAGGGATGTGAGGCGAGCGGCGGGGGTGGAAGGGGTAAAGAAGGAGGAATCCTTCACCCTCACCGACTCCGCGCATGCCCGGTCCCCTTTCTCCTCTCTCAGAATTGGCGGTATTCATTACGATGTTCACAGCGCCACGGCGGACAGGCTGGGAGGGAAAACAAATGCAGAGCAATATTCTTGCCGACATTAATATCGCACTCTTCTTCGTCCCCCACGAAACATTTTTCGTCACTCCTCCGGGGACTCTCCGCGCCCCCCTTTACAAAAAAAGTTCCCGGCATGAGAGAGGGAAGGGGTGGAGAAGGGGGACGTGGAGATTTGAGGGGAGCTGTGATAGGGTGCGGGGGTGCTGGCGAGGGAGGAGGGAAGGGGAGGGGGAAGGATTCATTCTTTAAGGGTTGGGATACGGAGAAGGGGGGTCCAGAGAGGAGGAGGTTGAAACACGAGTGGGGACACGGCCACGGGGGTGGTGGTGGGTTTAAAATCGGGGTGGTTCCGAGAGGAGTGAGAGATATCGGGTGGTGTCGACGGGGGGGATCGAAGGGGATTGACGGTGGGCAAGAAGGGGGCCCTCCTTTCCACCAACTCACATCCGTGCACGACCCTCCTCCCACCCCCACTTTCCTCCCGAGATACCAAAGCAACCCCCGCCCCACCCTTTACGACTTGGACTAAAATCTCGACGCTCTCACTCCGTCTCCGTCCCTCGTTTCCAAACTCCCTCCCTTTTCCTCCTCAAATCTCTGCCCTTCTCCTGCCCCTTAACCCTCCTTCCACTCCCCTTCCAACCCGTCTCCTCGTCCTTACCCCTTTTCCACGCTCTCTCAAAACCCTATCCCCCCCCCCCAAACACCCCCATTTCCTTTTTCCTTCCTCGCACACCCCTTTCCCCCTCCGCGGCCCTTCCCGTCCCAACCCTTTCCTTCCCTCGCCCACCCCCCCTCCAAAAACCCCTCTCCCCCACGCCCCCCATCCCTGCTCCCCGCGTACCCTACCCTCTCAAACCCTCGCTTTCGCCGCCTCCCGCAATGCCAGGGTTCTTCAAACAAAGTCCGTGCCTCATTTGAATTGCTAATGAGAAACCCAATTATTGGATTAATGTAAATTACGTGAGGGTGGAGGCAGGGCGACGGCGGAGAGAGGAGGAAAAGGAGTGAGACGGGGAGGAGAGGCGGGAGAAGGAGGTGGGTGGGAGGATCCCGAGAGCGAACGAACCTGAGAGGGAGGAGGAGGAGGGCGAGGGCGAGAGGGAGACGGTGTATGCAGGATAATTAAAATCCGTTGATTAATATGTAAATTTAATAAGATTACACGCTGCAAAGCAAACCTAATCTGAAACTTTTAAGTTAATCCAACAGTTCCACTAATGGGAAGAGTTTACTTAGCCGAAAAGCCCGTTAACTATGTAAAACAACGACTCCACACTGATATAGGATAACAGTGGCACATTAGGATTTTGCAAGATTAAAACCTCCGCCGGGATTTCTTCATCCTCCAACAATGGATGGAGGGGGGGAGAGGGATGAGGGAAGGAGAGAGAGAGAGGGAGAGAAAAAGAGCGAGGGGAGGAGAAAAGTAAGAGACGGAGAGAGAAGGAGAAATAGAATGAGCAGGGGACGATTGTCGAACGGAAGGCACGTTGGGCGGGCGATTAAAAAGGAGTCGAAAAAGGAAGCAGATGGAACAAAGGAGGGAGAAAAGGCAGTAATAAGACGGAGGAAGCCGGAAGAAGAATGAGGGAGAAGGAGGGAGGGAGAGGACGAAGAGGAATAACGGGCGATCCGAGCGCGGTCGAGGAGGTGGGGCGAAATGAAAGGAGATGTGAATGAGCGCGGGGAGATAATAAAAGTCAAAAAGATTCGCGCTGGGAGAAGATAATAAAATGAAATTAATAAACTTTTGTAGAAATTTTATTCACGGAAATCCGACACCATAAAATTGTATATAAAACGCATTCTGTGTCGGACACTGCCGAAAGGTTGACCGTACCCTCCGGGGGGGAAGGGGGGGGGGGCTCAGGCAAAAGAATCGAAAGAGAAGTAGTCTTGATTGTTGCGAGCCATGGGAGGAGCATATTTAGCTTTTATTTTGTGCAATGGATTTTAAACTCTTGCTTCACGCATGCTGTGCGAACACGGTTAAATTGCATTTCTGGACGAGTGGCTACAACCAGCTCCCAAAACATTTTCGCAACGTCACTCTTATTTTCAAATGCTTGTGTGCGATGTGGGTAACATCAGAGAGAGCGCAAGTGAAAGTTTGTGGACTAGCATGGATTGTAAAACTATAAAAGAGTGGCAACGCCTGAGTCACTAAACGAAATATTCTTCAGCTGAGCGAGCGTTGAAAACTTTATTTTGTTTTTCATACGATGCCTACTACATAACTTCAACTGTTCCCGTTCACCACGGGGTGGTTAACTTGTTTAAATTCACTTCAATTCCTTCAGATTAATGAATTGAACTTAAATGCTACCCCTTTTGATAGATATAGTCCGTCTTTGCCGAATTGACATCACATACTAGAAATAATCAATATACTCAATGGCCTTATCCTATAAACGGCTAATGGATTCCTAACAACAGATCATAAAGAATATTCAGCATAAAATCACATGAGAAAATAATATCACTTTAACAAAAGCCTATTGAAGTTAAGAGGTAGAGAAAGATTCCCATGCGTAAAAAATTCCAAGTGTTCAAAGATTGCGAGTATGCATGAGAAAGGCAGAATGTTAAACACGACAGGTATTAGGCTACCGAGAGTTTCGTGTCTTAAAGGCTTAAAATCGTAGGGATTTTGCACTAGAGCAGGGATAGGTTTTTGGTTGAGTAAAATCGAAAATAATTGAGCAAAAAACTAAATGGATAAATGATGGGACTATTGCAAATATTATTTATCATTGGATACGATTGCATGGTGCTTTTATGGCCACCTGATTCTTGGGAGGATATCTCTGTTCCTTTCCAAACAAAAATGAAGCCGCGAATAGATGGCGGATTTAGTGCGATCCGAAACCTAGAGATCACCTGTGTGAAATGCATAAGGATCCGTATGAAATTTTCTGAGATTAATAGTCACAGCAAGTAGGAACGGATGGACGGACAGTAGAGCGCCATGAGATGACGCCCCTTAATCCCGCGACTGGCCTCCAAACTCCCCCCTCCCTCACCTTCACCGCGACCGCTTAAAGCAAGGAGGCATCCAAATTACGTGCGGTGCATGTCATTCGGCCTCCGGCAACTAGGAAATGCAGCAAATGGCTCGGGCGAGTTTTATTCAAAATTAAAATAAATTGTATCTCGGGAGGGAAGGAACGAGAACTCATTAACGAGCTGCGTGGTGTCAAGTAATCAAAAGCGTTGCAATTAAACAGATGCCACGTCTGTAGAATTATCTATTAAGACGATTTAATGTGCACATTTCCCGGGCGAGTTAAAAAAATAATAATTCAGGAGCGAGTAAATTAGTTTTAAATATAAAAGTCTCGGCAACATTTCGATTTATGACGCTTCGGGGTGCGTGCAAGGAGGTTTAATGAAAGGTTAACGTTTTCAATTTAGCCCCACTTTCCAGAAACATTTAGTATAAACAACACGAATTCGGTGCCTTTTAGCTAAATATTTTAACCGATACTAAAATCATGTTATTGATCCGTCGAACGGACTTTTAGCGCTATGAAACCACCAAAAATTATAAAAGTTTTGGCGAGATAATGTTCCAGTATAACTTGTGAAAGTTAGCCTAGTGATGAGGGTGTGTAAAAGAGAATAGTATAGAAAGATAATATAATCAGTAAAATAACAGAGGTGAATAAAGGTTTTGCAAATATGAATTTAATCGGAAATTTTAGCATAAATGAATTACTTCCATGAAAATTCAATGCTGGAATCTGGACTTAATCTCGAGATATTTCCAATGCAGATGATGTGTAAAATGTTACTTTCCGGTTTCATTCGCGTGGCAACGAATCTTAAAAGAACACCATCTTGGATTGAGGAAATCGATATTTGGCTAGACATGACCCTATCAGAGAAAATGAACGTTCCGTGATCATCGCCCTCTAAAGAAAATGTTTCGGGGAGGGTTAAAAGTTGGGTCAGTCCGACGGCGAACTCGCACGCGGCACGAGATGTACGATAGGTTAAGAGAAGTAATACTCAGGTAGCGAATAAAGACAGCGTTCGTGGTCATCTTCCCGGTAAAATGCAATGAAGGCCAAGGAGAGAAGAGCGAGAGCACAAGAAACTTTTAAAATTGAAGGGACTGATGACGGGGCGGTCACGGCGAGGAAAAAAGGACGAACGTAACTTTAAGTTTTTGAGATGGGGCTTCTGTTAAGAAACGAACAAGTGAACATAATGAAGAGGAAGAGAAATGAACAAGTGATACATAGCGTGAGGAAAAGAGAAAGTTGACAGAGTCGACGAAGGAAAAAAAAACAGGATGAAGAAGATCGATATTGAGAGTATTGCGATGTTAGCGCCTTCGTTCGAAGGACATAAGTTGGATGAGGGAAGGAGTCAAAAACACAGTTGAGAAAACATGATGAATGATGGATATTATCAGAGGATAGAGAAGGTAAAAGATTATAATAAAATCTGATTTCATACTTTCAGAAACCCCTTTTCTGTCGCATTGTTTTTTTTTGTTGCACACCGTCCAAAAATATTGCTCTACAAGGTAGAGTATAGCGATTCCAACATGATATAGTACTCCTCTGGCCGCAGAGCACGCAATGCTTAGTTGGGATACTAAGAAGCTGCAGCCAACCCTCAGGGGCAGAAGTATAACGTTGGAAGTCGACCGTGAACGCATGCCCGAGACGCAAGGAACCAAGGAATCACACGGTCCAACGCGACATGAGTTTAGTGGGAACCACGACGGTCCATGGACCAAGGAAGTCGGCACCGGGAGGAGACAGGAGATACGGAGAGGGAACGAAACATGCTGGAGCGGAAGGAGAAGAAGCGGTAGCGGAATAGGAGGCTCCCGCTCGTTTTACAGCGAGGGTGACCTGGGCGCGGGGAGTAAGGAGATGGAGGACGCTGAAGTGGACATTTGGGGAAGAGCGGAGGATGTACACAGATCACCTCTCATTGTTTTGAGGGCACCGGTCCGGCGGGCGCTTTTCCATGAATGTGCCTCATACGTGAAAGGGCGACGGGTGGAAGAAATTTCGAGGACGTTGTGGGGACAGGTGGACAAAGAGAGTGAACGAGGAAATCCCAGAGTAATGAAAACGGGTCGGAAAGAGGAACTGGAGAGGATCTCAAAGAAAAACTAAGGAGGGCTAAAACACAAGAAATGAAAGTAAAATTTAGCAACCGGTAGCTAAGATAGTAGCGCAAACTATGAAACTGCGGCCTAATATATTCTTGGGGGAGGAGGATATTTAATTCTAAAGAAACTTGACTTCAAAAGACATTAAATAGAAAAACAACAAACGTGAGTGCAAAGATACGAGTAACACAATGTATTCAGGTTCTGAAAAGTATTTCTTGTAATAACCTCTTCTGAATTTAGGCAAGTGCAACTTACTGTAGGCACTCTTTCCTAGGTTTAAGAAAGAAACTTTTTCCGTTTCCTGTAAAAGAAGGACAGCTTTCCTCTCCTTGATGAAGCTGGCGAAATCACGAAAAACATCCCTCTGACGTAAATTCTCACGTTCGAACAATATCAGCTGAGTTTCCCTACGGATCTCTAGAAGGGATAGTGTTACGATAAACTGGCAAAGGGCGCATATTTTAACATTAATTGATGATGATCCGATTACTGATAAGGAATCTTCAACGCACATTTTTAAATGTTCCTCAGAGAGGGATCACTACTACGACCTTAACTTAACTGCACCATTCGTTGGAGCGAGGCAACATTTATCTCTGAGGTAGAAAAGGGCTCAAGGTGGCGAAGGGCAACGAATTTCTTTCGCGAAGCATTGACGTTTCATCAGTTTAACTGATATGTTTCACGGGTAACTTCATTTGAGCCCTCTCCACAATCCCAACACGTGGGGAGCGATGTGGTGTCGAAAAAAAAATCCTCCCAAAACCGACAGCAAAACGAAGGCCGCTTACCATTTGAAGCCTCAAATTAAGAGGGGGAGAAAAGAGAAACAAGAGGAGGAAGAGAGCGGGACATCACGCGCCGTCAGATACAGGAGAGAGAGAGAGGAGAGAGGTGGAAAATGAGCTGGGAAATTAAAGGATTCGAGATTATCCAATCAGATCCGATTCCGACAACTCTGCCAACACTCGCATCGGTTGGAAAGTGTATTGTTGACGTAATGAATTAAATTTTACGATTAGGATTGAGGGAAATAAGGGGGCTGAGGCGTTGAGGGGAAATTGGGGAGGGGTGGGAGGAAAAATAGGGAAGGGGAGGGTAGGGGGGTGCGGAGGGAGTGGGTGGACCGAAAGTGTGTGGGAGGATCGGGGGGAAGGGGGGCGAGTGAGGTAGAGAAGGAATCCAATCATTGCGCTGGACAGCAATGGCGGCCTTCTCATTAAACGGTTCATTTGTTGAAGTGGCCCGCCGGCCCTAAGCAAACACCTTTTATCCGTGGATATCTGAAAAGTGGATAGAAAGTGTCTGTGTGGAGGGGAGGGGTGTCGGATGGGCGAGGGTTGAGGGAGGGGGTGGGAGGGACCCTTGGGGGTAGAGTGTGCCCGTCCAGAGAGCAAAGGGTTAAGGGTTAGATTGGCTAGGAAACGGGTGGACGAAAGGGCTGCGGACGGTGGAAGGAGGAGTGGGAGGCCGTGGAAGGGCCGGAGGCGGAAAGGTGGGTGCCAAGCGAGGGCCTCGTGGTATGATGTTTCCCAGGGTTGAAAAAGAGATGAGTGAAGGGGGAGGGAGGGTTTGGGAAGAGAGACGGGTCGGGCGGATAGGTAAACGACCCTATTAGGGCGAAACTGAGACAGTATGTATGAGAGAGAGATGAACCTCGTACTACATTTAACCGATTGTTGATAATGGATGGGACATTACGTGCAACGAAAGCGTCGTTAAAAAGGCTCTCAAGCGCTCATTACTAGCCGCGTCTGTACGCTCAATTTATGGTGCGTGAAGTTGGGGAATACCATGAAGACTGAGTCCGTTCACGGCTCAATAGCACGATTTCATTGATTTTTAAGAGTATTCTGGCAGATAAATTAAGGAAAGCGAGATATGAATGCACACGAAAGTGGAAAATTTGTAAAGCTGATTTAAATTAGCGTCAACATTGATTTAGCTTTAGTCACGAAATCCCGTCGTGTGTATTCCAAATTATGTGCAAGGGTTCAAGTAGGAAATCGCCTTAGGATAAAATACGTCATTATGACAAAATTGTCCTCGGAAGGACGCTATTAAAAATGGCACTGTTTCTCGAGTTATCAACTTTTAAATACAATACTGCGGACTGGAGTATATCTCAGAGATGATGGAGACACCTCAGAGAAATTCCTTAATAAATGTTTACATTAGCGATCTTGATACACACGTGGTTAATGATGGAAGCCGATGATGAAATCACAGCGCTATTCCCTTATTGTTCCTTTCACCTTCTGATTATTGACAGAATAAAATTTTCCATTCATATACCGGAATACCATCAATCATAGTTAAATAAAATGGAAAAAAATGTCAAGAAGAATTCACATACGAAAATATAACAAGGCAGGAGAATTAGCGTCATGATGAATAATCATGCCCTTGCTCGAGAATTAAACGGCTTTATAAAAAATACATTCTTCAAAGTATTCTACAAGGCAACTTTAAAGGCAATTACTTCAATGTAACAAATAGTCAGAGCTCTATAAAAACAAACGATGCGAATTAAATACCTGAGAAGCATGGCAAACAACGTGCAGCGCATTCGAATGTAGACGTGACGTGCATTCAAGCTTTTTTTTTCATCGAAGGCATGTGAATACCATTTAGGGAGTGGGAAAAGCAGCTTCAAATCGTCACCATGAGAACGGCAGAGAAGAATCTTTCACTATTATACTACACCATCGCCGACTAACCCCGAAGAAGGAGGAAATATCTACTGTCATAATTTTGCGTCACGTGTGGATGGTCTCTGGAGAGCTTCTTTGGATAAATTACGATATCTTCTTTACCGCTCCCGAAGAAAATGATGGCCGACTGAATTCAACCTTAACGGGAGATATAAATAGACCAAGTGGAACAGGAAACATTTTACTGGCATTAGCTAATAAATTAGCGGCGAATAGTTGGAGCATTTGACGCTAAATGCGAACTCACCATGAGGAAGAGACGACGGAAACATTCACGGATGTATACTAAATAAACATGGTTTCGAGGACGAATAGCAGGGAAATAAATATTCGATTGAAGGTGTAAAAGAGAACTGGAATTTCGCTTAGGTTAAAACCCACTGTGGACAGGGCCCGAGAATTACGGGTATAAAGAGCAGAAATATTCAACTTCTGAACTAAACTCATTGAGTAAGAAAAATCGCACCCTTCGATGGAAATTTTATGAATGACGGAAAGCATCACACGATTATTGGAAAATCTAGTATCATAGTGACTCGAAAGATAAGTATAGGTATATTATTGACTTAAACGGTTGAAAATACAAAATACAACGTACTATTGCGGTCCCAAAATATTATTATTTATTGATTCCCTTTAGTCAGTGGGGAAATAAACTGCCCATCCAAGCGATGTAAGTAATACCTATCCCCATGCTCAATTCCAGATTGCTAAAATAGGAAACATTATTCACGGTTAAACCAATGGCTCCGTCTCAACGTCTTTTCAATTTTACCGGTCAAATCACAAAGTTTTCATCGTGGCTGGTGAGTTAAAACCGCCCTCCAACATTTTACATGTGTGGTGACTTGAAATGTACAACGTAGTTGGTAGACGTCCCATTGTCTCGGGTATTGAGTGAGGGTCACCTCTCTTATCCTTTAACTCCACGGTGACGGGGCGAATGTTATAAAATCCTCGACTCTGTATTCACGTAATGCATCTGACGGGCCTCCACAACAGCTGACCTATTGACCAGCGCGGCACGGCGCGGGTGGGGCAAGAGAGGGTGGATATTAATAACCACTTGCACCACTCCAGTGGGAAGAAAACAAAAGCATAGAGTTCTTCTCTTGGAAAGTTAATTGGAGAGAGGATAATGAAAGAAAATAAGTGTGCTGAATGAAACAGAAGCTGGTTTACAAGCTGAAGCCCGGTTTTGCCTACATTCGAGTAACTATCGGTTCCCTCTCGCAGCACGTAATATCTCCTGCGGGCGCGAGCCCATCTGCGTCAAACGTAATGGCGTGGCGTGACGATAGGACGCGTGCTTTTAAAGCCCGTCTAACGTGAAAACGGATCGACCGCCCAGTGGAGAGAGGGGACAGTCGAGAACGGGATGATCGGTGAAATTACCGCTTCATTGCGGCAAAACGAAAATGCCAAGATTTCGATGTGGACGAGGGGAGTAGGAGGCTGGGGCGGTGCGAGAGGGTAGGGGTTGGTCGAGAGGAGGGCCTGGAAAACGAGGGACCGCCGTGGAACGACGAAATTAAGGATGAACGGGGAAAACTAAGGGACGAGGGTGGCGGAGGGGGCCATATCCTCGGGGGAAGGGGGGTTTGTCCGTGGGGTCGAGAGCGTGGGGCGGCGGCAGAAGGGGTGAGGACCTGGATCGAGAATGGTCAGGTGGGGGAAAAGGGTTATGGGAGGGGGAGGAGGAAGAAGGCGAGTGAGAGGATGGGTGGGGGTAGAGGGTGTCGTCTGGCGGTACTACGTGGTCGGAATGGGAGACGGAGGTTGGTAAAATGGAGAGAGAGGGTGTTCGGGGAGGGGAGGGGGTGGCACGAGAAAGGGGTCAGGCAGGGTACGGAGATTCCTTGGCCATGGACAGTCAGTTCCCTCTCTACCGAGGAGAAAACCCACTTCATTATGCAGCTCTCTCAACACCATCCTCGCCCCCGACCCCTTTGTGCATTCTTCTCCCCTTCTCTTCCCTCAATCCGCCGCCCACTCTTTCCCCCTTCCACGACCCCAAATAAAAAATCTGCAATTAAAATTTACGGCAGAATCCATTGTTATTAATATGCTCTAAGTCTCCGGCGTAATTGAGTAGTTACACCCGTTACACGTTTCGAGCATTGGATTCTTTCAATAGTTTTGCTCTTTGCAAAACCTAGTAATCCCATTTAGCATACCTTTCGAACATTTTGTTTCTATTTGTAATTTTAGCCATGCTTCTGTCATATACATGATATCACACACACACACACACACACACACACACACACACACACACACACATATATATATATATATAATTATTTTAAATCAATATTCTATTCCATTACCTTTACTATTTACTTCGTAGAAATTGTGCCTTAAAAATATTTAGGCCTACCCCTTCGTTTAATCTAATTCTGCTGTATTCTGCTAATTCTATATTACTTTCTCTTTAAGTATATTCTTAAGATGTTCTTGTTTTTGTTTTCAGAATAATACTAATAATAAAAACAAATCTAATGGAACGGAAAGATGTGAAAGCTCCTCATCTCAGGGGCCATGGACACTTTCGATAGTAAACGAAATACATATCTTTCTGACTCATTCCACGTTTCTTCCCGCTCATCATCCATTCTCTATACCCACCCTCACTCCCTGCCAAGTTTCCACCCTCCATTCCCTTCACCCCAACGCCGCTCTTCGAGGAGCACTTGTCCAAAACCCCTTCACAACCATCCATTCTCTCCCGCCCCGTCTCACCTCCTCTCCGCTGCATTTTTCCTCGTCGCAGCTTCTCTCGAGCCCGCACTTCTGCGAGGGGCTTGTGGATCTCTCCCACCCCTCGTTCTCCCTCCTTCGCAATATTTTTTATTAATCTTCCCCAAACCCCCACCACCTCCACTATCGCTATCTCCGCGAACCCACCCCCATCATCACTCATCATCCACGCCAGCACACGATCCCTGGAGCCTTATCTTCACTCATTCTCCCGAGGTCGTCCGCGAGGGGGAAAAAAATTGCGACTTCCTTCGGTGTGAATAATGGAATGCGACGAGGTCGGAAAGTACATTGCTTTCGTTCCTCGGCCTCGGTCCATTTCGCTGGACCATCATCCTCCCCGCAAACATCTCGCGGGGCGTCCGAATCGGTTGATTTTCCCTCCGTCGCTTCGAAAACGCACCTCGCTGAAGTTTGAACGCCGATCCATTTTGAATGGTCTGCCGAGTCGCGACGAGCAGCTTCGCAACATGCCCTCGGGCCGCGACTCCGGCTGGAAACATTCCGGTGATGTAACGTAGTGATGTAATTGCTCATTTGTTTATGACGGAAGCGTTGGATGCAGAGAACTAATTACCTGAAATTTTAATCGGATAAATGTTTCGTTTACCATCCAGCGCCAGGTGAAAAGGACCGATTTTTATTCACGGTGGGAACGCTGTCGTAGATGCGTTTGGATAGTCCGCAGGAAGTTCATTATTCAGAGCTCACTCCGCCATTAATTCATACATAATAACATCACTTATACACATTCAGCCAGTTTCCCCGGCTCAATGCTTCATTAGAGCATAATGTGCTTCGTCTAATAAACAGAGAACACGCAACAGACGTTTAAAATAATTATATTTACTTAATGTCGAGAAGGAATATCAACATTAAAATATTAAAGGATTTAATTGAAGTTCTTCCCAATGATTAATTAAACAAAGAAGACTACCTTGAAAATGGCAAGTGCATGAATTACTAGATCAGTTCTTAAGCATATGGGAAGATTTGGTTAAGTTCAGAAATGGTTTTAAGCGTTAAACGAATGACGACCGTAATTTACGATTGTCTTAGCGACCAAAATATTTCTACGTTTTGGACATCTAAGATTTGAATTAAGCCGAGTGCATTCGAGTAACCATTCGGGAAGTGTTACGTAAACAAGAACATGAAAGTCGAGCAGAGAAGACAGAGTTATCGTTCTGGAAAAGGCAACTATACTAAACATTTCTTAACATTTATTATCTTAAGTCTATGTTTGTGTCTATCATTGCTTCGTGGGATATGTCTGCAACCGTAATAGTTTTTTATAACTGAGAATTAAAGCAAGACAATTGTGAAGCAAGTAATCATCTATTTTTTTGGTATATCTATCCACCTACTCCGCATGAATCCTTTTTACTTTCAATTATAAGAAATGTATTACTTTAATGCTTAAGTGTATCATTCACTTCCTCAAGCACACACGAAGGCTATCAGTTTCTTTGGCCTGCTCAAAAGATCTCAAGGAAAAGATGATATATGAAAGCGCAATAAAAGGAAGTGAATGTTTGCAATTGGCGTAAAAATGAGATCCAAAAGCGCTTGAAATCAGTTTTTGTTGAGCTGTTATAGAAAAGGATTTCCTGTTTTCAATATGTTATACACACTACTTGTTAATTCCAATACATACCTTGAAGTAATATTGGGAATATGAAAAGCTGACAACGTTAGGAAATATATAATATCCTGCAAATAATGTAACATGCTTTTCGTCACGCCGAGAAAAATAATTAATGGGAGTAATATCGCAACTATTGTATGTACATCAAAATGATACAACTTTCTTGGCAAAATCGACATGAGTTTGATGGAAGTTTCAAAATCTGAGCTGCATATTTGTTTGCAAATGTAAATGAGGGAGCAGCATAGGGAGAAAACATGGAATTAAATTTTCTCTCCCAAACATCAGGCAAGGCGTCGCAGTAGGGTGGCAATCATGTTCATCAACTAATCCGGATTGTGAACATTGGTTGTGGCAGCACGAAACGGGAACAACGCTCTAACATTCGGAGCGGTCCCTAAGTATCTCTTGGGCGAACCTCCCGAAGTCCGGTACTCTTTCCCGTCCCACCCGGTGGGATAGGTACCCACAATAGGGAGGATAACCTTCGGGAGTAGCATTACAACGGACGTTTGGGCTCGCTCACATCCTCGTCCTTCCTTCATTATTGGAACGAGAGATACCTTTCAGAGGCACGTGAATGGAAACATTTGATACCCAGGGAGTGATTAATGAAAGACGAAATCAAGTTAGCTGCTGGAGATGGTAGCGGTAGCCGTGCGCAACGCTTCGCGGCATGGTTTGGTTCCGCTTCGAGAGGAGAGACAAGGTAGGTGAGAGAGAGGGATAAGGAAGGGGAGAGAGAGGGATAAGGAAGGAGAGAGAGAGAGGGATAGCAGTCGATATAAGACTCAAAAAATTTCCCAACTCAGGGAAAAGCATAAGGAAATTTAAAAACTTCCGCCCCACGATGAAATCACGGCTGGACTACACATACTTGCGCGGGTACTTTAAATTGGTGCTATTTTTTAGCCTCACTTTACGATCTATAAAGTGTACTCCAAGTCACAAAAATCGGAGCTTTCATCGATTGGACAAATTAAATACCTCGAAATACGTCCGCTGTCTACGCACCCACCATGATTTCAATAGATAAGAACTGTTTCAACATCATCTTGCGCAATTTTATATTGTCTGTAGGACTAAAGGGCGACGCGTTTTATCAACTGTGCAAGGCGTTGTCACTGGTACTTCATGTACTATTTCAAGGATTTACATGAGTTTATGTATGAAATGTAAATACCTACCATCATGCAAAAGTCAACACCTGCTACGTTTCACGAGACTTCTTTCTCGGTGGAGTTTCTAAGTATTTACTTGTAATAGAGAAACGTGGATTAAAGTTCAAGCATCAACCCCGTCTTTCAGCTTAGTAAACAATCATAATTTGTCTTAAGATTAAGCGATCTGGTGAAAACCAAGCATTAAGCTAACGTCATGGAAGACGAAGACTGAAAAAAGATACAGCAGGCTACCCGCAGCGCCGCCACTGAAGCCATTTCGAATCCTCAAACCGCAACACGATACCCATATTCACTCCCCCGCCCAACACATTCCCCGTCCACATTCCCATGATCCCCAACGATTGTTTGTTTGACTATTTTACCTCACTGAATTTTTCTCTGACATTCATGCGCCTCCTCGACACATTATTTTTACGAGATGTTATCAAAAACAAATGCAACAAATAAACTACAAAGCTTTTCAAAAAAATCTCTCTCCCTTTCTCTCTCACTGGCACGAATGCAACCATAACAGATTCAATTTCTTCATCCCTCCACACGTTTTATAACTCACCCTCCCCTCACTTTAAAAACGCCCGAGCTCGAAGAAAGCGGGAGGGGGAGTGGGTGGGAATGAGAGAGGAGAGGGTAAAAAAGAAACAGCAAACCTCATTTACTTCGCAACACTCTCGCTCCATTCGCTCTTTCGACCTTCGTTCCTCTTTCGTCTCTCCCCTCTCACTGCTTTCTTCGCCGCCTGCTTTCAACCCCCCCCTCGCCGTCTCCCGCACTCCTCCACCCACGCCTCCCTCCCCGCGTCCCCTTCCCAGGATATGGGCCGTGGGGGGTGCAGAGGTGGTTATAAACTACACCGTAACCCCTTCTCCCACTCGCCCCCATCCCGAACCACTCACACCCTCCAACCTCCCAACTTACTCTCTCACTCTCTTCCACCTTCTCTCAACCCCTTCCCCCCCTCTCCCCATCACACACACTTCTCCACCCTCTCTATCTCTCCTCTCCCACCCGGTTACACCCCGTTCCCTTTTCTCCTCACACTCCCTCTCCCTCCGCTATCGACCCGAAATTTTCTTCGTAAGCGCATTAATTTCATGTACACGTGAAGTTCGGCGTCGAATCTCGCATAATTCATTCCCTGGCTGATTACGTGGAGGCCTATCCCAGCTTCGATAAGGGGACCTCATCACCCAAACACCATCCCTTCCTTCCAACCACCCACCCACCCTCGCCACTTCCCAAACTACCCCATCCCACCCACCCTCCCCGCTTTTCTCTCCCCCCACCTCCTTTTCTCACCCTTCAGGATTCCGACCCGCCTCTCTCTCTCTCTCTCCCCCCCCCGACCCTCGCACCTCCGAGCGCAATCTCTCGACTCGACGACCGCACCGATTTCTCGTCCCCCCACCACCACCCACCCTCGA
This sequence comes from Hetaerina americana, assembly GCF_022747635.1. Taxonomy (NCBI): domain Eukaryota; kingdom Metazoa; phylum Arthropoda; class Insecta; order Odonata; family Calopterygidae; genus Hetaerina; species Hetaerina americana. Next base: position 81,474,938 of record NW_027286985.1, on the reverse strand, counting down.
AAACCTCCTCGCCACCACCGCCGCCACCTTAACCACCACCGCCCCCGCTTCCGGCCCCCCTTCAGCCGCCAGCCAAACCCTCTCCAAATCGCCAGGACGACCCATCCATCCCCCTTTCCCGCGAGAAAAATGAAAGAGAAAAAGATAACCTCAAGCTCCTAATCGCGCCCGCGGCCCGGCCTAACCCTTTACTACCCCCCGTCAACCCCTCCTTCCACACCCTCCCATACCCCTCTTCTGCCATCCATCAACCCTCCGCGGGAAACCTCTGTGTATCATTTCACTCCTCAACCTCCCTCCCTCCCTCCACCAGCCGCCCTCTTGACTGCCCCCGACCGGTTCCCTCACCCTCCCACTTACATACCTTCTCCAGGTTAACAATTCCCCCGTGTTCCCCATCCCGTCTTCGTGTTTTTCTGACCTCCCCTCCATCTTCTCCACCACGAGAGAAAAGGGTTACTTATTTCGATTCGGAAAAGTAAAATTTTAATAAATGAATGGACGTAACGCGTCGCCCAGCCTTATCCCCCTCCGCGACCGCGCGGGCTCGCAAACCCTCAATCAAGCGGGTAGTCCGCTCGACGCTTTGTCTGGGACACTGATTAACGTTGTAATGTGGTTTGATTCGTTCGTGGAGAGGACGAGTGGGTGGGACGAGAGGGAAAAAAATTCTGCAAATCAAAGATGGAAATAGCACTCCCGTCCCCGCGGAATTTTCCCTAAAGAAAGGCGTAATTAGTCTTCCATTAATGAAATCACTTGTTTCAGTTGGAAGTTTTAATTATTCGCTCTCTTCTCTTTTTTGGTGCACCCAGTACCTTAGCGTCTCGCTTCTTTTTTTCTACTTGCAAATATATTTATATTGAAAGGTGAGCTGCCCCGAAGGCTGGTGTACGCTTGGTATGGCTCGCGTCTTGTGTGCCATTCTTTGCTTTAACGTAAACCAAGGATTTTCCCTCTAGGATTGTTTTTCATTTCATAGCTACAAACTTCTTGGAAAAGTTCAGCGTGCCTCGCGCTCGAGTTGCTTTTATTCACCTAGTTCTACATTTAATTTATATTTATCCCCGCTTCCCTCGAAATTTCCTTTTCGAGATGGTGATCAAAATCAAGTTTTTTTTTTTAAAGATAAACGCCTCCTTAAAGAAAGACACGGGTAAATGTTCACAAAACATTCCCTGGAAAATATTATAACTTTCATTTCAACTCCAGCATATTCAGAACACTTCACGCTTAAAATATTAAAACACACATTAATAATGGGCAAGAAATATTGCTTATTCTATATTTCCTGTAGATGCCGGTGCATCCCATACCCGTATGTTCTGAATAAGCTTTTGCCACTAATTGCCTATTTGAGTTTTTATCTGAAATAGCAGCCCGTTGGGTAATATGCCAAGAGAAACGTGCCGTGTAAAAACGAAACAGTATTTGTGCGCACAAATCAAATCGATTTACCGACTTTGGAAGGTTGGTTATCAAGCCAATACTTATTACGTCCACCAGGTATCATTAAATCGGCACTTGCGATTGCGTGCACGTTGTAAATCTTCTTTAAGATTTCTTTCCCCCGAGTACGATAACAAGGTATTAATTTCTGACATTTCCCCGATTAAGGTATTGTGAAATGACTCACTGAGAGCTTAACATAATTATTACCCTCCAATTTTTTTTACATTTATTTTTTATATTAATGCGCACCGTTCTCCTTCCAGGTGGACGATTATCTCAAGCGTTAATTTGGCGCTGGTTTAGCGAAGTATATGTATAATTAGGTTTGGAATATACATATATATGTTTATATATATATATATACATATATATATACATACACATATATATATATATGCCTATATATATGCCTATATATATGCATATATAGAATATATATGTACATATATACACACCCATACATGAATGTCCTTTCTATACGTTTACACGTTTTGTACAGTTTTGAACCCGAGTTTATACATAAATGTATAGTTATTTTAATACCGAAGGAGCATAAAGGTATGTTTATACATAGTATCCATTAACCTGGATCGAAATAATTAGCAATTTAGCCGATTATGATCGATTTCGTGGTTATGGGCATGGGAGGGGGAAGAAAAAGAGGGAGAGGGCGGTAGAGGCTGAAGCCAAGGAAGGAGAGAAGAGAGGAAAAGTAGAAAGAAAAATAATTGCTTATAATTCGTTACGAGAGAATGGTCATTACGCAATGCCATAAAGATATTTGAAAGTAATTTAGATCGAAAAACATGAGAGAGAGAAAGAGAAAGGTCTCTCGGTATTTTCTAGCAGATAATAATCTGGAGCGAGGTGGGGAGTGGAATGGGGAGGGCGGGGGTGAAGGGGGGTGAGCGAGAGGGCAGAGATGGGGAGAGGGAGGGGTCGGACGGGAGGAGGAGATCGACGAGGGGGCGGATGGAAGAGATAAGGTGTGAGAGGGATGGGGGATTACAGAAAAGGGGAGAGAGAGTGAGAAGAAGGGGCCGGAGAAGGGAGTTCTAAGAGGAGGAAGAAGGTAGGGAAGGAGAGAGTGAGAGAGTCATGTAAACTGAGCATAACGAAGATGCCAACTTGTAAGAGCCTTCATTGGATCCAAACGATGGGATTACATTACGCCCTCCACAATACGGATGCACACTGCGGGTAGAGAAAGGGGAAAAGGAAACCGAACGGCCGGAGAGAATAGGTGAACTTGTCGGAAGGGCAACGTTTCGTCATAGATGATAATTCGTATTGGAATAAGAAAATGTATGAGGACTTATCAAAATATTGAAAAAGAAGGAAAATATTTTCATGCACTGAAGAACGAAATTAACGCGAAAACAAAACAAACAAATAGAAATCACTGCCGTAAAGCGGAAGACTGGAGCGACATTGAAATCCAACAAATCGAGACGCTGCATTAATGGCGCGAAGCCTTGCGGAAATATATAAACACGAAATTGAAAAAAAAATCTGTAGCGATCATTTCGACAACACCCGACTATCCGGAATACGACGGGAGTGGAGGGATGTGGTGAACATACTCAGGATTTCGCGACGAAGAAGGCGTCGAAACAAAGCAAGATTCACGCTTTGGGCGGTGGGAGGCGGAGGCTGTATGCTGTCCCATCCACCTCCACTCTCCTTCCCCCTCAGGTCCGCTCACCTCCCTGCGGTGGATTGCAGGGGTAAAGGGTGGATGGCGAGCCGGAGGAAGAGGCACCCGGGCAGGGGAGAAGAGAGGTGGAAGGCGTGGAAGGGTTCGACGTAGGGAATGGTGGGGGAGAGGGCTGGGGTGAAAACCAACGGGGAAGACAGCGGGGAGGGCGGGAAATTATAGCAGGGGGTGTGGGGAGGGGTAGGGAACGGGGCCGCGGGGGGAGAGAGGCGGAGGAGGCCGGGCGAGAGGACGAGAGGAGGATAAGCCGGGGAGATCGCAACTAAGGCATCCTCCAACCCGCCATTAATCCGAGTGTGCTTAATTAGTTTTGCTTAATACTGTAAATGATCTCATCGGGATATCGCAGTTTCCCATAACACGGGCCACTACCGCCCGCCCTATCCCACTCCAAAGGAAGCGAAGAAATGCTCCTGCCTCCCGGACTGAAACCCATGCGCCAACCCTCTCCCCTACTCTCCTCCTCCGTGGTCCCACCATCTCTTTCCCAACTCCCCGTTGCCGGCCTCCTCCCTTCCGCGCCCTTTTTCGCCTCTCTTCCCTTCTGACGACTTCCAAGCTTCTTATCCCCATCCCCTCAACCTTCCCCGCCTCCATCTCTCTCTCCGTGCTTCCTCTATTTTTCACGTTACACTGTCTTTTCTTCCTCTCCTCCTTCCTCTCTTCGCTTCCATATCTGTCCCTCCCGTGCTCTTTCACCCCCGAAAGGTTAATGCTAACGGCCCACTGATCGGGCGTGGTCCTTCGAAATACATTAATTCACCTTCCCTGAAACCCGAGCACTGTTCAGATTTGATCAGGAGCTCAAGTATTTTTTTAAAATTCGTATGATTCACACAATCCGTAATAACACAGAGATTACTACTTTTCCTAAATGGGGTGAGGCTCGCCTATCTTAAGAGCAAAAATTAGGTGACTCAAGTGATAGTGGGAAAGCTCTACTGAGGGATAATTATTGGGCCACCATAATATCACATGCTCTGGCAGCTCAATGAAAATATTGGCCTCAAATAACGATCAACTCTAGTGTTGGCGTCATATTCCATCACCCTTAAGACCGGAGGAAAATAATGGGACAACTTAAACCAGATTTCAGTTACGTGAAAGGATAAGCTTGATATTCGGCCGATTTTGAATCAGAGTGAATTTAACTTAAGAGATTATCAAGAATACGTATAAGCAGAAAATAATTCAAAAAAGGGAGGAAATAATTTCTTGACCACAATATATTTTCAACAATAACCACAAATTTCACGTCCAATTTTGACAATCATCAAATTGATTTCAATACGAACAGATACATACGTGAAGTTAAATATACTGTAATTTTCAAACTGAATACTCAATTGCTGTTAAATTAATTATAATACGTTTTCAGTTCGAGATTATTTTCTCATGAATATGGGTTTTGAAAGAGACACGTTGGAGTGACACGACCATAAGTGAAATAAGTACTGCTATTCCTCACTAGAAAGAAAAAGGCTAAGCTAAACATTAAAATAGGAGGGCAAAAATTAGAGCAGGTAGAACAGTTTACGTATCTCGGAGATGTTTTGGACCAACACGGTCAAAGTAGTAGGGACGTAAGGAGAAGAATTGCGCTAGGCAAAGAGGCTTTCACAAAGAGGAGGGAGTTGATGACGGGGACGTTGAGTAAGGATGTTAAGAAAAGACTCGTAAAAACTTTGATATGGAGCGTAGATATGTACGGCGCGGAAACGTGGTCAATGAAGCAGGGGGATAGACGTAGACTGGAGGCTTTTGAAATGTGGGTGTGAAGAAGAATGGAGAAGGTGAAATGGACAGAGAAGAAAACAAATGAGGAAGTACTTGGTATGGTGGGCGAAGAGAGGGGTTTGTTGGGAGCAATCCTATGGAGGCAGGAAAAGTGGATGAAGGGGGTATTGACCGGCAGTGGGATGTTGAAGACTGTAATTGAGGGGAGAATGTTAGGCAAACGAGGAAAGGGAAGGAACAGGATAGGGATGTTGGACGGAATGAATGGAGGAAGAAAGTACTCAGAGCTGAAGAGGGACCTGATGTAGAGTAGGATGTTGTGTTTTGCTAGGGGTCACAAATTATTTAATTAGTAATTATGTCCATCCAAAAACCTACCTTAACCGGTAGATTACCTAATAATAATAATAATTCCTCACAAGGAGGGATTGATACATTTTAAATGTCATCATCGTTTTCGAGGGTAATCCGAAGAATCTTTCTTATCACGGAAGCAAGGCCGGCAACCGCCATCAGTGGCGTAACAATGTCTCGCGGGTTGTCGAGTTCATTACCGGGCGTGGATTGCATTCTCAACTGATCATACAACTATGCACACAAGGTTCTGACATTATGCGTTAATACTTGAAACATATGATGAAAAAAAACCCATTCATCCCATTGATAATTGTCAACTTCAATTCATTTCCATGCCTCTTGTCTTGTATGATGAATCCTTTAATCCTTACGCTAATCTAGTTGTTTTTATCAAAAATGTAATTTGTAATTAATTCCATTAGATTCATATCTGAGTTCAAGGGCTAAAACGTTAACCCTACACAAAACCTTTGATGATTATGAATGACAAAAAAATGATGCTATTTTAACATGCGAAATGAAAAATGTTGTGTGAGTGAATGAATGTTCTTCAATATATGTTTCTGGTGAAATAAAAGAATTTAATGGTAATATTGAGAATTTCCCTTTCTTTTTTCTGCAAAATAAACGAAGTTTTGATTTATAAATTTACTTTGCAATTATTCAAACAGGAGGTGGAGAAAAACGACCCAACCATGGCGATGTGAGGGTGATTTGGTGAAAGAGGCAGCAAGGAGGCGATTACTGTGCTATGTAATTTCAACTTTCGTTTAGCACCGGGGATACAATTAAGAGCTGGTCTCTAAGCAGACCTTCCTCGGGTTTCACATTGATGCGGGGAAAATATGATCAATTAAATAAGGGCTCACCAAATTTTCAAGACAGTTATTCACTTCACATCAAATTTCAGGGTAATGAAAGTTCATTTCAGCAGAGCACGATGGAATAATAAACGTAATCATTCAAAATAATTTACACGAACACGGAATTCATATTTGTGGTAGTACCTCTGAACTCGGTACATTTCTGACCCTGAAAGGGCAGAGTTTGAAAAAAAATAAGGGTGTCGAGATGTAGGTACGCATGTTGTTGGCACTGATGACAGGCGCAATAGCGTGCCACTGCGATTCCTTGAGTTCACCCTTTCCTCTTTTAAGATGAGTTTCAGATGTGCTCTGAATGAGTTTATTTAATCATGAATCATTATTCAAAATCCGCCCTTATTTTTAAGTCAAGTTGAGAGTTCCACTCTGGTTGGGAAAGATCGCTCTTCTGTTCGTGTCTCGGACTTTCAAGCGACGCGTCCCGCCTCGATGCAACTCAATTCTATTACGTCCACGTTCCCTACTTTTACGCCGGAGAGGCATGGTGTGGTTGCGATTTCCTCCACCAGGACCTAAAAGCCTTGCCAGGCGCTGGGGAACGCCGGTTCCGACGTGGGCGTAATGCCGGCGCCTAATTATCCTGCCTTCCCTCTCCCCCATTTACTCCCTGCGTGGTAACGCCTTTGAACTTCAAGATGCCTGTACGTCCCTTGACCGCACAGCGCTAACCCCACCTTTCCCCCCCCCCCTCATTCGCATCTCCCATTCCTTAAACTCGAGCGGGTTTCCCTTTGGAATTATTTAGTCCGTTTACTTAACGGCAACACTTTCGCGAGAACAACTCCCTTGACGGGCTTAATCATTACTGCAAGGGAATATTACATTCGTGAGTATTTTCTGTACACTTTGGCCTTTTGATTCTTTTCATGTTGCCGACATAATTATTTCCAGGGAGCACGGCAAAATAAGCCAGAATTGTAGCAAATTGAGGGGTGCCTGGTTGAAAAGTGATCCCGGTTAAACATCACGGTACTCACTTATGAATTAGCCACAACGCGATCACATTCGTAATATTGCCTTGCTCCATCATACGTATTCGACAACAAGGTGATCTTCCCTTCCACAAAGTCAATTATTTCATTACATTTCAATATACTTCCAAATGTTGTTGAGTCAACAGCGGCTTTTCGGTAACTATTATTCGGCTTTTAGTGTAACAAAGGTAATCAATATGCACACACGAGCATAGTAAGATTCAATTCCCTGAAAAAAAATTAAAAACGGTCTCATGTAGGTATGCACGGAAAGAATCGTTACGAAAATGCAAGTAATCAGGCTGAGCTAAGTTTAGGACTCATGTGATGGATATTTAGATATATTTAGAAATTACAGTCCAGTGCAGACGACTGTAAATATCTGACTAAAACATTGCCCACTTCCCAAGCTATAGAGAGAGATGGAAAGAGATAGAAAGAGAGATACTGCATCAAAAAAACCTTACCTCATTTTTATTAGATCATCAACCCCGGCTCACTACGGCTCGAGAGCCGTTTTGCTTTCCAGCTATTTTTAGGGGTATCAATGATTCCATTTCCTTGTGATTCACGAAGGCACATGGGAGCCGAGTATGGAGCGGACAGCTGAGTGTCTACTGCGCTTGTAGACGTCCGATGAAAGTCCGACAATCCGGATAAAATTGCTGAGTCGAACGTTTCTTATTAGTGTTAATATGAAAGGATTTTGTCACCTGAAAACCTGTTGCAAGGCGTAATGTTTCACCATTAAGTTACTCTCATATTTTATCCCTTTCAATGGTACTCTAATATATAGCGTTGCTTGTCATGCACGGTAAGAGTGTTCGAGGATACCACTTGTGGAAACGAAGTAATAGTTACATAATACTCACTGTAAAGGATGCCAAAAAGAGAAAATCAATAGATACCTTCAGTAGCATACACGTTTGAAAAGAATCAACAGCTGAGTTACTTGTAAATTATCAGATGGAAAACATCTATGGAAATCTAATATTATAGAAAACATCTAAATATGTGTGGCAGGGTTAAAAGAGCCATTAAAAATCACGTGCTATTAAAAAATCGGTTTTCGTTTTCACGCTCTTCTCCAGAGGTCAATCAACGACACTCCTTTTCGTGTGGTGTGCTAATTCAGACAATTAGCATTTTTCCTGGGGGTATTTTCAGCCATGCCACATACCTTAGCTATTACTTTGGAGGTAATTATAATTCTATCATTTCTGCAAGAAATTTCTGTTTTCGCAACGAGAAAAAATGACTCAATAGGGTCATACACGTCGCACAATAATAACATTAGGGAAGACAACCAGCCGACTTGAGATGCGTCCATTTTGGCAGCTTAAAAGGTTTGCCATTTCCCCGGCAGGAAACGTTTCTGTCCACGTTCATATTCCGTCGCAATTCTCACTCATTTCCGGTCATGCATCCCCGAGATCTTCATTTCCATATGCTTGGGTACCGTTGCAAACATTTACCCGAATATGAAATGTACTGTATCGCTTAACTCCGCTCACCACGATTCCGACATTTATGAGGCGGAAACTGATGTTATAAGAATAAAAATACCCATAATTAGTCATTTATTATTTGTATAATCAAACAAATTTCATGTATTGATAACAAGCAATGATAAAAACACCTTTAGACAATTCTTAAGATAACATTCTACTCTCTAAATACATGTACTCATCTGTCCCCTGATTGATGCTTATGACACGCCTATTGTTGAGAAAATAATTTTTATTATCAGTCACTGGCCATGAAGTGAAAGTTGAAAGATATCTACTCTAAATGAAAGAAATTGTCTTTTTTTATATTTTTGATGCCATGCATACATTGAAGTCTTATCAAAAAATATGAACAGGACTATGAATAACTGAATTCTATCTATCTAGCAATATTGGCACCCTGCAAGCCAACGCTAGTGTGTGTGGCGTCGTAAATCTACCCCTTAATACGTTCAAAAATAATCGTATTATATCATTAAATCTTAGTTTTTTGAATGATTTACGACCCATATAACAATATCCCACAGGTAATAAAAAATTATCTACCTCTTAAGTCATTTTAACCTTATGCTGTAACACCATCATACACGCGTCATCGATTTCATCGAACATTGATCTTGATGATTCATAATTATACTTATATATAAAATAAGCAAAAGTTAATATTTTCACTGCAACTGTAGGTATGGGTGATATATTTTAATTGAGAAACGGATCAATTATATAATAAAAGCTTATCGAGCTGACATCCAGAAACGTATGCGCTATGAGATTGGCAAAAACGTTAATTGTATTAGGTGGACTGAAACATTCGGTTTATGTATGTACCCATGGAAAAAATTAGGCAATCGGTGTTCATATTTGTGGTTTCTGATGATCAACTGAAATATTAACTTAATTCAATAAATAAACTGGCAAGATAAATATTTTGAGAACATTTCCGACTCGAAATTACTAACAGTTGGTTTATTAGTGTAACAGCTAGAGTGAGGGACCTTCTCAATCATGATGAATTGGTCGCATTGCCACGCATTTAGCACATTGAGACCCCTTAACGGAATAGACATTTAATCATGGCATGTTGTGTTTTGTGCGTTATCAGGATCGAGGAGTAATGTTACTCTCAAAATTTCAAACGAAAATGAAATGAAGTACCGTCTTAAATGAGTAACTCAGGGCATTTAACAAAACTATACTCATGAAATCCAGGGTCAGCCATGCAGCTAGTTAGTTACATGAGCCAGACGACCGTGTGTTACATGGGTACGAAGAATACACGAACGTGTTGGCAACGACGGCAAGAAGGCGATGTGACCGAAATGACATTTATGCTATAGAGTGAGTACCGAAAGTAAAAATTGCACCTCTGATGATGATAGTAGCACATAGAAAAATAAGCTGTCATTTTCTAATATAAAATAGAACGAAGTTAAACTTATTACCACTAGAAAATCGGGTACTTAACAATTATTCATATATTAATTAAGGAGTGCCATCAATTATGAGTTATATCAACATTTTAATGAGAATATTCAAGATGGAGAACAGTGAATACCTCTTCCTTGGTCTTCTGAGGCAGACGACCACGTATTACTTACATTATCTTTAGCAGCTTACTGCAAAATCATTCTTAAAATTCGCCCCGTCAAAAATGCATAGATTTACCTTAATAAAGGAACTTCGTGGAATAATGAAAGGAGTGTAAGAAACACGCTTCTAAGAAATTTGCAATTTTATTCTCGCATAACTTTACAAAAACATTTACCATGAAATACCAGCTTTATGGTTGTACGATAGAATTCTCATAAATTTTGTAATTAAAATGTTTCAAAGTTGACTCGGCATTTATTAAAAAAACCGTTTTCCGGGAACGCCCTATATTTGAAGGTATTCAATAAATACTTACAGAGGACGACAATTTAGCGAACATCGCCGCTGTAAACAGCCCCACTACACAATACACACGTATTGAGTTATTTTAAGTATAGCTGGAACTCAGAAGTTTACATTTAATAACCCATTCAATGAACTATCAGGTTTTTTTGCCACCTTAGCATTATGTCGGTAGGTAAAATCTATTAAAGTTTAATGACAAAGAGTTGGGCAAGTTTTCACGCCTTGAACATTTTAAAATCTATCCTTTCCCATAGAAGGCACAATAACATCCACTTCTAAGTTTCTCTGTGGACGTGTTAAATGTAGACGTGTAGGGGGAGATGAGGAAAGACCGGGGAAAGTAGTGGCCACGACGAACACGAGGCGTGGCCGCTAAACGAGGGCAATCACTCGCCTCCAGGAGTACCAGTATTATATGCCCCGTCTACCAGAAGAGGAAAGAGAGCACCATGTCGCCCACACATTGAGGTATAAGTACATTTTGCATAAGTAGTTATGTAATGTACAACATATTTCATACATATGTTGCATGCATATGTGTTTGTTAGTGCACACAAACATATATATATATATATATATATACACACACACACATATACCTATATATATATGTATATATGTATATATATATATATATATATATACACATTCAAACACGAAATCCCGCCAAACGGCGAATAAATACTCATATATACAGAAACAGATATAAGGAAAAGGGATAGGAACACATATATATATATATATATATATATATATATATATATATATATATATATATATATATATATATATATATGTGTGTGTGTGTGTGTGTGCGTGTATATGTATATATATGTGTATATATATATATATATATGTATATATGTATATGTATATACTATATATATACATATACACCCACACATACATATATTCATATACTCATGTGTCTCCACGTATTAACTCAATTTCAGAACTTAACTAATCAAAAAACACCAAGACCTCTCTATGTTCGTCCTTTCTATGTGTTCCTATCCCATTTCCTTTATCTATTACCATGTGAATGAATATTTGTTCCCATGAGGCGGGAGTTCGTGTTTGAATGCATGTGTGTGTATATATGTATATATATATATATATTATATATATATATATATGTATATATTATATACATATATATATATATATATAAATTTAAATACTTAAAATCTACCAACTCCGAGACTTTTTTCATCTTTAACTCCTCCAGGAGCATACGTATAGAAATCCTCGTTTCGTGTGGGCCGAGTTGTTTGTAGTCCGTCTTGTTTCGGCTGAGGCCGCGGGCCGTGATGGGGGAGGAAAGGGGACGACGGAGGCTGTCGGGAAGGGTAGGGGGAGAATGTGAGAGCGATTGAACGGGGGATATGGGAGGAAATGCAGTGGGGGTGGTGGAGGGAGTGGTGGTTTGTCGGGTGGGGAGAGGCTTGGCTGGGGTTGGAGGGCAGGCCAGGAGGGGTGAAACGAAAAGGGAGAGAGATTGAGGGAACGAGGCCTCACTGCCACTCCCTCACGATTCGAGCAAATTATCCTTCCACAGTCCTCTCTGCCCTTTCCATCCCTTAAACCCCCTCACCCACTGGCCCGCCAGCCACCCGCCGTCCCCACCTTCCAACACCCGCATAATCCATCTCTTCCTGCATCGAGTTCTCTCTCTATCCCCTTCTTCTTCTCCCTTAGCACTAATGCCATAAACTTCCATCTCTCTCTCCCTCTCAAACACATATTCCACCGTCTCCTCCCTCAAAACTCATTCTCCCTCTCCTCTCGAACAATCCTTCTCCATCTCTCGCGCAACTACACATGGCCCGGGAAGGTGTAACTATACATATACATACATATATACGCGCGGTGTGCAATGCGCCCGGACGCCTGCTTCGTACAATCCAATGATCCCACCACCCAATACAAAACACATCCGTCAGTTAAAATAGATATCTGGCAATTACCTCGAGCGGCACCGGATTAGAAGTAGCCGACTAGTTCAGTCTCTGTCTCTCTCTCTAGAGGATCCTCGTCTGTTCTTCACGACCCCTTCCGCAAGGGATGGAAAATATTTCTCCAAACATCCGTGCTTAATGCTCCGGTAACTAATTATTCATTCTGAAGTAATGCTAATTCCAATCATTCAAGTCCAAAATGGACACGGCGGTTGGCAGAAGCAGTTAGTTGGCCTAAAGGCACTTCAGCAACTCCTTCGTTAGTATCTCGATCCGGTTCAAGTGGATACCTTTATGAAGAGCATCGTTTTTCCATCTTTCGCTGAAACTCCGCCCACATATGCGCAGTTACTTGAAATACCAGCCTATGGGTTACTTACGCCTTTTATTTGGTGAGTGATTTATAAATGCAAGTTTTCAATATCACTGCAGAGAAATTAATAATGGATTTTTGAAGGTTTACGTACTCTGTCAGTTTAGGAAAGCATTCGCATTTTTAACCTCCCATCGCCTTTTACTCAGTTTCAGCGGGTGCGGGGTAATTATGGAGGAGCGAGCGCTGTTGCTTTCAGTTCTAGACAGAAATAAGAGGTTTACGCATTACTTTTGGCCCTTGCCATGAGGAAGATTCTCGTAAGACGCCTCAACACCGGCTGCGAACATCTGCATTTTCGCCTGAAGAGAGGAACAAGGAAAGTATGCACCGAATGAAAAAAACCAAACTCGTCAAACTTAATTGTGATATTTTTTATCCTCTATCATTTGTTCCTAGCACCAATTTTTGCAGAGAAATGTACCCTGCCAAGAAATTTTAAGCCTAAAAAGTCTTCAAAAACTGGGATTTTATCGTACGATAAAAAGTGGACATGCACAAAATGTTTACCATTATTTATTTCCCCCACTTTCCAAAGATTCCCTTCCCCTGTTTCCTTGGGCTCACGAACCTTATCCTTTTCACAATCAATCGAGTGGTCATAACCGTTAAGTGCATTCTCCTTGATGTGCCTTAGGCGAGAAAATTCCTGGGCTGCTAGACCATTTTGGGTCTTTTTCTTCTTTTTGCTACCTTATCAACGTATTATTTTTACCATATCTTAAATCATTCTTCTGTACGATATTTTCATTGTAAATAAACACATCCTTCCACCGGAGGATAATTTAATAATTTTGATTGGAAATTAGTCAATAGGGAGTGGTTACTTTACTTGTGTACTGTTACTTTACTAACAGATGTAGATGAAGAAGAGTTAATCGTATTTTAATGATATATTGCGAACTCGTGCAATTTTTCTATTTCCTAAAATGCCTATCCAATTTTACTAGAATTGAAGTTCGTTTACAATCTTCGTAATGAGGTTTGATAATGGTAACAATAATTCTATTAATTAGTCTTAATATTTTCCCAAAATATGAAACTTACACCATTTTACCGGCGAATACTTCCCTTCGAACTGTGAAAGTCACACTTTTCGGCAACATTGATATCACGAATATGAATAGCTTCTATAGAAAATATTAGACAATCATTTTACTTAATGAAATATGTTTACAGGTTACTCGGAACAGATGAGATATCCAAAGTTTTGTCACCTGGGTGACTTGACGAGTTACAATTCATGGCAACACCTATTCCGCCGTCTCCACGTCGGTTTGGGAAAACGACAACTTGTTTGAAAGGAACCAGGAGAAATATTTTAAGTACCTCAGACCAGATGGAATTAACAGGATTCGAAGAAGGCAGTGAGCGGAAAAGAAATGAAAAGGCTTGAATCCCAATGGAAGTGCTTGAATACTTGCATCGGCACAGAGGCTGAAACGGATAAACTCGTAAGTAGCGAGAAGCGCGATTTTCCCCCAGCCCGTCAAACAATTTTCGTCCCACAGAATAAAGAACGCCCTTATCCACGCGTCGTTGGAGGGTGATCATGACCCGCCATGGAGTTCCCAAAGGCTCACAAACCTCGATACTCACCATCCATCCTCCGCCAAATGCCCCGAGAGAATCAATCGCAGAGGAGTAGGAAATGAAATGGATTACTCAAATATATGTATGCGTGTAAACTTGTGTATGTGTAAATAAATAAATGAATAAAAAAAATATATATATATATATACATACATACATATATATATATATATATATATATATATACACATATGTGTGTGTGTATAAAGGACACATCTGCCTCGGGATCGCGCGCTGGTCGTCTGCCACCCACCGCGCGCTGAGGCCATGTGGAAGGAGGAGAGGCCTGGGAGTGCGAAGAGGGGAACGGGGCGGGGGAGAAGAAAGAGGGGTCGGAGGGGCGCCGGAGACGGCCCCAGAAAGAGGGGGAGTCGTGCATGCGCGCATATGTGTGCGGGGGCGATCGCCCTTGAATCGGGGCGTCTCTCTCGACGCACGCGGCGCGAAAAGAAGCAGGGAGAGGAGGAAGGGAAAGGAGGGTGGGAGAGGGCAGGAAAAGGGGAGGAGGCGGAGCCGGGGGAATTCGTTCGCCGTCCGCGCGCAATTGGAGGCACAAATCATGACGGCTGGGTAGGAATGAGAGAGGGAGGGGGAGGAGTGAAATGAAATCGAAAAAAGAAAAAGGGGAAAACGTGAACGTGGAGAGGCAATCGCAAAATCCGCGAGGCAGCGACAATGTTAAACGACCGAAAACGGCGCAATATCTGATTAAATATGCGGTCATTGTGTCAGATGACTCAGCGACTTCCACGCACTCAAACACACACACAATCACGAACACACGCTAGCGCGAATTCAAACGGAGTCGCTGCTGGTATTTTTATCGCTGTTTCCTCTCTCTCTCTCCCTCGGACCGATTGCTTGCCCTCCTACGTGTCCCACTCGACCCACCTTCTACCTGTCCATAAAAACTCACTCCCTGTACCCTCCACCACTCCCTGTATACTTCACGTCACCGATGACGTTCAAGACCTTTCCTATAACAGAAGAACTATCAGCAGGAGCAGTGCAGTGCTCCACTCGTCCAGGGTCGGTTCTCGAACTTTTCCGACCATAGCCACTAGGTTTTGGTGAACGCTGATTTTTCTCGCGCTTACTCCCAACCAGAATGACCTAGTTATCTTATCCTTGACGCTTAAACTATACCGTCGTGGTGATGAGTATCAAATTTGAATACCAGCTTTCGGTAGAGATACTGCACTCAAAAGTCCATTGCTGTGCCAGCATTAACATGCATCTTTAGCAGTGATGTTTAAAATGTATTATTACCCCCATCGTACTACGATAGGAGAGATCATATCAATACAATTAGACAGATTTAAGATGTCATTTTTTCCACGAACGATTGCAATTTCAAATCTTCTGCCCTTCGAAAGTAGGATTTTAAAAAGTTGACGAGTGAATCCTATTCCCGTAAGAACATCGAGAGAACAGCTATCGCTCCTCGTATAAAATCATTTTATTACTTCCAATGTATCATATTTAATAAAATATGAGTTATTTTTGTATATTATGGATGATTTAACATAGTTAAACTTTCAAAATATTTATATTGATCCTCTAAATAGTGCTAAAATTATGAAAATCAGATGACGAGCTACACTCATCATTTCAATGCAAGGGGTTAAGGATCAGAATGATAGTGTCCTACCGCGGTAGGGTCATATCTGGGTCAAAATTAGTCTAGTGTGTATTCACTCCCTGCCAAACACCCTAGTGGTGGCTTTCAGGGTACTATATTAAGAAAATAATTGTTTTTAATTGTTGCCACTTATGGCTTGTGTCTAGTCGAATATTGACTCATACGAACTCTTTCAGTTTCGATTTGCTCTCTAGCTCGCTAGAACTTCGGAGTTAGAGGAAAAAACACAATCATTTAGGCTTGTGACGTGAAAATACAAAAATTGGAATCTTTACAAATTTATCACTACGAAGCGGTGAGATGCATTGAACTTGACGACATTTTTTCAGTATACATTTCTTCGACAACAGTTGCTCTAATAGTACAACATTTTGAGAGGTTTGAATTAACGGTACACGTACACATTTTCAACGGTACACATTTTTAAAGTTAACCTATTATCTATGTGTTCATTCAAAATTATTAATTATACTTAGCATTTTATCAATAACTGGAAAGTACGCTTATTTTAATTTGACAAGTTGGAAAAAAAATTGTTTTCTACTCTAATACCAATAATACATTAAATTAAGGCGGTAAGTAATCAAGATGATTCGACCATCTTAAGTTCCTCGCACCTTATAATCTAAAGTTGTACCAATCAATTTTGATATGCGTTTTATTCGATAGACTTAGTGCATGAAAACAGGGCCAACCTTCACTCTACTTCATCTTAGAAAATTATCCCATAAATTGTCGGAGAATAACATATTTCTTGTAGTCTGAGCAAAATTGTCGTGTCATAATTCATGAGGGTTGGGTACACATATCGATTTACCCCATGGAAGACGGGTGCAATAAATCTGAGAAGAGGAAAGTCCCACTTTTGAGGTTTTGTGACCGTGGGCCGCTGCATGGGACGCTCAAGTTGATAATTGCAGGATGACGAGAGAACCCTAAACCCCACGTCGAGCCTCAAAAACAAAGGACTTCTCTATTTTTCTCTCCCATCCGAACCCCATCTCGTCAGAGACGTAGCGTCCATCTGGCCCGACTCAACCTCAATTCCCACAAGCACCTCTCATCTTCCCAGCCTTCCAAAACACGATTCCTTTCCACCCCTCAAGCCGCACTGGGTGCCGAACCTTATTTCACCCAATCTTTTCTATCTGCTACCCGTTCAAGTGGCGTGACCAACCGAGAACTTTTAGCATTCAGAATTCGCTCTGGCAGTTTGCACCATTGCGTTACGTTTTGCAATACGTTAGTCACCAAAGAAAACTGGGGAAAAAATACCCATCAGTATCACATGTAATGTCTATCATTAAATGCCAAATGAAATTCAACTGTCGCCATTCCAGCTTATTAAACGTAACACCATAAATTGGCAAAGTGATTTTACCCTTCCTTCGGTTTGTGGGAAAAAACAAGTTAGGTTTTGTCGCTTTATTACCAAACATTTTTAACAGTGAAGTATCAATCTAATGGTGACGGTATTGATAATGTCACCATATAATATTTCGGTATATTATTGATGAAACTAGGTATGCTACCGTCATTTGCATCAATTCCTGCATTCAATGTTGACGCGAAATCAAAGGAACCTGCGTGAAATTTTCAACAAATAAATGAGGAAGTGATATGTCGTGGTTGTGCCCTGTCGGCATTGGCGATGACCAATGGTACAACTCCGTACAGGGGTGTGTATTCAAAACGGGATTTTTTTTGCTCCTGGTTCGAGTGTTGTGCGGATAGCACACTCTTCAGGAGCGTGAGTGAGTCCGGGTCCTGAGGGTGACGTTGAAGGGCGAGAATCCTTGGCGTCATTCGTTAGGAGCCGGATAACGTCGTTGACAGCATCACTCCTCCTACCACTCCGCGTGGACGGCGAAGTCGGTCATGTGATCACACGAGTAGCTCACAAGTGAAAAGCGAAGCTCTGGATAAAGATGATAACGTTATCTCTTACGATGCATAATTAAATTATAGATAATTTTCAGTGGAAAACGATTGTTTGAGCATGCGATAGACGGCATATCTCACAATAAATAATTACTTAAAATGTTATACAGCCAATGCAGTAGGAAATTAGTTTATAGTATTAAAATGCCCGCATCAGCGAAGTATCCGGCGAAAAAATGATAAAAAATAGAATGTTTCTGTTTTCACGCTCGTGTGCTTGTGAGTTTGGGAGCGCATTAATTTTTGTGTGGGAAGGATCATTTAAATTCGCGATGACGCATCGAATTTTGAGTCATATAGATTCCCATTGTGGTTAAAATAAAAAGAAGCCTCATACCACATTATTTCGGGAAACTCGCCCAATCTTCCTTACTCACCATTGCATTTTAATGGGCAATGAATTAGTACATCGCGTGAAACGGTCTTAAAAGAGCGAGACGGATCCGGGGCGGGATATTTCTCTCCGTCCGAGGGAAACATTTTGAACGGAAATAAGGAAAGGAAATGAGTATAAACTCCGTGTCTGGAGGGCGAGGTGGAGGGGACGGGGTGGGAAGGGGGGTAGTTTTAGCTGGAGGGAGGGTCGCCGCTCGTGGACGAAGTACCTTCCCCACAAGTTCGTCGCCGATAGATGGGCGCCGCTCAATCTATCTAATTACATCATCCCCAGTCAACCCTACATTCTCGCCACTCAGCCGAGCGTGGTCAGGCCGCCGCCGAGTTACCCTCCCGTCTCACCACCCCCTCCAACTCATTCGACCCCACCCTCGACCCCCCGATATGCCATCCCCCCCTCCGTTCCCTCCTTGCCCGTCACCTTCCAGGCCAACCAACCCCCACCTTACCCCCCTACTCCCCCACTTCTCGTCCTCTTTATTTCCTTCCGCAACAACCCCTATTCCCACCCCTTCCCCTCATTCACCCCCGAACGCCCACGCTTTCCGAACCATCGTCCCCCGCCAAAAACCCTTTACCCCACCCTGCCTTGGTTCTCCGCCTGGCCACGTTGTACCCCCATTCCCTTCCTCACTATCCGCGGCCAAAGGGGGAGGGAGACGGGGGGCTCGGCGTACCCCCATCGCCACCGGGTCTGCACACCCGTTTTCCGATCTCCAATCCAACCCCCTACCCCCCTCCGCTTGCCCCCCCACACACACAGTCCACCCCTCCCCGAGCACTAAATGAAAGGGCCCCCGGCCACACATGCCCCGCTATAAACCTAGAGCAATCTATCTCCTCGGCTCCGGACAATACCATCTTATTTCCGAATGCCCAAACTGGTCGATATCAGTCCACCTCCCGCTCCTTCCCCCATTTTCACTCCTCCTCCCTTCGCCATTAATTAGGGGTGAATCGATCGGGAATCGAAATTTCTTTTTTTTTCGTTCTTTATTTTTTTGTTAAACTGAAAGCATTTTGCGCGGTGGGAACCGGTGTAAGAACAAACATACGTTTTTTTTGAGCGAAATAATAAAAGTCCTCCCCCCCCTCCAAACAATATCGAGACCGATGGGAAGTACGTACCCTCCCTCCCACTCCGATCCGCGCATAAAATTATGATCTTAAAAACGAACGCATTAATGATTTACAGTTTCGTGCAGGAAACGAATTATAAATAATTTATAGAACTATAATTTTCGTTAGACTAGCGAGGGTGGGTGAGGGAGTAAATCCGGGGAAGTAAATGTCTGCACCTTTATTAGCATCTAAATTGGGGACGTAAAATGGAAAAAAATATATGCATACACTCAACGCCGTAAAAATGTGAGTAAATTAAAAAAAACACATGCATATATATACATACATATATATATATATATATATATATATATATATATATATATATATATACATATTTATTTATATATATGTATGCATCGAACGTCTATCCCCACCTATCTGCTCTCCCCACCACTCTCTCTGAGGGCGGAAATTTCCGACTCTTCTCCCGAAGGAACGTGAGCGGGCAACGGTGCGGCACACTAAGTTTTCCGACTCTTTTGTTTTTTTTCTTTTGATACCAAGGGAGAAAGGAAAAACTCTTAGATACACTACCCTCGGAGAGCAGCTGACCGTGGAAGAAGCGCCAATTATTTCGCGGCGATAATTAAACAATCTCTTCGGAACCCCCGGACGCAGACGTGAACGCGAAACGCACACGCGAACGAAAACACAAAGAGCCACTGAGCGCATGTGCGCGCGTGAGTCTGTGTGCGTGCGCGTGTACCTATGTGTACGTGAGTGTGTGGAACAGCATACGATCGTTTCAGACTGCATTCCCGCGTGACTAGCATTCAGCGTCCCATCCATTTACAAGCCCACTTTATTGCATCACAACCGTCAATCCATCTTCAACGCTCTTCCTCTTCACCTCTCTCCATTCCTCCCTCCCCCTGGCGGCATTATTTCCCTCCCCCCACCTCCACACACAAACACACACGTACCCTCACCCCATCCCAGACCGACCGACCAAACCCCCTTTTAAACTCCACCACTCTTCCTTTTCATCCCTCCCTCCCCCCTCACACAAAACTCCTGACCATATCCCCTCCCTCCCCACTCCCCCCCCCTCTCGCCTCATTCCCCCCACGAAACCCATCATGGCAAGCGGGACAGCCTTACTTATCCCTCACCCCCCGCCCACCCCACAGACCTCACACCCACTCCAACCCCCAAGCCATAATACTCATCCCACCGCTCCACTTAAACCTCCCCGCTCCCCCACCCACCCCCTGCATCCCCCGCCGGCACAAAACCATCCTCTCCTCACCCCCTCCCACGTTTCAAAAGCGTTGCATTTGGCGGCGTCAGAGTCGCCTCACACCCCTCGCTGGCTCCTTCCTCCCCTCTCTCCCGCCCCCACGTGTCCCCCCCCCCCAAACCCCTCTCCCAACGCCCCCTCCCCATCGCCTCGGCTTCCACATTATGTCGGCTCGGACACCAATAATGATGATTTATTTTATGGCATAAAATTATAGGCCATAGCATGAGTAATGTATACAGAGTAACGACGGGGGTTTCGGAGTGAGTGGGGGAGGCGGAGAGCAGGGCGGGGTAAGGGAAGGGCTTGCGGAGGTTGTGGGTGAAGGGAGTGGGTGTGGAGGCGGGGGAGTGAGGGGGAAAGACACGGAACGATGAGGGGACGGTTGAGAAGGGGGGGAGGCAGATTAGAAGGGGGAGATGGGGAGGAGGACGGGGGGAGGAAGGAAATGAGGGGAGGAAGATTAGGTCGGGGAGGGGTGGAAGTTGGGGGATGGTGTGGGAGGGAGTGAAGGCGGTGGAGGATGGAGGAAGGGGCCAAGGAGAAGATGGGAAGCGACGGGGGAGAAGAAAAGCGGGAACGGGAGACGGAACGGAGAGGAAAGAGGGTGGATGTTGAAAGAGTGGGAAACCGATCAAGTGAGCCGAGAACTGTAAGCATCCGATGGCGGGATGGACTGCAAAAAAAAACTTTGTCCGAACCGGTGTGAAAGTGAGGGAATGAACTAAAAGATGCCATTGCGCAAAGTCGTGAGCCTGAAATCAAAAGGAAGAGGTGCCTAAAGAGAGGCGGCGTACGATCTGAAATTCGATTTTGCATTAACTTCTCGATTGATGGCAAACGAACCAACCGCTTGAGGGCGAAAATGCCGAATAATATACATATATATGAAATTGAATTAAATGACCCACTACACAACGATAAGGCATTATGCTCGATTGGATATGCAAAATCGACCAAAAAAACTTAAAGTTGCCCCTTTAGGGAATAAATATTAGGATATAAAATCAACATATTATCCTGCCGACTCTCGCTGTGGTGTGTGGCAGCGGGTGATTCAACAAGAGACATTCATCACCAAACATTAAGTTTTTCTTAATTTTTAGCCACAATATTCGTGTAAAATATTTCAAATAATGTAGATCATGAGAGTTATAGGTACATGCACTACGTTATCTGTGTGAAATATGCTTCTCTACGATAGTCACGTCATCTTTTACTCTCTACGATCATCACGTCACAGTTAACGTCATCTTTTAAGTACACACACTGAAAGAATAGAACACTAATTGGGATAGAATCAATGAAGGTGAAAACAAAAAAAAGGAGAGGAATAAAATATTCTCTAAAAAAGCTTTGGAGTTATACACTTTCACTTGTTTTCCCTTTGTAAACAAAACGTAGACAACCCGAGAGAAAATTTTGCGAATATAAAGGCATGAGTTTAAGTCCGAGGATAACAGTGGAAAGTCAGGTCTACACACATTTCTCACTATTTACGATGTAACGTCCAAGGTCACACGCCGCTCGCCTTTTACGCTATCATTTGTTGCCCTTTCAAATCCAGAAACGGAAAAGGAAATTTGATTATTGGACAATATCAATTCCCAACATCTCACTATTGGTTCGTAACATGAAAATGTCAATTCCTTGGAGTCTAGAAATACAAACACTGGTATTTTGGTCTTTCGAGTTTTGGACATGCATTTTTGTGACACACCTCCGCCCAGTTACACTAAATCACTGCTAATGCAAGCGTAAATACTCCTATCATTATATACCTGCAGTCAGCATTCATAATGCAAACTCAAGGTAATAAATAACGGTTAGTATATTACATTCTCAATACTACTAGAACGTGTCATTAAAAATATAACAATAAGTAATAATTTATGATAGTTAATGATGGCGAGAGCATATAATATATAATTGACTTCCAAAGGCTAGCGCAAAGGATCAACAACATAGTTTCCCTAGAGCTAGTATAAATAATTCTATCATAAATAAAACAGCCAATAATAGCTCTTCATAACAATAGTTAATTTTCTTTATAGTTCTTCCCAGGATTTCTCTTTCCATTTGAAATCTGGGGCCTATGCGGAATATAATTTACTCATATAATTGTACTGGTTTCCTATAAATCACACTCATGGACAAACCACAACTACCTGATGAATGTGAAAACATTTGTTCTCCACTAATATGTTGTAACAATTGGCACATTGTTGCTTTTTGTAAGTAAAATAACAAGAATTCAATTTCTAAGGTATAAAAAAGGCTTAAAATTTCACAATTAAAAATTGTCCAAGCCATTCTTTTCTTCACCTGATGATTATGTAATACATCGAAACCCGGTCGTAAAATAAAAAAAAAAATCAAGTGGAAAAGTGCTTCGATCAGTTATTCACCATTTTTTTCTATTATAATTTTGTGAATGGGTGAATGGATTATCATTCGGATACTTCCTTTTACTTAAGGCGGTGAGCTAAGTTATTCACGATGACGATTTAGATCAAATATTGATGCGTCTATCAGCGCATACTGTGTCCGGCTGCTGAAGTGAAAGGACGTGTATCTCAGCGTGTTCCTCCTATAACCTGTACTACATACCCAGGAAAACAATTGCTGTATAATAACATCTTACTTTAGTGTAGCTGCGTTGATAAGTAATATACATATTTCTTACCGAAACAGTTCTTAGTGCCAGGGAGCCTCTCATTATTCGTGTGCGGGAAATCTTTACAGCTTAGGGGTACAGATAGTTTACATTGTTAGTCAGTGATTAAGTGTAGATCGTGGAAGTTTCGCTGTTCCTATATTTTGTTATTGAATTAAAAAAACGATAACAGTTTCGTTTTCGTCGGTCGACTGGCATAGGGAGCACCATTTTGGAGTGGACGCTGTTGGTGCCCTGATCCAATATCGAGGGCGGGGTGTTCTCTCTCAAGAGAGATGTGGCCAGGGCGGGGAATTTGAAAGCCCGCCGTATCAATGAGGGGGCACGGATTCCCCCAGATTGGGTGATCGCAGACCTAACTGGAGCTCCAGGCTGTCAGTGTGTTTAAACCACTCAAGAGGACCCCATGAATTGGTTTTCCGATGAAATTTCATCTTTAATGGGAACACGGAAGCCCTTGAGGAATGGGAAACAATATTATTCTTTTAAATTCCTAAATAAGTATTTTTTTCTCAATCTTTTTCTTTCTCAATCTCATCGTAATTTTTCACAATGGCCGTAAAAAATTATACATTTCTATTATTAAACATCAAATTAAATATATCTATATAAAATCGGCGGTGACTACATTTAAGCCTTTGAGAATCTAAGTGACGCACGTCACCAAAATCAAATCGAAAAGGTATCTGAAAACTTATGACGATAATACCACAAAAAAATCCTTATCGTTGTCCGTAGCAAATGCGAGCAGGCTGCTCTTTTCCGTCCTCCATTCCTCGAATGGAAACTCCAAAACACAACTACTATCTTTTTAATGCTAGCTAGCACTTCACCTCATTCTGCCAACAAAGGCTTCATTGACAAAATAAATCAAACCGCACGAGACAAAATCGCTAGCGGAAACAAACGCACGGAAATCCGCAGGGAAGGGGTTCCTCGACACCCAGAACGGCCGCGTGAAGGCTAGAACAAATTAATGACGGAGCGGGAAAGATGGACGCGGAGCTCGACGGAAGGAGGGGAAACCGCGCAGGTAGCGAGAGGAAAGAGGCGACGGGAAGGAGGTGGGAACTCGCGGGAGGGGTAGGAATTAAAGAAAAGAAACGGACGTGGCGGGGGAAAATGATGGGAAGTCAGTGGGCCGGGTTGGGGGTGGGGGGGGGGAAGGGTGGAGGGGGTCTTCGAAGAGAGGGTGAACATGGAGACAATGGAGGCATTAAAAAGGGGATGATGATAATGGCGGTTGTGTGTGGAGGAGGGGGCGAGGAGGAGAGAGGGAGGTGGGTGGAGGAGGATTAGGGAGGTTGGGGGTAATGGTTGGGTGGGTGGAGTAGGGCGATCCTTGTGGGGAGAGGTGGAGGGGAGAACTGAATGGTTCGGGGGGTGGGAATGAGAGCAATGAGGGGGTGTGAGGGAGTTGCGCGGGAGGCTTTCAGGGATCGGGATGGGGGAGGGGAGTGATAGGGAATCGCGTGAGTCGGTTTGAAAGACGTGAAAAGGGGCTTTAAAAGAAGGAGAGAGAGTGAGAGAGAAAGAAAGAACATCGAGGAGGGGTGAGGGAAAGGGCGATTGTCGGAGAGGGGCGAGCGAAGGTAGGGAAATTATAAAAACGAGAAACGTATCATTACTCCCACATTATTCGTCAATGACAAACCGGCCAACATTATAAGTCACAATTTGTTTTTAACAGATGCAGCACAGGACGCGGCGGACCCGTAGAGGGCCCGAACAGGGCCTTATCTCGACCGAGGCCTCGAATTTTATATTTATAGACCTAGGACTCATTTCCGGTCGAAAGGATTGCAGCTGATTGGGGTATATGAGGGGGCAGATGGGGAGGGAGGGAGAGAAGAGGATTTTAGAGGAGGGGGCAGATGAGATGAAAGGATTCGAGATGGAGGGGTGGAGCAGGGGAGGCGACTGGCCGAAGGGGAGTGGTAGGTGGGGAGAGAGGGAAGGGAACGCGAGGGAGTTAAGAATTCTGGTCATAGGGAAAGAGCGAGATGACTGCAGGAGAAAGGTTAAGTTGGGAGGAGTCGGAGAGGGCGTGCGCAAATGAGCGAAGGGGACACCGATGTTGAGCAAGGAAAAGCATTGCAGGCATCAGAGCAACTGGGAGACATTTGAAGGAGAAAAACAAATCAACGCGAGAGGAAGAGAAAATCTGGATGAGGAAAGCATAAAAAAAGAAAGATTAAAGGACGGTCGCCCCCACAAAGTAAAGAACTTGGTGTCTCGGAAATAAATTTCCCCGTTTCGAATGCCCAAAATACAGATTGGGAGGCAATAAAAACTAAAAACTATTCAAAAAGCGTTGCCGTCCGATATTTATACGTTTTTATTGAAACACGCGGGTTACGTTTCATTCGTATAATATTTCAACAGGGTCAATGCGCCTTCTTTTGCGTTAAAAATCATCAGTAATACCAGAAAACTCTATATTGTGTAAACGTTGAATTCCAACCGAAAATTAATGTCTATGACATAAACTATGAAACGACATAATTTATGCTCGATTGACGAAAATACGTACCAGCATTCAGGTTCGTCATATTTTTTTCTCATAGGCATGGTAACATTTTTGGGGAGTTTTCTTCTTTCGAGTAATTTATGATTCTATCGTAGGAATTTTACAATTTGACTTTAATTTGGTAGGCAAAGGAACATTTTCAATAGATACGAATTTGTGCTGAGAGCCTGCCATGGTAGTTTTTGATCATGCAATTGATTAAAAGACAAAGTAGGATTTTATTGCAAATCATAATCAATAGCATGCCTGTGGTTTAGGAATTTTAACATGATGTCAACGATATAGATATCTCTAAAACATATGCAGAAACGAGATGTGAAAAATTAAAGCAATAATTCAGAATGAGGAAAATATTAAGAGCAAAGCAAATAAAAGTTTGATCAATCCAATTTATGACTGAAAATTTGGCCGGATTTCTTGTTATGGCCTGCTCAGTTTACTTTGTAATGATTAAAACACCACAGTTATCAACCCGTATTCCGGTTTGACAGGTGTTGGTAGATCTCGCCCAGAAATAAGCCCAACGGCGCGGCAATTTTCCGGTAGGTAGGTAGGATAAATTCCATTTGCTGTGTCCCGTCACCGAGAATCGAACCCGGGCCTTAAGGTATGCAGCTGAGCGCTACACACACTGTCTTGCCTCGTATTATTTTCATTAATTGGGCTTAATATTCTAATTTGTATTTATATAAAAAATGAAGTCTATATTTTTCTTCATGCCCAAAACACAAAGCATCATGCATCAGTGTGTTAAATAACACGGAGACAAATGTATTCATGCGGGAAGGTAAGTTAGAAAAGACTAACGAACTCCTCATGATACAAATAGGGAATGGAAAGATCTAGGCTAGCACGTGAGGGTGGAATGAGAGGGGAAAATCATGAGCGGATGGAAGAAAAAAGCGAGACAAGACGGCGCAAAATAATTACTCGCAAGGGAGAGGGGAAGGTAGGCTGTGTGGGAGAGGGGCGGCGGGGGTAGAAGGAGAGGGTGTAAGGGAATAAAAAGAAGTCGAGACGTTTAGATAGTGGAGGGAATCGTTGGCGAGGGGTTGAATCTGGGTAAAGACCGAGGGTGGGGAAGGGAAGGAAGTTACAGGAGAGGGAGAGATAGGAGGAGGAAGAGAAGGAGATGGGAAAAGGAGAGAGTATCGAAGGATGGAAGGAGGGAGGATGAAGGGGAAGGGATGGAGGGAGAGGCCTTCAAGGGTAAGCCTATAAAAACGACGGCTGGATGGAGGCGGACTGAATGACGTAAGCACCCATTTACGATTAATCCGGCAGACACTGATTGACCTGGCATTTCACATCGTGGAACGGAGGTGGCGTGGGAACGATTCAGGTATAACTAATGCCTCCTCCACCCTCCTCTCCTCTGCCCCCCTCTTTTGTCTACCCCGTCCCTCCTACCTAGAAAGCACATTAAAACCCCCTCCACCACCACTCCCAGCACGGCCCCTTCCCTCTACGCAACCTTCCACTGCCCCAACTCCCTCCTTCCAAACCCACCTTTCCACGAACCTCATCCGTACGGAGGTCGAGTGGGGAGGAGGGAGGGGACGGAAAGGGGGAGGGCAGGAGATGGAAGTGGGTGGGAGGAGCACTCTGAAGGAAACAAAAGGTTTTTTCCTCTCCACCTTTTCAGACCTCACCTCCTTTCACTCCCTCCTCCACCCCCAACCCCCCGCATTCCCATCCTCCCCGCCGACGGAATTTTACCGAACGCGGTGAAACGCCGAAAGACGCTCGCGCCAAAACAATGAAATATTGCGAGGTTTGCAACGGCTCGCTCCAAGGAAAAAAAAACTTGAATTATGAAATTACCTTGCCGTTCCTCACCGTCCTTCGTATTCTCGACGCAACCCTCTTCATTCAATCGATATCTACACGCCGGTGGTCAGCGCAATGTGTGATCATTGCAGGACGACGTTGTTAAGGTGCGTACCCTCACGTCGTTGCGACCGGTCAACTGACGACGGAGTTGAGTAAAGGAAAACTCTTTTGCCCGCCTACTCCTGAGGGTTGCATCGTGTAATAAAATAAGAGCATTTCATAGTGTTCTTGGCACGGAGTTCAAATTATTTACTTGTTCATTAGACATATCCATTTTGAAAATTCAAAGAGAATCCCATCACCTAGCGATATAAAACGTGGCAGCGAAAGTACTCCTCTACTTCATCGGACCTTATTTGGCATAAACAAAATTTAAAAATGATAATTTCAGCTGTATTGGAGGTGACCTCGAGGAAAAGTAACTGGAAATGGATGCCATCGTACAATGGTTGGATTGATTGGCAACGGATGGCATTCTTCTCGTGATTGATTTTATGTGCAATCGTACTCGTCGTGGTAAGCAATCATGATCTAAGAGATAAAAAGTAATGCCCATAATTAATTCGATTGCAACAGGAAAATTACTGGCTCTGTACAGGTAAGGATTCAATTCCAGCGAAGGGGGAGAAGTGGGAATGGTAGGCTGGATTCAATAAACTGAATAAAGTGATGGATGACGCCGTGTGGCCGATGCACTCGGAGGGGTGGAAGCACGCGATGCGAGGGTGGGGAGGGGGAGGCGGAGGGCGTGGGAGGCATGAGCCAGAACTGACTTATCACGCATCTCCCGAGTGTATTTAGGCACTGAGTGGACGGGAATAAATTAGAGACGAGGTCATTAAAATTAAAAGTGTGAAGCCGAGGATTAAAGTGTGGGGATATTACGGTTAAAAAATAAAACACACCGACCACATAATTAGAAATATTTTCATACTTCCAAGATGTGGCCAAAGGAAACAAAGAGCTGAACTTACCCGAGACAGCTGCCTTACTTTGTTAGTGCTTAGATATTCATCGTAGGGTGACTCGAAAGCGCAAAACATTGCCTCACAGATGGTAGCAGTTATGAACGTGTGATCTGACAAACAGGTGAGCCTAGTGCGTACTTGAAATTCCTTTGAACAATATCATTGAATGGAAATAGAGCCTTACAATGTAAATAATGCCGAAGACATTATGCTTCCGGCTAGAGGAATGCCATTCCTAGGAATTTATAAAGGAGTCGGACATGAAGAGAAGTACTGCGATTTTTCTTTCTTGATCCGTGGGGAGAAAATTATCTTAATAAAATAAATCAACCTTGAGATTTTATCAGAAATATGACTTAAGGCACTTTGAACTCGTTTTAGGTCAGTTTCTCGTTGAGTTCCACTCATGTGCGCAAGCGATTTATATTTTGTGAGCACGGTATCCCCTAAATTATCAATGTCAGCGACACGTATAGTTATTACTTTAACACTTTTGAAAGTCGTCTTAAAAAAAATTTGGATCCAATTGCAACGGTAAGGGACACCTTACCTCGTGTTTTTCGTAGTCCTGCGTCTAATTGAAATCTTGTTTAAATACACAGTCAGGTAAAACTAACGATAGGATACGAAATATCTTTATTCTCTATACTACTAACCTAATATCTCACTAACTAAAAAATGAAAATGAACGTGAATATCACTGTTGCAGAAAATAAAATCGTTAACAAATATTGACTCAGAATTTTCATAAGACCGTATTTTCAGAGATATATTATCAAATTCTTTCTCGGCTGACTAGTGCGCATGCGTGTTGCTAAAATGTATAGCAATTAAACTAGGAGTAACAAATACATTGAGAAAGGAATATACTGACCACATAAGATTTTTCAAAGAGCATTGGCGATGGGTTTCAGCTATCAATCATGACTATTGACAGTGAAAAATATACAGCGTAGGTTATCATCTGAGATATTAGCAATAAAATGGACCACAGAACGTAAAAGTTAATCGAAGCCATTTAATAAATGGAACAGAGAGCACAGAAATTTATCAACTTATTACATGTAATTCAGCACTGCACCTACTTTCGAACGACTACATTCGCATTGTGAATCTCATTTTGTAAAACTCAAATTCATTGGGTAAAAATCATGACCGTGACAGGGTTAACTGATCGAAAGGATCCCAAAATTAAAATGCCTAAAATCCCTCGACCAATGAGGCCAATGGATTGATATTTACCTATTAATTCGGTGCAACCGCTTTTCGGTACAATTCCGAAGGAAGATAAGCAAAAAAACTTGGCGACTCTGACACACTTAGTTCAACATTAAAAAAGGGCGTGAATATAACACAAGTACTCTCGTTTAATACGTTAACCCCTATGGCAATAATATTTCAATTTCTCGGCTCGATTTACATTTTTTCCAGTGACGGTATTTGCAATTTACACTTGTGTTAAACTCAATAATAATTTTCTTCTGCACGCGGTAATGTGAAAAAGCAGTTTCAACATTAAAATACAAATTACTCAACCATTTACACATATATTTATTTAAGGGTAATCAACAGACATTCGAAAGACAGTACCGTTCTGGGAAAAGGTAAAGTTTAATCAATTTAATTTTTGCTGAGGGGAGAAATCGAATTTATTTACTACATAATTTGTACCAGTGTCGACACATATACTGCCGCGTACCAGGAATTTACTGGAACGAGGTCGAAATAAAAGAGTCCGGGGGATTCGGTTCCGGCTGACTTATTTAACGTACGAAGCCCCTCACACCGATCCATTCTTCAGGTTAGCTATCCCGTTCCTGTGATGCCATTCCAAATCCCGCCCAATCCTCCCTCCCCCTCCCCATCTTCCCCAGGTGATGCGATTCCAAGCCACGCCCACCTTTCTCCAGCTCCACCCCTGAATCCCCCTCCCAATCCTCCACTCATTTTGCATGCGACCTTTACTCGGTGCAACGACGCGGCCCCTTCCCTCCGGCGACGGGCCGAGAACGAGAGTGGTGGGAGGAGGGAAGGCCGATCGGCGACCGGTAATATCCCTCCCTTCGCCCAACCACCTCCACCCGTAGCCAAACCACCGCGGCGCATCAACTCTCCACCCTCTATCCAACAAGCACCGCTTTATCTAAATGCGTGGACTCGGGCGTAGCATCTACTAGCTTGATTACTTTCTCTCTGTCTCCCGGTGAGGGAAGCAACTCTTCTTATGACCAGGATTCATACGAATACACGTTCTCCCATAAAGCCATCGAATAACGGCATAAACTATAGTAGTCACTTTTCGTGGAGGTATCCATCGCGACGAGGGGCGGTAAAAGGTGACAAAATTTCCTGGCAGGTTTCAACATTCTCATCCATGCTCTACAACTACGTGGCGAGAGCATAGTGTATATATGTATACCGCAAGCTGCTTGACGGTTTACGGAATCGGGTGCACGAATAAATTCTCAGGGGTTGGAAAAGTGGGAAAGGCTTTTTCAAGGTTTGGCTCCTGGGCCTTTCTATGTTTTTCAATTACGTGCAGCAATCAGAAGAAAATGAGTACTTTTGCAATGTTTTTTCTAGCATCAATTTCAATATTTTAGCAATCGTGGTTCGGTGAATCAATATAAACTTAACCACAAGAAGGTAATTGGTTAACTTTAGAGAAACAGCCACAATTACTTCAATTGCTTTCAATTAATTTGAATCTAGCGTTGAATCATCTCTCTGATTCCCAGCATAATTTTGGAAGCGTCGTAGTAACAGTCCCAATGATATAATAATGGTTTTAAACGACTCTGACTGCTCGGTGTTGACTATTCTAGAATCTTCATGGAGGCAAGGAGAGCACCCGACTCTTGCCTCGACCAAAAACTCATCTCTAGTTGGTTCTGTAACTGGTTAAGTAAAAATCTTAACAGCCTAGACTACTTTCATACTTGATAGTTGAAATTAAATTAACTATATAAAAAATACATAATGATTTTGAATCCTAAACAAGTGAATTTTATGTGATGAAAAGTAAAGATATGGTTGTAATACGTATTCCAGCATAAATTGTAATAATCTCTCAGACACAAATTTTATTATTTATCAGATGAACGGATCGATTACAATGATGATGTGTATTTGAATTTAGAGGAATGAAAATGGAAAAAATTAAATAACAGCTAATTATGAAATTAAACTTGAAACTCCAGAAAAATGAATGAACATTTCATTTTCCTATAGGCGAAAGCCTCACGGATAAGAGAAAATAATATTATTCCTCATTGGACTGAGGTTTAATTCATGTAATGTACCATCTGAGGCGATTTGATAAGTGGGATGGTGGGATGAATTTTCAATTTCCACTTAAGGGATCCTACTATGGGATACAAGGAATTCAGTTTCGAGTTATATATCAACAAAGATATGTTTAGATTATACATGATATCATATATCAAATCAACAAACTTATGTATTTTACTCACGTATAAAACCTGTCCAAATTCAATTTATTATTCATCAAAATGCAATTACAATGTTATTAAAACTCTGTTTACCTTCTGAAATAATAAGGATTTAACCTTAAAAATATAGATATTAAAATAATCGCAAATTTATATGAAATCAATTTAAAAAATCAGAATATTACTGCAGCTAATTAGGCATACACAGGGACTAACTATTAAAATACTATGCACGAAAGAGCAAAATATATTTCCCTAACTTATAATGCGAACGATATTCGGAAATCCTGATCGAAACTGCCAGGTTTCCATGCACTCCTTAAAAAAATGTAAGTGCCGCGAGAATTTGAGAAAAAATATGTTCTCTCCTTTTACAAAATATTTTGCCAACTTTCTCGTATTTGAGCAATGTTTCCTGATCGGATAAAACTATGCCTGCGGTCAAGAGTAGAAATAAATTCACGGTTCTTCAAAATTTAATAGAGTTTTTAAATTAATGAGTATTATTACAAAATCTTTGTACTACAGATTTTTACAGTAAACAGATTTTTTAGGCACTTAATCATGAAACAACCAATGAATTCCTGAAGTAGAATATAAAACTTTTTATCATTTTCCAGAGGATCAAACAAACAAAAAATGCAATTATTTATGCAGAGGCACGCATCATTATCGGGAAATCCATAATTATGTATTTGCGTGGCTAAGGATAATAGATTAATCCTTTTGAATTCATGTTATCGCTTTAGTAGAGTAAACATTTCCATTCCCATTCCCCATTTATTATTTCGCTCGATCTTCTCTATTTCCTTTCCCACAATTAAAGCCTTTTCCCTGCCGCCGCTTCAGCTCATTTCCCTCACTTCCTCCATTCAAAAATTGACCTCCGACTATTTCCACGGCTCGTATGCACTGTAAGCGCGTACACCAGCGCACCCACACACACGCGCGGGGCACAAAACAAATCACGGGCACAATCGCACACGCAAACACAACGGCACGAACGCACGCACTATATGGCATTCGCTTTTAATGACGCCGCCTTAAAAAGAAAATGAATTAAAAAAAAACAAAAACCACTCGCGGGGCAAGGGAAGGGAGACGTACGGAAAAAAACAGCGCGCGGGAGAGCGCACCACGCACGCGTCCCCTCATTTAACTCCTCGGACTATTCCAGCCGCAATCATATATAGCGCACATGCGATTGTTATTGAGGTCCTCCCTACCCCCTCATGACCCCTCCCTCTATCCCTTCCCTGCCTTGGACGCCTTCCTTCTCATCCTCCACAACCCGAATCTCTCCCTACCCCCAACCCCCCCAAGAGCCCTTCAACCTTTTCCTCTTTTCGGAAGGGTGTGTGGCGGTGGTGGTGGTGGGTATGGGGGAGAGGGGCGCGTGTGAGAGGGCAGAGGGAGGAAAAAATGGGGAAACGGGCGGGAACGAGCGCGGTGGAGAATTGAAGTCGAATGGGGCCGGACGGCGTAGGGTAGGACGTCGAGGATGGGTGAGGTGGGGGGAAATATGTGGAGGGAGGGTGGGAGAGGAATGCATAAATTAGTTTTATTAGCCGAGTGCTGATTGCGCGCCACAAACTATAATTGCAGGACTGTGAGAGGGTCGACCTGGGGGGTGGGGGAAGGGTTCGTGTGTGAGGTCCGCGGGGAGGGGGAAGGGGGACAGAGAGAGAGGGGGGGGAGAAGAAAGGGGGGGGTTGGCTTTTGTCCACACGAATTTCGACTTGCCAGCGTCGTGTGGTGTGTTGAGAGAGCGTCCGCACGAGGATTGCGTTGGGGAGGGGAGGAAGGATGGGCACGGGAGAGGAAAATGAATGGGGGTGGGAGTTAAATAAAAAAATTGTAAAACAAAAAATAATAAATGACGACGAGAAAAATGAAACAATCGAATGCGGTGTTGTGACGATGGGGAATACCAAAAGGGCGACGTTTCACCCTTTCCCTCAACCCCTCTCGTCCAAAGTTTTTGTGAAGACGGAAGGCCGCGAATGGACGCGATCCTAACGTTACCGCTGCGTTTCCGATGCATTGTTGACGGTCATTGCGCATAAAGATCGCCGCGGGCCCTCTCATTTTTGTCGTTTGCAGCGGTGGTTTTACGAGTTTTATGAATTTACGGCTTCCGCAACGAGCCAGGAACCGAAGGGGGAGGAGGGAGGAGCATGACGGTCGGGAGCCGCCGACTTCCTCCTCGCTGAAGGCTCGGCGCCTGCCTGCGTTGTTGCGATCTAGGGGACACGACGCAAAATCATAGCAAAAATAAAATAATATTAACAATTACCGACCACACACTCGAGACCTGCTAGTCTCCGCACCTTTCGTGCACCCTTTTGTGTCAAATAAAAATGAGAATGCAAATCGGTGACTTTTATACATATAAAGTCCTTACGCAATTTTTCAACAGTTCCTAATTTTAAGGTAAAAATGAACGTTTAATCAAAGTAAGGAAACATTTTTCACAAATGTCGAAGAATATTAAAAAAAACTTATGTAATTACATCAAAATGCTATAATGTCACAACTTTCCTCTAAAAGTGATCCTAAAAGACACAATTTCATCGCTTACGTGAATGAATACACTTCAAGAGATTAACTTCCATACTGGTGCATTCTAATTAAAATTCCACGCACTAACGAGGCATTTCGATTGAATCGTGGTCGGTGACATGCCAGATCAGTCGATCATTTTTTGTTGAGGAAGTGACCTTTTCCTTTCCTAGATAATGATTTTATGTTGTCTGTAAAATCCCTCCGAATCAATGGCAATGAAAATTTTCTCGAGCTATTCGAGGATTTTGAAAGTTTGGGACGAACAGGCCCCAATTAGGATGGCGGTTTCTAATGATAAAATGAGGTAGGTTTGATTTCCTCCGGTGACGGACCAAAAATATAATGACATAAGAATGATAAAATTATTTTTAAAACCCCTATAAACGTGAGTATTGAGGGCATGATTGCGTAAAAATGATTTGCAGTGCATCGCGATTTGATCTCTTGTATGCTGTCACAAAAATACCGAGGATATAAATTATATGCATGAAATATTATCTATTCGGAAATTCAAAATGATGTATATATAATGTTTAAAAACATATCTCAAGCAATCTGATCGTGATTTGTCGTCTTGCCCCAGGATTTAATTTCGACCCGATGATATTCCCTCGTTCACACTGATTGAATATTTTTCGTTGACGGAAAAACAACGATAAAACAATCATAAGTCATCGAATTTTTATCCCCCCATTAACCGTCGACTTCTAGGTAATTGAGGACCCTAATGCCTTTCCTTACTTCTCCACTCCTTGGGGCTAATAATCCTTTTATGGATGCACGCCCACAAAAACATGCAAACACGAGTTGAATTAAAAAAAAAGACCGAAAAGGACCAAGGCGTGGAGTGTGAGAGTTGTGGGGAAAAGGAGGAGGGGCGATGGAGGGTGGGAGATGGGATGAGGAGGGTCGAGATGGGCCGGAGTGAGATATTTCGCCCTTTTTTTTATTTGGCTCCCGTCGGCGCCGAGTCAAAACCCTTTCCCGAATCCTTACCGCTTCCTTCCAGAGCGACTCCCTCCCCCTCGCCAACCCTCCGCACTGACAAACCCACACTCCCCCCCCCCCAACACACACCCAGTGCTCTCCTACCAACCGGCTCCAGACTCTCTTTTCCCCCACCACTGCTTCCCCTCTCCCTCTCTCCCCCTATCAATCCCTCTTCGTGTATTTTTCGATCCGGAATAAAATAAGCGAGGGAATTCCGAAAGACTCCGAGGTTTTGGGGGAGGACGAAAATTTTTCAGGAGGGTGCGAAAGGAAAGGTTGGGGTCTGGGAGGGCAGGGTAGAGGGGAGAGGAGAGAGAGAGAGAGACTATTAAGAACCACGCGGTCACCTCTGGACCTCTTTATGTGCAAACGCACACACACACACACAAACCTCTAAAT
Source organism: Hetaerina americana (assembly GCF_022747635.1). Classification (NCBI taxonomy): domain Eukaryota; kingdom Metazoa; phylum Arthropoda; class Insecta; order Odonata; family Calopterygidae; genus Hetaerina; species Hetaerina americana. Next base: position 81,438,731 of record NW_027286985.1, on the reverse strand, counting down.
CTTTCTCTTCGCCTTCCATTTCACTTCTCTCGGGAGTCTAATGCCTCTCTTTCTCAGTCCCTCGTTCTCCCTCTGTTTTTCTCCATATACGGACTGCAAAAAGGCACCTTTTATCGATCGAAATCCAACACCCTCCACGGGGGCGCCCTCGCACTCCCCCTTTCCCCCACCTCCCACACCTAACACAAAACCTATTCTCTTCTCCCCCTCCGAGTAGACCCCCCACGACCCCGCCCCCTTCCGCAACACCATTACGCCCAACCGCCCACTCACCTTCCGTCCGACGTCCACGTAGTCGAGGATCGGTTTAACACTGGTATTAAAGGGCGCGATGGCAACACGTACCTATTCTTCCCGTCGTCCTCGCGAGAAGCGATTTTAATATTTTTTTTCAATAGGAAACATTTGGAAGCTATCAATTCACGCAACAGTGGCGAGGAGTTTAATACAAATAAATTATTTATACAATCAATAACTACTTCGTCACGGCATGGTATATAATATGTTTTTAGCAGAATAGCCTTCCGTCACAAATAAATGGAAGGGATTTCCATGCGACTGATACGGTCCCGATCGCCAAAGTATAGTCTTCTGCTTCTAATTATACGAAAAATAGAGTATTGAGTGACATAACAGTGGAAGGCCAAGTTTTATACGACCCAAATGCCCTATGCTAAGTAACTCAAAGAATAGTGGCGCTAAGGATGTCCTACCAACGGCAGCTGCAAACATGGCTTAGTTGAATCCTGTCAGCAATTACACGCTGACATGACAGAGAAGTTAAGAATATTTAGGCACATAAGGATGTTACAGCAATGCATATAAGAAGATTCGAAGCAGTGTGAATCTGATTCTACGGCATATAGAAATGAATATCAAACGAGCGAACTGACTTACAAACGGGAGAGTTTTACAATAACTTGGTTAGAAAAGATCCTTATGGAAAAAACAAAAAGTGAAATGCATCAATTTGTCGGGCAAATATTAATGTATAACAGCATTCAGAATATGGCCGTCGATGGGAAAGTGACCGACAAGAACTACATTCTTAAGGGGCAAACAACTTCACAATCAGCCACATTTAAATAGAAGTTGAGCTAAAGTGGATAAATGCAAAGTTATTCACCGTAAAAAAACTCGATGATTATTCAACCCACATTTAAACTAGCCATTTAAGTATAAAAAAGGACCATAAGAACTTCCGTTTTGTAGCGGGAGAAAAATCCACAAAGGTGGCATATGAAACATCTATCATCTCTCGGTAGAAGACAACGTCGCCGCCAACCGTTTCTCCTACGAACGGGAGCCATATCCCAACAAAAACTTGTGGAGTTAGGGATTGTATCTTTAGAAAACATATAAGACCGAAGTGGGATATTTTATTCTGGGGTCAGCTGACAAGTACTTCACAAACCTTATTAACCGGAATCACTTATTAACACACCTTAAGATGTGGGGCAAGTGAGTTACGTTGGCCATTTAATCTGAGGTTACGCGACACGAATTGATCTTGGCCACGGGGATTTTATACCCTCCGAAATAGTGAAGTTAAAGCAACAGCAAAGTTTCGAACAGTATTTGATACCGTTACTATCGAGGAGCAAAGAGTATTTATTCCCAAAATTTTCATTTAAAATCCGACGGCGACTCATTCTCTTCGTTCAAGCGAGAACCGCACAAATCTAAACAAGCTACAGCTGGATTAAAACATTAATACCGAGGGGCCAAATCCAATCAAAATTATTTAGTACTCTGGGTAATCAATCAACATGATTCAAAGGCATCCGGGAAGGGGACTTTGACCTGTGGGAAAGGCGGCCGTGACGGTCGAATTACCGACAAACCTGGGGCTTCGCGAGCGTTGTGTCTTTCCATTCCGATTCCACCCACCCCCTCACGAGTACCCGCCCACGGCTGCTGCCCCAGCTCCCTCCTTCCCTTGCCTGTATCTCTCTTCCCCGCATCGCACAGCCAGCCGTGCAGTGACACAGGCCTCTGTGGTGGCCAGTATCCAAGCAACGGTACTGTAAAGTAGTGGTGCGATGATTTTCCAGATCGGAGGAAGTTCCCAGCATTAGTGTTGGAGAACGACAAAGTGAACTATTATTCGGAACTTATCTGCTTCTGGTGTCGTCATCCAATGATAATACCTATTACTGTACCTATTACTTCTTCTATCCTAGGACTTCTGCGGAGGCAACACAAATTTATGTCATTGCCAATACGATGCACGTCATTGCCTCCACCAGACACCGACCTTCTCACGACCTGCACACTATTGCTCGACGCAGTTTCACTTTACTGCTGACCTTTATTATGTCATATTAATATTATGCATCATAGCATGACCTTCAAAGTAATGTATAACCGTGTATGGAGGAAAACGAATGATAAGCGCATTCGGTAATTCCTTCAACGACATATTGTAAGAGTTTCGCTAAAATATTATTTTGAACGGTTCTTGTCAATAACTACATCCAGTTGTCTGAAACGGATAGTAATTAAGTGTAAATAGAAGATGCCATTCCGAGACCGTATCGCTGTAAACTAAAGATCGACGAGTAGTCGATGTCCATATAGCAAAATTATACTCGTGATGACCTCCCGATCATTGCTCGTCAACGGCGGATTGCCCACTCCAACCCCTCCCTCTCATCTCCAACTAAAATCTCTCCCTCCTTCCAACCCCGCCCCCCGTGTTCTCTTGGAGTCGCTCTTTCCTTTCTGTTCCGTCCTCGCCCCAGTTTCATTTTCTCACTCACGTTTCATTATCCTCAGCGTCCGTTCCCACTTATCCTCCAATGACATTTTAATCACGAAAATTCCAACCGCTAAACCGTTCTAGCCGTTAAAAACTATGCTTCTAGCTACATTTCGAATCTTGGTCAAATCTCCCAAGGAAAAGAAACACATTTTGGTAGGCATATGGTACATATCTGCGACGATTTTATATGTCTGTCCGATAACTTCAATCTCGGTCAATGATTAGGTTTAGTTCAGGAAGGGATTATCAAAACGATATTAATGACTCTAAAGCATTATATATATATATATATATATATATATATATATATATATATATATATATATATAAATAATGGAAGACATTGTAAGTATATATTTTGTTGCTACAAATGTTGCATATAATACCACCAATATCTAGAACACCTAATATATCACCGATAAGCCGAACACTAAAATTACTGTTTTACCCACAGTCGTAACTTATGTGCTCGATGAGAACTGTTGAATTTTAATAATTTCCTTTACCAAGACAATTGTTTCCAAATAATTCCTTCTCAAATTGGCAAGGGGAAATGGTTCACCCTTTGAACTTTCCTCCTGACTTCAACCCTCACGACCATTTCTGAAATTATTACGCCCACCACACTAGTTCAAGCCTCGTATTTTCTTACTGTTTTCGCCCAAGGTTACACCTCTCCCAGTTTCGCTCGTGACTTTAAAATGTTACGGTCTTTGTTCTGAAATTTGAAATTTCAAATGAGACGAAAAACAAAAGAAATCCTTTTATTTTAACTCAGCAATTGCCGCAGCTGCCACACAATTACATTCTCCGAGTAGAGAGAATTTCTTTTCCTCAGTGATATACCTTAGAACAAAAGGGAGTTCATTCCTCGAAACACCTTCCAATCTAAGGTTCTTTCTTCTATCATTCCATACATTTACCTTTTGAAAACATATTTATTTTGTATACTTTCCATTCCCACAGTAAATTTTCACAGATTATCACGCCCATTTCCATACACACACGACCAGCAACACTTTGCTTATTATCATGCCTTGCAATGTAAACAACTCTTAAAGCCTATCTTTTTAATCTAACAAATATGAATGCAACGCTTAAGATTGAAAGGTGATTATTATTTTGCCATAACCATATTAAAAGGGAAAATTACATCATTCTGAAGGAAATATGAGAATATAAACTAAAGGACCATGTTTAAAGGTACTTGTGAAAAAAAATCAAGACGCAGATGTAACCATAAATCAAAATAGGTGTCGAACTTTTTTTTAGAGCTAATGGAAAATAGCGAACACATGAGACCAAAATAATATTAAGTAAGATTGCACAACGTTTTTATCTACGTTCAATTAAATCCTTATTCAGAACTTAGGCGTGGTTTAATGGAGTAAGAATAAACTATTCCGAGTTCTATTAATTCTCGTTTCTGAATTCCGTCTACGCCGAATTTCCCGCCCTTCCCCTCACACCCTGCGGCGTCCTCTCCCGCCTCCGATCCCTGACTAATTCACTCCTTTCCCCTGCCACCCACCTTCCACACTCCTCTCTCTCACACACAACGATTACCCCTCGCGTATATATCAGTTTTACAAGCCCTTTACTTAACCAACCTTTCTCCCCACTTAAACGCTGCTTATTCTCTCCAGTTTCCACCTCTCCATTCTCATCCACACCCATTTACTTTCACCCCCTTTGTCTTCTCTCTCTCTCTCCCTCTCCGCAATCATTTCCAACCCTTTCCGCGTCCCCCTCCTCACCTTCTTCACCACCTTCTCCCTCCCTCCCCCCCGCACACAGTTCTGCTTACAGCCCCGAGTCTCTCTCCACCCTTGTATGTGCATTCCCTCTAATTCTCACCCTCCCCTCTCTCCCCCCTCACCCCCGCAGCGCCGAACCCTTATTCCGACTCCATCCCTCACCCATCCACTCTCCCTCCTTCCCCCCCCCGCACAACCCCCCAATTTCTCCCTCTCGACTACTTCTTCCCGGCAACCCACTCCCCTCCAACCCCTTCCATTGCCTGACGATCCCTTACTTCCCCTTCCCCGCTCCCTCCCATCCCCTCCCCCTTTAGAAACACGCCTGCCCCCCTACTCCCCCACCCCCTAGCCAGACCCTTACCCACCCGTCCCCTCTCCCACCCTCCTTCCTGCCAACGACCCTCCAATGCGGCCGTCACGTGCGACTTCCATTTCGACGAAAACTCATTATCATAATTATCCACTGACTCAACTCGCCGGCTGCCACGCCAACCCCAATCAACCCCCTTTTCCCCCACCCACCCAACCTCCCTTCTTACTCCCCTCCGCACAGCCCTTGTGCCGACCCCCCCAGCTACCATTCCAGCCCCCTATCCTCACTCTATCCTCCACCCTCCGTACTAGTACAGCCTCCTCCTCCTCCACATTTCTCTTCATCTCTCTCTCTAACCCCTTCGCCGGCGACCCTTTCCTCCCTCCGCTCCCCTCGCCCTCTCCCTTCCACCACGTGAAAACCCTTCGCCCAACGAACCCCATCACCGGCGGGCGGTGGCGGTGGTTGCAACCGTTCGCTCCCCGCCAGCGCCCCTCTCTAGCCCTCCCCAAACCAACCCTTCCCGCTTACTCCTCCGTTTCATCTCTCTCACTCTCATTCCCACCATCCACTCTCTCTCTCCTATCTCCTTTCCTCCCGCGACTGTTTTATATCTCACCGAGCAGTCTCTCTCCCTCTTGGTGTTTCCGCTTCCACGGCGAACGTGACGGTGCTCTTGGGCGGAAGGAGGGGTCGGGAGCACCCGGAGGGATAGGGGGTAATGAGGGGGGGCACGGCTGTGTTTGCAATCGCACGGGGGTTGAGAGAGCGGATCGGCGTGGGCGAATTTCGGGGGCATGCGAATGAGGCATGTTCGCGTGTTCGGGAGTGCGCCGACCAGCGCCAACGTCACGCCTACCCATCCACCCCGGCGACATCCTCGGGATCTCGCGTTTCCTTTCACCCGGGAGTGCCCTTGCATGCCCTCTGTCCCTCCAAGGCCTGATTTCCGTCCGTGCATAAGCACTGCCTACTCGACAGTTTGTCCATCTATAACGTTTCATTTACGGAACGTGATCCCCACCCAATCAGCGACGAGCTAGCTTCCAGGGCTGCCTAGAGAAACGCATCATGTCACGGATGTATACGCTCGTGGAAGCCGGTTGTCGACTGTCATGGATGGAAAACCCATACCTGAATGACCCGCTGCCCAACTTTAGGTATTACTTAAGACGTGAGAACAGTTAATAGGTAACTTGCTGTGATTGAAACGAGATCAATACTATTTAATCCTCTCTTACACCTATCCTACACCCTATTTCATTAATAAAAATCCAATAACTAATGAAAAACCTCTAAAATACACATTGGTTTATGAAAATAGTAAAAACATTGTTTAAGATTAGATAAAATGAAAGTTCAATCCTTCGAAACACGGTTAAAGGTATGGTAACAGAGAGATACGTCTGGTTATGGTGCTCATAGAAAAGAAACTACAACAGTAAAGCATCCAATCCGGTAACGATGCATAGTCATGTGGTCATGGAAAACAGATGGCACTGATCATTACGTGCAACTGGATATTTAAGACTAGGCGTTAGGTGATAATGACGGAAATGAGGAAGTGAAGAATTGCGCTTAGTGAAAGCCAGCATGTTCTGTTAACGAATGATTAAAACTTAATAGGGGGTTTGGACTTAAATACCTCATCTGAGAGACGGCGTCATGACAAACAGTAGGGGAAGTGAATTAGGTTTAAATATTGGAACCATCAAAGCTACCTTTGAATGATACACTATTCTAAATAAACCCAATTAAATCGTACCGATATTTTAAAACTAAGAATAGTATGTAATAAAGACTGAGATAGTGAGGAATGAATCACGGAATTAATGTAAGGGAAATAACTAGATTTATGTCCTACTAAAAGAGCTATCCGTGAATACCTTATCTTCTTTTCAGCAATAAAAACTGAAAATATTTGGTTTTCTGGAATTAATATGAACCCGTTTTTGGTTTCCTCCAACGCAAGGAGAGATTTTATCGATTCGTCAATTGCAGTATGATTAAGTGGAGACGAGTAATAGTACCGAAAACGTACTGTTGTCAAAGTCCTCTTAGCCTGAATACAAGGAACGAAGGATATGAATTTCGTTTTCCGTTCAATATTTCGTTTGGCCTATCGGGCAGCGTTATTACGAATGTAAGTGTGTCGGTGCGTAGTTTGGGAAACTATAAACGCCTCACCCTATTTATTTTTTGACTGTGATAGGGACTGCGTGTAGCTCATTCTTTGACGTCCCTGTTCCCTCCTCACCACCTCCACATGCCATCTTCATCTTCCCTTTCCGCCCCAAACAATCCCCCCCTCTCCTGTGGTCTCCTCCCCTTCTTTCGCGCTTTCCACAACGAATATCCTCTCCCTCCTCTCTCAACGTCCACCACTTCACTCTCCCCACTAAAAGTTTCCCCCATTTTTTTTACAGCTACACACTCCCTTTCCCTCCCGTCTGGTGCGAATTTCTCCCTTCTCTTGTTTTACTCCCCTCTCTCTATCTCTCTCTCTCCTCACTCCGACATCTCCCCCAGCGCTACCGTCCCCTTTCCACGGCAATTCCTCCTCCCAACCCTGAAAATCCCACCACCTCCCTCTATCCCAACCCCGCCCTTAAACTTCTCTCCCCATCGTATCCCCTTCCTCTCACCACCCCTCACCCCCGCCTCCGTCCCCCGGTTCAATTGCTCCACTTGTCCCTATGCGGGACATTAACATCGGGACTAGAATTAAACTCCGGGGCGATAAAGAGGAGGGAGGGAGGGAGGAGAGAAGAGTGTTTGCGTGGGCGGCGAAGAGAGAGGGAGAGAGAGAGAGAGGACGGAATTGGGCATCGAAGTAGCGCCGCCGTCGTCCGTGCCAGCGTCCGGGCGGGCGAGAGGGGAAGAAGAGGAAAGCGAGAGGGAGAAGTGAAATGTGGAGGCTGACGGACCGAAGAGACGTAGGACGGTCCAATGAACCGTCAGTTTAACGAAAATTTTCATTCGTGGAAGCATAATGACCACAAAATGGTTCAGAATCGTTTTAAACGAAGCCTGTTTGGAGTAATTGGTTTGGTAAATGTAACGATATCGCATGTTTTCTTGCTTCTCCTACCCGTATTAATTGCAGAGCAGAGTCTGAATATGTAAGGTGCGAAGTAATTTTACTACAACGATAGTTGAAATTTCAGATCAGCTACTGGAACGCAATCGAAGATTACTTATTCCTCCTGCGCATACATAAGCCCCTGGGGCCCATCGTGCTATCTGAGAAGAACACAAAGAGTGTGGCTCTATAAACTGAAATATGGTGAGGAGGATGTTTTCGAATGTGATCTAAACTTACAAAATCTTTTTAATTTTCCGTTGAAAAGAAATTCAGAATATCGGAAAGCCGTGCCGTAACGACACATATTTCACAGAGGAAAACCAATGAAGTTATCATTCTTCGCTAAATTATTTAATCGAAAATACAATACTGAACTTGACTTGTTTTCCAAATTGTAATTTTGACGCTATTGTGAAGGAGTTCTCAAAATCTTGACAAGTATTTTATTCGACGTTGAAATAGCAATAAGTCAAAGATTTTCTGCAGACACTAGGTACCATTATATTTACTTACTTTTGAGCCATGGATATGAATCGAATAAAGCCATACATATTCAGTTGATCCAGTAAATTACAAGTTAGCTATCACTCTTATATAACGATTGGAATGACGTAATAGATATAAATATCGATGAAAAATGCGGTTCCATAAACGAAGAAAAGAGAAAGCGAGACGAGGGTTAGAGATGAGCGACGAAAAGTTTAGAAGAACGAAGAAGGAAGGACTGAGACACCACCAAGTTGTCTGGTGCACTAATCAAAGTCACAAGATGTGTTAGGATTAAAAATAACTCTTCAGGAAGAGAGGGCATTGTTTCGAAATAAAGGAGGCTAAAGACTGAGGCGTTTATTAGTTAAGTGAGTGAGTGAGTGGGAGGGCGGTGACGCCAAAACAGAACGCGAGAGCAGCTGGCCGCCGAGTGCGTTTTGGATGATGAGGGAATCTTTAGGGGGAGGAGAGGGGGGAAGAGAGCGGTTGGAAAACAAAGCAGACAGCCGAGAAACTATCGTCCGATCGCCCTGTTTTTTCATACATTTATCGCACCAAAACATCAGCGCATACATGAAACATTCAAACCGAATGCAAATCCGATTTTCGGACGTTTTGGGCGAACTCAAAGCATAACGATAAGCTTTATTTTTCTGCAAGCCCTATCTGGAGATTAATCTGAATTTTACACTTTGAAAGTTGAATAAAAATCTCGTTGCAGTCGATCGTTTCGGTCCTCTAATCAAAAGGCCGGCTGAAATTCAAAAATCAGAATATGGTGAAGGAGTTGAGTAAACACCAAGATTTTGAGCCCAAGTGGGCGGCCTATTTACAAAACGTCATTGGACCTGCAAGACCAGCTATATGTGTATTGTACTGCGCGAACTCAGTTTATTACGGAAGAACCTTTTCTCAAAACTACAACGGATTATGTTTCAGCTAGCTGCCATCTATGTATGTCACTCTGAGAACACGAAGAGGATGCCTTTGGGACGATGCCTAACAATCAAATTAGTCTTTTGTAAAAGCGCAGAATTTTCTAGTTTACTTCTGACACTGGGGTAATTATTATACTCACAAAATGTGTCGACAGATTATCACGCCGGATGAAAATGATATAAACAAACTCCAACAATGACTGATTTAAGGTGTCCTAACACCCCCGCCACACACCATTGAGGCGGCTTGTGTAGTAGTTTGTCGATGTAGATGCAAATCACACCTGGCTAATCCATGGTTAGGTATCACAACATATTTAATAGGAAAATATATTTCCATATGGCATAGCTTTGACGAAAAATAACCATAATATGGCAACACTCAAAGCCCACGGTTACAAAAATGTCGTCCTAACACTTCATACACACACGCCCTCGAGGTGGCTTGTTATGCTTGTAAGATATTGTTGCGCAGAGGTGGTTTTCCTGAATGAACTTAATTTTTTTTTGCCGCATGTGGGCACAGTACCTCTCGGTACTAACCTTGAAACTTACAAAAGCAATTTACGTGGTTACCTCATGTTTAAAAACTTGAGTGAACATTCCATGAGCATTTGAAATTGCTGGGATAAAACAAATAAATAAATACCATATCTGCTTCCTGAGAAGAAATACAAATGAGGGAAATTATACGCGATTATCAGTATATTATGGTGGTGGATGAGACACGTGAGAGGGCCGAGGGCAGTGTCAACTGGACGTGCACGAACGGGCACGGCAATTGCGCAATCCAATTCACAGCCTAACGCTCGATCGAGCACGCTTTTCTCATCGCCGTCGATGGAAGAAAGAGAGAATGGCGGGCGGTGTGAAGGACGTCTTTTTCGCCGTCCACTTGTTTTGAAGGGCGGGCACGCACCGACTCACTTTTATCTCGCTCTTCCGGCCACCGCAAAGAAAGACTGCAAAGTTCTCACGACCGCAGACAACCGATGAAGCACGCCCTCGCCAAAACACGCGGCTCTCCGCTGCTCATTTTTTTTATCTTCCCGGCCTCCCCTGCCCCATTTTCCATTCAAAGAGACCCGACCAGGAAGCCTTTCGCAGGCCTCTTCCCATCCCACCGCTATTGGCGTCCCTTCCCTTTCACGCCCATCGTGAGCTCTTCGACATACCCACTCTTTGCCGCCGCATCCCCGCCCTCTAGGGTTCACTTTCAGAAGGGCAATGACATCAGCGGCTAACGAGGGGCCCGCCACTCAAATCTACACGCCAATTTACAAGACCTTGCAGACTTCCCGTACAGGTCCGGTCCCTCCGATGGCAATAAATTTGTTACAACACTCATCACTCATACACATTTCGCATGGCGTGATTAAAGTCCTCGATACACACACGCACACAGGAGTTGATTCGTGATAGATCGATTTTCATCGAATCGAACACCAAATCGAGCAAAATTAAACGCCTTATTTTTGCCTACGCGTTCAAAACTGCAGTCAACCCAGTTGAAAAGATAGTGACGATGAATTAGGTAAAGTATTCTTTGGTAGTAACGCAAATTATTAATAATTTAGGAAATTAATGATTTATATAGTGGTCGAAACAAACAACAATAATAAAATAAATGCTCAGTCTTATGCGAGCAACTTAGTAAAATAATCGAACTCGCTCGGATGGTGAACTGGGCAAAAGCTATCCATGTTCTTATCGAACTCTTCGGAGGCCAGTATGTTCACGTGCCATATGTCGAGATGACCTTATATTTGAGGAACTATTTGAAACACTTAAAATTCGACCTCAGGGGATCACTGTATTGGAGTAAGGATATAGGAGATGGATTGTGACATCATTTACGCGGTTTCATCATCAACGCATTACCGCTGTGATCTTGGGTGCCAAGAAAAATAAAAAATAATGAATGTCGTAACCTTCAACCGGAAAGCAATCTTAAACAGAATGATTTCAAATATATATCATTATAATTTGTGATAGTTTGGTTCTTTGTAAATTATTGATGTCTTATTAAATCCCGCAGGAGCGAACTCTTGTATATAATATATTATACGCTGCAACCTGTTACATACTTTACGCGAAGTATTTGACTTCTATTCCTCTGCTTTCTCGGTTTCTACTGCGAAAAAAACACCAGAGAGGAAGAATCTTCGGGAAGTAAAAGAACGAAGGTGAAATGTCAACGCTATTGATCACACACAAATTTACAGTAAGTATTTACGGAGGATTATTTTGACCGAGAAACATTCTGTAGTTCACGGTTAAGCCCAATTACGTCACTACCTTTTTTATTTCCCACCTCATGTTTTGAGAAAAGGCAAAGCCAAGAAATTACGCATGGAGAGAAGTTCATTGGGACCCTTAAAATGAAGTCTTCTTGTAAGAATAAAAAATATTATTCATTAGCTTTAATTAAACTTTAATTAATTAAAATAATTGTTACAGCTCGGTAACTCGTGTATTGTACGATATCATTTGCAATATAAGTTCATGTGCAAATAGACTTTGAAAGGTGATCTTTTGAACTGGATACATAGCTTGGTTTTAATACAAATTCCAAGTTTATAATAAAATGTAATAAAAATGCAATGAAAACGTCGAAATTAAATACAATTCTTTAAACAAATTAATATTCCTGTTGGCAGTTGATTGTTTTTTATTAATGGTTATCATAACGGAAGTACTCCTGGAAAACAATGCTGTACCCACTCACTTCATTGTGCACACAACGATTTAGCATATGTTCAAATTTTCAATGATTAAAATTGCGCTATAGTCATTGTATTAAGCGTTGAAAACATTTTTCTACCTGTGATGCAAGTAAAATTTCATTCAACTTATTCTTGTTTGTGAAGGTTAATGGAATTGTTGATATGTAAGTATAAATGTTCATTTCAAGTGGATTGTAGGTACCAGAGGAGGCAAAAAGAAAGCAAAACACGCCTCAATTGCCTTCAAAACAAGTTAATTCTAGGGTGTATTAAGATAATAAATGTCACAAATTAAATTGTACTGGTGATAGCTCAGTTCAAACTCATGTGAATCCGTTACTTTAATTTTCGATGAATTAGAAGGAAATTTGTATAATGCCTTATATCACACTGACCTGCACATCTGAACAGGGAGATAAGTATTGATTAAGGTATCCTCATTTTTAAAGTAAATATGAAATGGAACTTTGATTCCGATTAACAAATTCATTTACATAAATTAGGGAAGTATAATACAGATTTACCCAGCTTTTTATAAATTGTTTGATGTGCTTGAATGAAGTTATGCCTGCGTTGGAAAACGGTTACTCTATAAAAATTAACGTGAATGCAAAAGCAAATGGTTTGCCGAAGAAGATGAAATATCCTGTGCTGAAACTATGTTAATATGTCTGTAATTAGCTAATTACGTGGTGAATGTATCCACATCTACATAACGCCCCGCATGCCTCCACTAGGTTGTGCGGCGGGGGGTGTGAGGTAACCAGCCATGCATCCACAATTACAACCATTACACCTCTACGCAAGTTTCAGTTCAATCATTCACCCCAACAAAGTTAATCACATGAATAACTATGTTCGAGCTAATATCTGTCTCAGTAGAATCATTGTGCATGAATGGCTGGCGAACTAAAAGCCCTCGCCACACGTCATTACGGGGTTTTATGTTGATGTAATGTTAGTAAAAGTTTTGCCCAGAGTAACTGATTGATAATGTGGCATAAATTACGCGAGCATTAACATGATTGCTAGTGAGCGTTGATTATATGATGCGGCATTAAAAGCATTTATAATTCAATGGAAAGTTTAAAAAACTGATTTAATTGAATTAGAACTTCAAAGTTAGTATTATATATAAAAATACGTCTATTAACTCATAAATTCTTCTTCATATTCATTGCCATATTGCGTAAATAGATCATTTTAATACCGAATACATGTAGCATTTGTATTCAACGCAGTTGCTTACGTAGTGCATTTTCTTGCCCCCTTCTAGTTTCTGATGCCAAATCTACTAGTCAGATCTTAAATCGGAGTTATTATTTTTCCTCTAGTATTATTTACCCATTATTCGAGAAAATAACTCTATACTTTAAGCCTCCGAGCCTATGTTAATTTTGACACGGCGTGTTATATTTACCAAGCCACGTGGTATCGTATTGGGTACATGCACTCTTCGAAGAGAGTGCTGTGGCAAGTTCTCTACTGCATTTTTTAGCTCTAAAATCTTGAAATGGATGCCTTAAAATGCTAACACTGACTTGTCCCTTGGAGTAACAAGCGCCAGGTGGGATCGCGAAAACTAAACTGACAGGCCTCACTCGCGGAATCAGAAAATTCATCCCACAGCCGGTAGACAAAACTGACAGACCGAGATAGATAAATTACTTAATTAAAAGGGCGAAATTTAGATAAACGAGAACCTTTTTCCATTTGCATGAGCTGTTGGATGATACGTACTCCATCAGTTTCAACAAATGTCGGTGTAATTCAAAGAAAAATCCTCTGTAATCAATAAAATACGCAAACGGACAAAATACATGTAGGGCATGACCAGGGCATTAAAATCCCCACTTAAAATGCCCACATTTTACAACTAAGATTATTAATACTGCATGTAAAAATTACCGATTGTTGTGAAGATTAGGTATTTTTTGCATACTCAGGGAATCAACATTGTTGTATTCCCTTAACGTGTAATTGCGCAAAATTACTCAATAGATTATTGTGTGTACAATTTCAAAGTCCCATGCACACCCAAAAGTAATATTTGTAGAGAAGATAATTGATAAAATAGTAAATTGGTCTCAACATTGTTCTTTTCTGGGGACCTTTTACGAAACGTAATTTAATCGATCCGTCTCTTTTTAATAAGATAATTAAAAAAAGTGTTTCTCAGATTAAAAGTTTTTGCGTTATCGTATGAAAACAGCCTTATCGCATACATGCATACAGACATGCGTGGACATCCATCATCGACGAAAAAAGTCAAAACGTGTTCATGGGACTTGGAACTTGGTATTCCCGTTTTAATCCAGAATTAAATTATGGAGAAAATACTTTCCCCCACAGTAAGTAAGGAGAAAGTAATAACCACGCTGCTGTATCAGTTGCAAAAAATTCCAAATTTACATTCTCCCTACCTAGTATTCGTACTTTTTGTTTTCAATCAAAACAAGTTACTGGCATGCACGAAACATGTAGGTATGTGACACATTGACCTCCTTTGAATATTTTTCACTGTCAATATTCAGGCTTGATAGCTGAAATCCGTCGCCAATTCTCTTTGAAAAATCATATGTGATCAGCATATTCCTTTCTCAATGTATATGTCGCTCCTAGTTTTATTGCTATACTTTTTAGCAACACGCATGCGTACTAGTCAGGTGGGAAAAAATTTAAAATATATCTCTGAAAATACAGTATTATGACAATTCTGAGGCAATATTTGTTAAAGATTTTATTTTCTGCAACAGCGATATTCACGTTCATTTTCATTTTTTAGTTAGTGAGTTAGTGAGTTTTAGTTATTTTGTATCCTATTGTTAGTTTTACCTGACTGTGTATCTAAACAAGATTTCAATTAGACGCAGGATTACGAAAAACACGAGGTAAGGTGTCCCTTACCGTTGAAATTAGATCCCAATTTTTTTAAGACGACTTTCAAAAGTGTTAAAGTAATAACTATACGTGTCGCTTACATTGATATTTACATGAACATTTTTATTTTTTAGTCAGTGACATCATTCCAGCTATTTATATCCTGTTATCTTATGCCCATATTTGTTATATACCAGAAGACTTTTGGAGTAAAAAATTATGCCATGATTGCCTTTTCTCAGACTATTAAAAGTTTCCCGATCAATTCCTAGAAAAAGTACACCTTTATCGTTTCCTTTAAGCAATGGTTATTAGTTTGCTCAATGAGTAGGAAGTCTGGCAATGTACATTTGTGAGCGAAGCGACAATATGAAGAGCTGTGGAAGGTTACAGGGCCGCGGTATTTATTATGCACTTGCGAGTAAATTATACACGACTTTTTAAGAATGGCCAACGGCATTTGGGTGTCTCTTTTAACATTGCTCTTTTGTTTTACCTTGCTTATAGAAAAAAGAGGCGAACTGTGCGAGAATGAAGAATGAGCAATTGAATCTATCGGTGATATACTACATAGACATATCTAATGATATATTTCTCAACTTTTATCCAGGTTATTCAATATGCAAACGTTGGTCCTAATCTCGGTGTCAGAAGTTAACCCGAGAACTCTGCACCGTTCTAAAATGCTTAGTCTCGACTGTTCTTTTGGTGGTAAGAGATTTCTTCAGTAACCGCAACGCACTTCTTTTTACTCGAGGTTAACTTTTAACACGTCATAATTGCTCATGAAGACACATGAAATAATACGATATGAAAAAATACCATCGTACATTTCCATGGAGATTAGGATTTCGACTAGCTTCATTTATATTGGGTGTGACACGCTGCACGCGATCAGTGAAACATTGAAATCGCACAGAAGGCGATTGAAGTGATGGAGTTCGGTGGGAATATTTGAGGGTCCGATCGGACGGTTAGTTTAGATTTCGAGAAGCCAGAGGGGTACTGCACTAATTAATAGGTCACGAAAGACTAACCTCGAGCGAAAGAGACGGGGAGGTTACCGTGGTTATGCAGCGGAGGCTTTGCCTACGGAGACTTTTCTGGTCGGGGGAAGATGATATCTATGGATTCTGGGAACCAATTAAGCATGGAGATGTAGGTAATTCACGGAAAGAATATAACTACGGGCTAATTTCATTTTTAAGCATTTCTAATTGCGACGGTACACTACGGTCGAGCCGGTACTGCTTGGTGACCGAGGAAAGATGGTTTTTGAAGGGACGCAAAGTTGTGTATGGGTTAAGATGGGGTTCATGGGGTTACTGTTGTACGCGTAGGAGTGCATAAGTCGGGGGGGGGGGGGGGAGAGGGGAACTACTCATGACTACGCCACCTTTTCACCTCCAACACACCCACCCCTTTGACCTCCCCTTCCCTCCGTGTCTACTCCCTCCTTGTCAGTCATCCCCAAACGCTAAGGCTCATTATTGCCTCATTAGAAGCTAAACGCCTCATTAGTGGAGTTAATGACCTCATTGCAAAAGATAATGAGCTCATTAGCGGAGGAGATGATCTTATCTCGTTAATTACCCTCTTACAGTGAACTTTTCCGCGGTTGGACCAAGGTTGCAATGCCACTGACTTGCACATAAAGGTGCCTAAAGAGGAGGTATTGTTAAAATCCACACCCAGAAAAATTTAGGCAAAACGAAATCACTCCCGTGTTTGGATGAGGGGTGTGGTGGGGGTGGTGTGGGGGGGGGTAATGATGGAGTTGGATTGGAGAAGTCTCTTATCGCGAACTATTCACCTTTTTTTTACGCGCAATTAAGCAATGCACGTACACTCGGAGTGAGAATTCACCGAAGTAAAACGCAAGACGTTTTATTTTTTTTCATCGGGTGGAATCATTAACTTCAAGTGGATTTGTCAAAGAGAGGAACTGCATGAGCCGGAGCAGTAACCCTGAAGCGCAGTGACGCGATTCCGGTTGGGGTACGGAGGCTCGCCGACCCAGGTGACCCCACAACACGCTTTCAATTGCTCGGAAAACTAGCGCCTAAAAGGTGTGACAATGGGACTCAATGCTTAAAACTCTCCCTTCGGTCACGTTGGAGCAAGAACTTCCTAAGATTCGAATAAAGCAATCCGCAAAAAATATAACTAGTAATAGGTCAACGATGAATCACGCATAACTAAAAACCTTTAGAATTCCAGCGGAACAATCTTCATTCAAGTTATTTGCTACTAACTCCCTGAACTTTAGGTATTTTAAATGTGGCTTTCGCATGCCCAGAGCATTAGTATTACGGGAGGATTATAAAGCATGGAAAACTCATGCCGTATAATTAAATGAAAGAGGCGATATGGAACGATGGGGCGATTGATCCGCAGGAGGCAATGATCTCGTGTGCACGTGCGATCCAAGATCCTCGCCAGACTTAACGATTCCCGTTTCTTTCCGTGTTGGGGGGATGGGGTGCAACTGTTTTTAGGAGATGAAAATGGTGACGTAACGCGAAATAAGGAGAGTAGGGGCCCAGGTACGGCGATAAGGGTTAATGAGTGGGTGATGGGAAGGAAGGCGGGGGATTAGCGTGCTTATCCACACTTATTTCGGTAGTCCATGTAATGGGGTTGATCAATAAATCCCCCGCAGGCATGAGCGTGTTTCTTTCCTCGTCTTGTTGTCTGACCGACTGGAGTCTACCCTACCGAAGGTATTTCGGGGCGAGCACGAGAGCATGCCGATGAACAATAAATTGAAGATGGACAATTTGCCGATATTGCGTAGCAAGCGCGAGGTCTGGAAACGGTGGTTATTTTCCGAGTAAAAATATTCGGAATGGGAAAGCGAAAGAGAAACAGCACGAGAAAATACCAACGATTGTGGTGATTCACGTGATGCGTGTGAAACTCATACTATATTGAAATCCCCATTTGCCTAAAAATGTGTAACGAGGCCACTTAAATTTTCGATAAAATCCCTATTTCGTGAAAATCCTACGTTAAATCTTTTCAAATCTCTTTGAAAGGATTTTATAGTAACACTAACTTGATGGAAAATGTATTGTTCGATCGAGGAATTATTTCTTCATCTGCATAAATACTTCGCCATCCATCTATAAGGTGTATAGCAGAGGGTGCAAGCAGAAGATGGGATGTGTAATGGATAATGGAGGATATGGGAGAGGGAGGGTAAAATATTCACTGAAAAGCCTCAAAAAACTTACAAATTGCTATAAATACTGGCGGAAGACTTAACTCAAAACAAGTGTTCATTTTATCCAGTAAAATATTGTTACGCGAAAAATTAGGGGATAAAAATGAACAACAACCTACAGGTGTGGTTCATTTTTAAGCGAGATGACGTGCGTATCGTAATGTACGTATTGTATAATAGTAAATATGACAGACCTCCGCCATACTAAGTCAGGACATGCAGAACTGGAAAGTAAGAAGGGGAAATTATATTTTTTTCATGGACATGCAACTCATGGTCCCTGCCCCTAAAGACACAGGTAGGAAATGTGACACCCCTCTGTTGGAGTGTCATTTTTATTTCAAATTCATTCTGATATTAAATTTTGTTCTCATTGTATGGCATTGAATAGTATTCCTATTAATGGTAAATCATAGTGTTTATCTTTGATCCTCCTTATCCATTGATATTGCTCTTTAAAGAAAATTATTTAAGCCTTAAAACTATTAAATCTAAACATAAATTACGAAAAGGCACAACAGATATTCTCTCTCCGACACGGAGAGATAACTAACTTGGCCAAAAGGAAATTAATGTATTACATTTTTAAACAAATTTTTATTTGTTTGAATATCCCTCTCTTCCTTGGCAACTCTTGTAACGCCTCGTTTTTATCTGGATTTCCACCTGACACCCCCGGCAGTCGTGCGTTCTTTGAACAAGCAATCGATTAACCGCACATATTTCCCCCTGTCCGGCGACAGTGCGAATAAAACCAAAAGACAATAACTGAGTCCGCATGGACCACAGAAAGATTGCATAACGGATTTCTATCGATTGATTTCTTGAAATATTTAAATTTTTCTCATACTCACCTCTCGTTCGGCATTAGAACGCACATGAGCACCCTCATTCGCCTAACCCCGACAACTTGTGTGCGAATAATGCGCGCATGTGTATGTGTGTATAGGAGGACTCCCCTAGGGCCTTTACCGCCTCCTCCACTTCACTCCTACACGGTTCAAAACGGAACATGAGCTCAGCGCATGCGCGGTGAGCGCCTTTTTAGAAAGGGCGAGATGTGAGAACGTCTTTCTTTCTCTCTCCGTGCGCTTGAATGGTGCGTTAATTGAGTGGAAGGGTGACTCATTGCGAAGACTTTGACTCCGGAGAGAGGTGGAAGTGTGGGGTGAGGAGAAGGGTGGGAAATACGGGGGTGGGGCGGGGTAAGAGGTCGGAGGGGGTGAGCCTGCCACCAACCACCCTCTTCCTCCTCTCCGGACCTCTCCCCCCCTCCCGCTCACTCTGAGGCTCTTCGGAAAAACGCTTACCTCTTTTCCAGTGCGCTCTAAGCCTCACCCACTGCTCCCTTTATCGCAACGACTTTTGTCCAACGACGATATTTTTTACGACCATTGTCTTGGAAGCCCTCGCAGCGTCATGTTGTGGAAAAACTAACCAACGTTTCTTCTTCTTCAGCCGGAGACGATTTCTACAGGACGAATCATTATTGCATTGCGGCCATTTGCCTACGTTATATCATTTAGAGAGAGAGATACACACAAGCACATATGAGGACGAGATGAAGTACGTATCGTATAATGGTGACACACATAAAATTCTGATAGAAAGGCGTGATGCGAGGACGTGAAGATATGGTATGGGGATAGACATACCGATATTTTAGAATTGGAGACGATTACCGATGAAGGATATTTCTTTTGCGCGTATATTGTGTAGAAATGGAAGAGGGGAGGGGGAAACCAGGCTAAAATAATGAATGATTATTAATCACTCTGGCAGAGAAAACTGGAAGCTATGACTCGCTCCTAGTGCCCTTTTCTGGCAACGCGCTAGTGCTTTAGAATGCCTGTCCCTTTTCTTATAGGGGCATAGAGCACCCACCCTCGATCTCTACATCGTCTCCCATTCTAGATGCAGGATGATATATACCAATCATGTCGGCACGCAGAATGGCTATTTCCCCTGACAGAATAATCTCCCGAGGTGGTAAAGAAACGTTGGGCTTAATTTTAACCGAATAAGGACGCGGAACGTCCCAGGTCAGCGTCGTAACGATGGGACTGGGAGAAGTTTTAATCATTAAACATTATTATCAATAGATGGATAAGCAGAGTAAATTGCAAACTCATGTTTTTCGTGGGGATGGGGAACCGTATTTGATCGAAAGAATTTTTTCAGTCAGATGATACGAGTGATTTAAATCACGAGATGGGGAACTACTCCACGGGAACTACTTGATGTTTTATTAACTTTTCAGCGTTAGAGGAATGAAGGTACACGTGTCAGTGTAGCTGTAACCTACTTTTTTATCCCTTTAATTCCTCGCCATGGTAAATACTTATGCACATTGTGGTAAAATAACTTATTTTTTCCCCATTATTTTCTACCATCGACTATATTACTTCCCGATAGGCTGAATACTTTATACTCTCGCAATTTAATTATGTACCATACGCAGGTAATAACAAGACCAATTTAAGTGCATTAATTCTTAATCTCCAATGAACTTATCATAATGTCATAAATCTTTAAAGCTAGCACGATAAAATGAAAGATAATCTTCACATCAATTGAGGAAAAAACCATTCTAAGAATTCCCTTGGGGAATTTCTCAACTTCCGCTTCATTGAAAATAACATATTCAAGGATGGCAATGGAATGCTGTAGCAATATTTCAGAACAAGATACGCCAGAAAGGATTATTCATTGTCCATATACGTCCGACGTCTTTTTGTGGTTGAAGTGAATGACGACTTTCCTTTTTCATTTTTTTATATCTAACTTTATTATTGAAAGAACACAATATACGTATGAAAAGATTGTTTTCATAAATTTAAATGCTGGTCTTTGATATGTGATGTGGAAAGCAACGATATGGAACGAAAGAATCGAAAGGGA
Source organism: Hetaerina americana (assembly GCF_022747635.1). Taxonomy (NCBI): domain Eukaryota; kingdom Metazoa; phylum Arthropoda; class Insecta; order Odonata; family Calopterygidae; genus Hetaerina; species Hetaerina americana. The sequence continues at coordinate 81,417,649 of NW_027286985.1, read as the reverse complement.
GTGGGTAAAGAAAGCGACGGAACAAGGGAGAGGAAATTTCTATTCTAAAAAAGCTTAACCACTTAGATTCGAGATACTAAGAAAACAAGTTCTCGTATGACGGGACTGCATCATATACCGCATTTACATATCTCAATAATTCACAACATAAGACTCAGCCGATAAAATTCAACACTTACTAACACGAATAAGCCAACAGTACATGCTCTTTATCTAAGATTCAATTTAAAATCAACAATTTGTATGCTCTAATATGGTACCTTCAGTAATTTTTTTGGACTCGCTAAATGATTCAAGATTGCCAGTTTTCATCGTTAACACTTTTGAAGTCACTTCAATTTTTCCTTGATAACATTACCCTTTAACTCGACCCTGAATAAACAAAAGATTTATTTATTGTGAGATGTTTGTACCTAATCAGTTTGTAATAACTACTTCACCACGATGAAATAGTTTATTTTGTAAGGAAATACTTAATTTGCACAGATGTTAATCTAAGGCAGATCATTAAAGTTGTAAACACGATAGACCGGACTTAAAGGTATACAAACAAACCAATACATAATAATGCAATATATATACACCAGAGAAATTCATTAGCTGAGGACGGATGGAAAGAAATGCATCAACTTATCAAGCGTAAAAGTAAGTGGACATATTAACGGAGAAAAAATTCCAATTCAAACTACTTTGTGGCATTAAGTATGACAACCATCACAGGTGGAGAACGAAAACAACAAGGAAGAGACTGGAATAACATTTCAAGGCCGCTATTATCCCAACCTATTAATGCAAAAATAAATTCATCAGGGACACGGAAATAATTAATTACGGCGAACAATAGGATGAGGAAGGAGGGGGGAAACATGCAAGAGAATCATCGGGACTCGGACCGTGAGAAATAGCCTTCCTCTCTGGGCGCAGCGCTCGAAGGAATACGGAGAGGGGTTCGGAAAAAGGGATTTCAAGGAAAGGAACAGTCGACGGGGGCAGAATTCTATGCTTTACGCGGTGGAAAGGGGGTGAGGGGTTGTGGAGTGGGATCGGAATCGCGTTTTGGTGAAGTCGAGAGAGCGGAAGCGGTGGCATGTAGCGGCGAAGACGAAGGGAGTACAATATACAAAAAAAAGTGAGAAAGAGAGAGAAAAAAATGAACCAAACGAAATAAAAGGGAAACGGGACGATCTGATTGGTTGCCGAGGAGCGAGCCTGTGGGATAGGGGAGGGGAGGAAGGGAGAGAGAGAGAGAGAGAGAGAGAGAGAGAGAGAGAGAGAGAGAGAGAGAGAGAGAGAGAGAGAAGGGAAAGATAGATACATACACGAGCGGCAGAGAGGAGCAGACTTCGTTTGATTGATTGATTACTTGTGAACGAAAAAAAATTTAAAAAAAGAACGGGAGGCTACCCTACCGATATGGAAAATCGAGGGTTATATGCAGAAGAGGGAGAGGAGCTAAGAGGGGTAGGCGATATGGATTGGCGAGGAGTGAGTCGGCGATACAAGACGAAAAAAGAAATCATTTCGCGTGCTGCCGTGCACTCCACGGCATTCGAAAATCCGCTTTTCAATGTTGTGAGGTTGGGCTTGGGGGAGTGAAGAGGAGGGAGGGGGTGAGAGGTAGGACCAGGGGATGAGGATGTGTGGGAGGACTACAATCTCCTCCCCCAGATCCACTCCCTTCCCCTAAAACTCTCCCCCTGTCGTCTCACACATGGCCGCGTTCGGGGAGCGCGATGAAGAAAAGCACGGGAGATCGGGAGGGAGGGAGGAGGAGAGTGAGAGAGGGATGTGGGTTGGATTTGAAAGGCATGGGGAGAACGACAGATTAAGTAATAATGGTGACGGGCATCCTCTTACATCACCTGCGAGGAAGAAGGAACAGGAAGGCATTGAAGGGGACGAAGATGCCACATGATCCTAACAGAGGATTCACTGTCCAGCAGGGATGAGCAAAATTAAGAAAAAAGTCAATCTAAAAGTCAAGCCGCTGAGAGCCATAGTAATGTTAAATATCCTTAAGTGAGGTACATCAAAAGTACCTTTTTGAAAATGGCGAGGAGAGAAGATAGCACAACCAAGAACATTCTACCATTTTTGCAGAAAAATAATGAGTATGACTTCGTCCCTTTCTATAGCTTACAGATTTACACTGTAGTAGAAATACATTAAAATTAATAGCAAAATGAATATAATAACAATTAAGTTCTATTCAAAATTATGATGGCTCTCATCACCCTGACACATACCTGCTCATTGGTATTTGTGAACGGCTTACGCTGACCCGGAAAGGGAAGTGGAATGGCAATATATAATTTTAGTCATAATAATATAATAGCTGCTACTCGTAATATTGCGAAAATATATTATTTAGATGGATGTGTCAGGGTATCAAATGTCACTTTCATTGGTAACATGTGATTTGGGAGAAACTTTGATCAAGAAAAACCCACTCTTAAAACTATTCAGGCTAACGTGGAATGTCATTGAACTGCTTCCACTGTTCAGAAATGAAATGCATGGGATCGAGGAATCCAATCTGTATGGGGAAATCCATAATCTAGAGATCGGAGATAAAGCCGATGGTTAATGAGTGATTAAATCGTAAATCAATAGTATTTTTCCCAAGGTTTACATAACCCCTGATACATGACTTACGACGTTGGCAAATTTCATCTGAATGTGCAACACAAGTCCATAGGTTTAGTGGACGTAACTAAATGGATCGCTGAGCACGAGTATTATATTATTTTGTGAGATCACCATCGTTGACCATTGGTTTTGGAAAATTTAGTAATATTCTATTTTGAAGAAATTTCTCCGGCATCATACCGTGAAAGGAACGCTCGATTACCAGCAAGTCTTTCTTCTTTAATAAGCGCGCCTGTTGTACGGAAAAATAAGCGCCGCGGCGCACTGGAGACGGACGGGGTTAACAGATCGAGATTGAGAGGAGATAACAGTGTGGTTAGGGATGAAGATACGGTCGGAGGCGCCGGGCTACGCGACGGATCCATCGGATCACCATCTTCAAATCGGTCTTGTTTATTACCCATGAGTCACGAAACGGCCCCAAACAATTACAAATTACGGTTCGTGTAATTCGATTGAACCCCGGCAATTAAGACTGAAATGACCGCGAGAGGAATGAACCGCGAGAAGCGAAAGAGGAAGATGACCAAGGATGAGGGGTGGCGAGATGTGAGCGCTTCCATGGACTGAAACGCCAACCTCCAGTGCTCCCCGGCTTTAGTCCGGGAGAACAATAATAACTCGCACGCAGGGCCTCAAATTATGGGAATCGGGGAAACCCGAAGTCACGCTTTCGTACTCACGAGTACCGTGCGTTTAATTCGTGGCAAATTACAATGGCGATAACGTGGAAAGACCTTGATCGATATATTTGATTTTTAACGGGGAAAACACAAAAAAAATAATCCTTAATAACATGGGATTAAATCCAGGCACGCATAATTCCCAACGAGGAAAATGATTCTCGAAATTAGCGAATCGGAAATAGGATTGGAAAGTTAAATACGTTTCACTACATTAGGGAGCCATTAGGTATGAAAAAACCAAATGCTATAGAAAGAATTCTGGAATTTTCAATTTTTTTCACCGATAGGAACATGAGAGCTCTTACTGGTGTTTTTCTTGACACAAAATACCTATTTTTAATGAAGGGCGGGTCATGTTAGAACGCCTGATTTATCGCAGTGTTGGTGAAAGTAGGGGATATTGGGGTGTGTGGCCTGCCCATATATTTTGCTGGAAACTGGTGCAGTTTCGGAACAACACGAATAAAGCGTTTGATGCAGAGGAAGGGAGCAAAAAGAGGGGGATATGAAGAAATGCAATTGAGAAGAAGACGATGATGATAAGGGTAATACTGCGCCGATGTTGGCCCATCATTTAGACAACGCTCCAACGGGTTGCATGACACTAATTACCTTTCCCGAGGATGAACTGAAATGCCTCGTATGCCATATTTAACACACAAGTGGGAACGGGGGATGATGAAAATGTTCCCGCGGGGGGAAATCGTACCCAAGGCTTTATGCGTAGGAAGCTAACGCCGCGATTGCGTACACCGCCAAACTAACCCTCTACAAGATTGAGTGAAATAAGTTGGGGTCAGTGACACACAATGTAGATGCCTATGTGTGAGAATGAACAAAATACGAATAGTTTCCTGGAAATTAATGTCAACAAAATTGTATAACGCAAATTATCTGCCTGGGCCGATAATTTTGCAAAAAAAGCAAGTAAGCGGTTTTTCCATGCATGCAACTCTTCCCCGCTGGTGTTAAAACGTCTATTAAGATATAGCTGGATAAATATTACGATTGTTTTCTGAACATCCTGTCACATAAATCATCGCGTCGGATATTATCTTGGCTATCCACATTTCAAATCAATTGCCTGGGCATGAAAAAGTTGTCATTTCCCAACCTTAGCCACAAAATACACGAAGAAAACTTGTACGTTACTGATTCTCTCATTCCTAAATTGCGGAAACCTCTAGTTTGAAAAGTACCGCTATATGATATGTTTGTGTTCTTCGCGGCGTTCAGTGATTTCGACGAACACGTAAAGGACCCCGTTTGTCTTTTTCGAGATCCCGAAGGCTCCCGCCACATCCAGCCGTTAACGGAACCCGAAACCCGAATGGCATCAAATCACGACCATGCCGGGGACGTAACTCGACCCTCTCGACACTCTCTTGTGAGGAGGAGGCATACCTCCCCACATGCAATGCCTACCCACTTGCTCTCCCGAACTGGTGGCATTGCGAATGAGAAACGACCGGGAGAGTTTTAAGAGCCGGAGTCAAACGATGCTCAACAATCGTTCCCCCTCACGGAAAAACCCTGTCCCAGCCGGGTGGGGCGTCGGTGGCGTATACAAATCGAGCGAGATGTTGCAGACGAGGGGCGGGAGGGGGAGGAACAGAAGGAAATCAAAGGACGCGGAGGTCTGGGGGGAGGAGGTGCGGGACCACGGAGGAAGTTATCGAGACACATCGGCGGCGAGCACGAACGGGGAGTGTAGTGATGAGGTGGCAGAGGAGGAGAAAGAGGAAGGGTGGGGAAGGAGTAGAAGAGCAGAGAAGAGACGGGGTAGAGAAGAAGCGGGCAAAGGGAAGACAGGAGAAGGGAAGATAACCCGCGGAGGGCCAGTGGGCGCCGGTATCGGTGATAAAGAGGACGCTAGACCATTAGAAACAAGGAGAAGGTGAGATGCCATCCTCCTAAAAGGGGAAACGTGGGAGGGAGAGGGCATACGGGTTTGCCATTGAGACCGGGAGATGAGAGCAGAGGGGAAAGGGAGGATTTTGGAACGGGGGATGGGATGGGGACGGGAAGGTAAGAGGAGGGTATCCGCGGGGAGAAAACGTGGGCGGCTATACTCGTACACGCGGAGGAAGGAAGGATACGGAGGGAGAGTTGGAAGGATACACACCAGCAAGAGGGAGCGAAAGAGGTTGGGAGAGGGATATAGGGCACCAAAGAAGGATGGAGCGGGGAGGGGGGGGAGGTTTTGGCTCAGAGAGAGGGAGGAAAGGTTGGTGGAAGGAGGGCGGTGGGAAGGGGAGGGCAGGGAATAGGGAAGGGAGGAGATCAGAGTGGGTTAGGCGCTTGCCCGGTAATTAATTATCGCATTCGCCGAAATGGCGCCCGACAGATGATGAATTCGGGATGCGGCAGGCAGGGGTGAGGGCGGGGGGAAGGGCGGGGGGAAGGAAGGTGATGGGGCTGGTGTGTGTATGGGTGGATGGAGGGGAGGTTGATGGGGGTGTGGGGGAGGGAAAGCGAGGGATTTTGGGGAGTGCGGCGTAAGTGTCGAGGGTAAAGGGGGAAAGGAATGGTGTGGGGGAGCTTAGAGATGGTAGGAATATAATTGGAAGGGGGGTGGGTGGAGTGAAGAGGTAAGAGTGGTGGTAGATGGATTGAGAGGGAGAGGAGTTGGAGATAGAGAGAGACGGAGAGAGAGAGAGGAGAGGGAAAGTCGAAGAGGATGAAGGCAGGAGAGGATAGAGGGCAAAGGTAAGTTCGGCGAAAGCGAAGGGAATGACGATTAGGGAAGGGGATGTACGAGAGTTGAGGCAAGACTAACGTTGGGGAAAGAGTGGAACGGCCACGAGAGGACGTTGTAGATGAGAGTTAAGCGAAATGGAACGGAAACAAACATTGCATATTAAAAGAGGTCCAAATCGCGATATGAGGAGTGGAGCAGAAAAGACAGCGGTTTATTACTCTCTGAACATCATGTTGGAGAAAGATGCTCAAAATAAGTTAATCATTCGTGAAGAGCACACAATGGGATGTAAAGTTAACATGGAAATATTAGCAGTTGCAAATCAGTTCGTTTGCGAAATCGCATAAAACTTCATGAATTATATTAAAAGTTTGAGGTTGAGACACAAGCAGAAATAAAAAGATATTTTAATCAAGCCAACAGGCGCGGTGAACCCAGGAAGGTGTGAACTAACAAACATGTGTATGAGGGGAAGTCAAATGAAAACCGAACCCCTTATAACACAGTCCGCGAGAAAGGTGGCAACACTATTCTTACGTATCGACACTGCCGTCGCTGTGGTAGGAGAACTGCATAGTGACAACTCACGGTCTATAACAGTCCGTTTGGACCAACGGTCCAAAACCATTCCGCGGTCACATGGAATTGTATTGGGTGCTCGGTTTTCATTTGACTGCTCCTAGTATCTTAACCGTAGGAAAAACTTCAGTAACATTGGGTTATAATTCCCAGAAAAGCAAGCAGACATTAACATCGTTTGTAATTCTAAAATTTTGATACTCAAGTAGAAATTTATAAACGAAAATAAACGAGGATACAATATAACTAGCGTCAGTCAAGGGGCAAACACTTCGTTTATGCAAAAAGAATTGACTAACCAGTAAAAGGGAGTAGCACATACAAACTGGTCGAGAAGTTAAGCTACTTAAAGGCAAAAAAAATCTTCTAGTAGTTTTTTTCGATGCAGTTTTACAAATAAACAGCTACTTAAAATGACAGGAAAGTGAAATCGAGGACGCCGAGGGGAAATACGAGGATAAACATCGCAAGCTGAATCCCATGACGCCTCTGAGGCCATGATTGCGCACGAAAATTACCCCCAATTAAATTCAGCAAGCTCTTAGCCGGCTAGTTTTATGTCCCCCCGCCCTAGATGTCCGCGGCGTTCAATTTCGTTTAAGCAACTCTCCCCGTGAGCGAGTGAGGATTCAACCGGATGCGCTCTGCATTGCAATTTACTCGAGTTGCATCACCGAATAGGGAGCGTCACGACACCGGGCGGTCATGTTCACTCCTCTCGGATGAAGGGGAGTGATGGGGAGGGGATGAGAGGATGGGGCCGACTTGCGAGGAAATGGCGGGGGTGCACGGAACACGAAAAGTGAGGGACACCGCGGGAAGGGAGAGGGGGAGAAATTACGAGGGGAGAAAAGGGGGGACGGAGGGTAGGGAGCGTTTGTGGGAAAAGAAGACACGAGCCCCATGGGGGAGTGGGAGAAAGGGAGGAAGATGGGGAGGAACGAGAGGGGTGAGCGGGTGATGGCTATCGCCGATTGATGCACCCGTGGTCCTCGACAGCTCCGGGGGAGGCGGGGAGAGCCAAAAGCAGGGGACGACGACCAGAATGAATAAGCGCGTGAATCACCAATGCGCACAGGGCGAGGGATGATAAAATGACGGATGAGGAGAAAATAAGAAGATTAACGACCTCAATTTTGTACATGAAAATGAACCGTTTATATTGTTTCAGGGGAGAGCCTCCCAAGCTGGAAGCCACAAATAACATCTAGGGGAAGAAAATGTAAAGGGATAGAGGTACCTAGGGCATTTCTTTCTGTCGTAATGCAAAATTGGATAACAAAAGTATACGAGAAGCAAAACAAAAAGGGGGATCTAAGGGGAAAATATTTTAAACAGAACTAGAGTAGCCTGGAGCCCTCAGACACGTCAATTTTTTCGTAAGGCTAATATTTTAAAGCTGCCGTTGAAAATATTTTCAACTACTAATAAGTGAACATTTTTTAAGGCTTTTATCCCGGTAGGATTGTTTCTAAAATAACCACGTTTATCCGAATTAATTGGGCGCACTGACGTGCAACAAACATCGAGGCATTCAACTGAAATCATAGAGCAAAGAGATCTGCTCCATCTGCTTTTACATCAGTTGCGAGGTGATGTAAATTTATTTTCTATCCACTGCAGATTAAAACCTCGTCTCGCGACACTCGATGACACTCGCCTTTGTTTTAGCGTCGGTGGAAAGTATATTTATTTCACTGCCATACTTATGGCAGAGGGGGGATTAAGAAAAGGGGAGAGAGGCCTGCGGAGGTACACGGGGGAAGAGAAAACGTGTGGGGCGGAGGAGAGGAAGGGTGTGGTGAAAGTGGAGAAGGCAGAGAGAGAGAGCTCGAAATACTGAGTGAGTGAATGAGCAGGGGTTCGGGTTGGTTCCATGCAAGCGGCGAAATGTAGCACGGAGGCAAATGGGAGGTGGGAGACGAGGGGTTTGGGTGGCGTAAGGGAGAAATGGCGGCGGAGGGAGGTGAGTTTTGGAAGGTTTGGGATGGAGGAGGCGTACGTACGTGTATTAGCGTGCGTGGGTGGAGAGGATAAGAGGAATGGTGGAAAGCAAGGACGGTGGGTATACGTTATAGGATGGAGTGGGCCTGTGCAAAGTGCCTGTGCAAAGCATTATGGCCCTCATGTGCTCTGCCGCTATCCTCTTCATCTGCCTCTCCTCCCAATTCATATCTTTCAGCCATTCCTTCCCTCTCACCTCCTCCATACCTCTCTCCCTCTCTCTCTCCGCCCTTAGTTTCCATAGAGCGATCCGTGTGGGGGAAGAGCGCTACACGGACATTCACAGAAATCACGATCTGAATCGACGAGGAGGATGCTTATGTACACGTGTAAGTATGCATGTATTATACATAACCAACCAACCCTGGTCCGCCCAACAGACATCTCGTATATGAATTTTAAACACGCAGCAGAAGGATGGTGGAACTTAATCTTTAGGCGGCTTGATAAAGGAATGTTGGCTCACGGGGGTTAGAAGGTGGGGTAGAAGCGATAATTATCTACGAGCGAGGGAAGGGCTACGAAGAAAGATAAGGAAATGAGCCACGTCCGAATATTTTTACGTATCATTTTTTTTGGAACCAGATGGGGGTGTAGGAAATGAAAAAAAACACCACTTTACTCCATTATGGAGTCGGGTAGTTTTACTGGAAGTCGCCAACGAAAACGACGAAGACGTAGCGAAAATTTTGACCCTTCAATGGAAAATGTCCGTGGAGCTGGGAAAATTGTGGACAGAGTTTCAAATCCACGGGATTGCAACAAAGGGAGAAGGAAAATGCCTTTGAGAAAACTAAATTTATTGCATGGGCAAATATGGTGCATTTCAATTCTCGTGGTGGGAAAATTCGATGCGGCAACCGGTTAGATTTTTGGATTCAATCGAAAATATTGAGCAAAATTACTGCGGCCTCCGACGTGGCACCACCTCTAAGCGGCTGTCTCACCCCACGGATTTTATATGTAAGAGACTGCCAGGAGAAGTTAAAGCCATGGGTGCATTGATCTCGTCACAACCACATTCGATACATTTCAAATGGTCACCGAGGATAAAAACCCACCCTCTTCTCCACGTCAGACTTAACGCGACAACACACGAGTCCCATGCTGTTGTTGCCAAAACCGCTCCCTCTCCACCAATGGCACCGCGATATTCCATCCATCTCGGGTGGAAAACGCGCTAGAAATTCTATCGGCCTTAATAAAAGTCGGCCGGTGGAAAGCACGGGGATCGGGACGCCTTGCTGATCACCCCATAGCGTCGCGCGCGAGCCATGAGCGACCTTTTTTTTAATTCTATCGGAGACTGATAAAAATCATTACACCTCGGGGGAGCGGGCGAACTTGCCGGAGTTTGCCAGGACGGGTGAGAGAGAACTCCTGGGGTGTGGGTGTGTATATAAAGAGGGGAAGGCCGGAGGAGAGGGGCAAGGGATATCGGTCGGAGAGGGCGAATGTGCCGTGGAGGAAATGAAGACTTTGTGGGAGGGGGTGAAAAAGGGATTGGTAGGGGTAGGAGGTGTAGGGGGATGAGGGAATAAACAAGAGGGAGAGGACTAGGGAGCTGGATGACGCTTGTAGCCGCAGGGAGAAGGGGAAAATGAGAGGGAGGTCTAGACTGGGGAGGGGTGGGCGGAGGGGGAAGGAGTAGCGCGTGTAGGGATCGAGTGAGGGAGAGAGAGCTGTTGAGCATTTCGGCTGGTCAAGCTGAAGAGGGGAGCAAGGATATATGTATATAAGGGAGTGGAGAGGGTTAGGGATTACGGGGGGAGGAGGAGGGAGGAATGGCGGGTTGGGGAGAGGGTTGGCGGCAGCGGAAACGGAATTCAGAGGGGGCATTGGATGCGCGGGAGAGAGGGAGGAGAAAGGCGAGAGAAATGCCCGTGGGTGGGAGAAAGCAGAGAGAGATGGAGATGAGGTGAGGGAATGAATTATGGTTTGGAAGTATTGGTGGAAATATCGATGCGCATTATGTGATATTACGTTTCTCCTCCTGATGTTCGTTTCTGAGAAAGTAGGGATGCATTGAAGAATGCATTAAACATTACCTTTAGTAATTTTACGCATTGATGAGTTGATTCAACAATTCCGGTAGCTCCCATTTTCTGCAAGGAAGCGTGGTAACGAAATCAATATCGGCACTTAAATGAAGCAACATTTATCAAGAAGAGATAACATGAAGATGACGGAAGCAAAATTTTTACATGGATAGATAATTTCCGCAGTAGATAACCATTTTTATTTAGGTAAATGTTCAAATATATAGCCCAAGAGATATAATTCCATTCCCCGTCGGATTTAAAAATAGAGGCAAGAGAAGTTATAAAAAATAATCTTTTATTCTAAGCTCCTATAAATCACTAATTTTAATTATTGATAAAGGCTTAGCGTGAATACGCAACGAAATTGTAAGCGGAAAGGCTAAATTGTTACTTGATGTGACAGAGTCTTCTTTCAATGCCGTGCGTGGTAACTGAATGTTGCCGCCATCCACGAATCCTAACGGATTCGATAGGCATTCAAATCTCGTTTGATAAGACTTTTTCAAATAATGAGAAAATTTCTATTATTTATGTGACATTTATCTTTCCAGAAATTCGAATAGATTTAACCAGCAGAAAAAACGTCAGATTCATCTAGATTAAATGAAACAAAAAAATATTATCAACATTATTATCATATATGTAATATCATTTATATACGTCACAAAAACTGGTTTAAGGAAGCTCCTCGAGTGAGCTAATCAACTCGCAGAGAAGGACGAATCTGTGGTGTCATACTTCACTGGAGTATTTCGAGGAGAAAAATGGTCGGTTACGCGTGAGACCAGGAAATGTGGACCGGGGAAAAGCAACGACCTGAAAACAGATCCCCACCCCCTCTCCCATTCCTTCCACGGAATCTCCTCTCTTCGTCCACCGGGCGCAGCAAAACTTCTCAATTGGCCATTTCACACCGTCCATTTAAACAGCCCGATATCTCCCGTAATCACCAGCATTTTCGAACGCCGGCTGTCCTCCCTCTTTGCGTCCATCTCTCCAAACTGCGACTGCGGAATGTCCCCATTCGAAACAATGTATAACTCCTTTTGAGCCCGAAATAGGTCGAGCTGCAGATGCGTGAACGTCCGCGGAAGGGAGAGAGGGAGGATGCTCGTGGGGCGCTGGGTCGGAAGGGGATGGCTTGGTGCAAGGGATGGCGGGTGATGATGTGAGCGACCCTGGAGATTGAGGGCTATTTCACACGACGCTTACTTTGGCGTTCGAATCAGTAACGAAATTAGCGACGAAAACTTTGAAGCGAATTTGGGGAACAAGGAGGACAAGACTCATCCTGTGGTTACACGGTGCTGCAATGGTAATATCTGGGCACTCACCGAACATGAATTTGTTAGCACACCTCCACCTTGTTGCTATCGTTTGTCGAACAATTAAAAGAACCAAAAAATAAACAAAGGTCTCTTAACAATAGCCTCGACAGCACATTAAAAATTAATGAGGCAAGGAAGATCTAATACTTTAAATGGTAATACATATTCATCCTCAATCGTAGTGAAATGCTCGTCAATGCAAATTCAGAGTTGCATCTTGAGAGATAACTTAGAGTAAATAGACTGCGTAGGGTAGTACGTGGATGATTGATAAATGAGTCGGGGAATCTTCATTGAGATTTCTTACAAAATTTCTCGCAAAGGACGCCTGAAATCTGTCGGATACCCTTTGCCCTATGGCCAATAAGTGAAAACGAGATTAGAAATAGAAATATAAGTCTCTCTTATTTTTATATTTAGGACTGTAAATTGGAAAAAAACATTGACACAAGGATTGAACGAAATACAAGGACAAGCTTCTCAATCTGCAAAAATTAGCCGCGAGAGAGCATAAATGCCAAAAGTTGCAAGAACTACCGGGAGCTTCGGGGGACTCAAAAACTCAACGCTGGATTAACCTCATAAAGAAGGAAACTTTTAATTCAACTTCAAAATTTTCCTTCAATTAGAGATTATGTCGGGCATAATACAAGACCCTACCTACATCGGCAGGCGAGACATCAGTGATAAAATATGAGAGAATGCCGAGCATATACTACCTTGATCACAAAGTTCCCGGAATAACCACCGTGTGGCGCTCCCATCGTTCCGATTTGAGTTCTGTTTTTTTTTGTTAAATTGGTACATCTGTTGTTGATATTCCCTTTAAATCTTAGTGTCATAACTTGACATTTGCAAAAGTTACGGTCGGTTTTCGGTATGTCCATCAGTGCTTCCTGCGATTTTTCCATTACTTCCTCTCGGCTGCTAAAACGCGTTCCCCGTAATGGTTTTTTAACTCGATTGAACAGAAAGAAGTCACAGGGAGCCAAATCAGGTGAATTCGGTGGCTGTTGGATGGTATTTGTTGCATTTTTCGTCAAAAAATTACGAATAATGATAGCACTGTGCGACGGTGCGTTATCATGGTGCAAAATCCACGAGTTTTCTGCCCACATTTCTGGTCTCTTTCGGCGAATTGCTTCACGCAAACGTCTCATAACGCCCAAATAATACTCTTTGTTTACTGTATGGCCTTCTGGCAAAAATTCATGATGCACTACACCGTTGTAATCCATGAAAACCGTCAGCATTGCCTTCTTTTTTGACTGAAAACGACGTGGTTTTTTTGGTCTCGGCTCATTTGGTGAACGCCATTCACTTGCCTGATGTCTGGATTGCGTGTCGTACTCATAAACCCACGTCTCGTCTCCAGTAATGATCCTTTTGATGAATGTGGGATCGGATTCAGCCTCGCAAATCATGTCTTTTGCGACGTCAACACGGTCTCTTTTTTGCATGAAATTGAGGTCTTTTGGAACCAACTTTGCTGCTACACGACGGAAACCCAAATCATTAACCACAATGTCTTGGGCGGATCCATAGGCAATGTTCAAGTCCTCCGCTATTTCTCTGATGGTTAATTTGCGGTTATTGACCAACATTTCTTTTACTTTATCAATTTTTTCACCGACTTTCGATGTCGATGGTCTGCCACTGCGTTCATCATCTTCGATTGACTCACGACCACTTCTGAACCGCTCGTGCCACTGGTAAACGACCGTTTTTTTTAGAGAATCGTTGCCGAAACACTTTTCCAACATTTCCAACGTCCGTGAGCCACTAAATCCGTTTTTTACGCAAAATTTAATACAAGTTCGTTGTTGCAAATTTAAATCCATTTCTGAAATTGTAAAAAATCGCCAACACACACAGAGATAGATGTACTCTTGGCTACGTAACTTTTGCAAATGTCAAGTTATGACACTAAGATTTAAAGGGAATATCAACAACAGATGTACCAATTTAACAAAAAAAAACAGAACTCAAATCGGAACGATGGGAGCGCCACACGGTGGTTATTCCGGGAACTTTTTGATCAAGGTAGTAGACTGGTGGATTTGATTTTTCGTTGCACCACTCACGACCACTATGCGGGAATCGAAAAATATACAATAATACAAATCTCTGCGCTACGAATGTCTTCCTCTCCTCATTCCCACATTCCACTCTTAGAACACAACAAGTTAAGGGGCATGAAACTCCTAAGTCTCGATACAATGGATTTTTTCCTAGAAATTACTCGCAAATATAACAGAAGAAAACAACACGTAACATCCTGTGAATAAAATGTAACTTAATGCTAAAAATTACTATTGGCTTGTGACGTAAAATCCCCGATCACATACCTTCTTGGTGGATTGCAGGGTAAGATGCACACATAGATGGCGTCCTAATAATTTCCGATTCATGATCTTACCGTGGCTTGGAGGTGTTCAGCAGGTTAATATATATATATATATATATATATATATATATATATATATATATATATATATATATATATATATATATATGTATATACAGACACACAAATATGCCAGTTCTTTCCCTTCTACATTCTCAGTCACCTAACATTCACTTCACTATCATGCCACCATACCTTTTTTATTCACCTTTGTCTCATTCTACGAATTTTCCGCAAAGAATTCTTCTCTTTCACTACGACAACTTCTCCTTTCCTATCTACTCACTGTCTATTTTTTCTAACCTCTATTGCTGGACTAAGTATCGCATAAAACGGCATTTAGGGGAGGAGAGCGAGAGGGTTAGGACAGAGGGGAGATGGAGGTGGGAGGAGGAGAGAGGAGAAAGACCGGTGGGGGACGAAGGGAAGAGGAAGGGGGTATAAAAAGGGTGGCGGTGTGGCGGTTGTCGGTCGGTGACGCTGGAGTGAGAAAGCAGGGTGCGTTGAATCAAGGGTTGAGGGGAAAGGGATGGTAAGTGGACGGGGTGAGAGGGGAGAGCCCAGGGAGATGAGCGACGGAGGAGGGGTGCGTGGGAGTCGGCAACATTGCAAACAATCGCCTCCCGCTGGCCTCAGATGACTCATGGGACGTCGGTACACGGCCACTCTTTTTATTGCTGACTGCCACGCTTTGATATACATTAGAGTGTGCATACGTACATATGTATGTGTGCTTATATATGTACATATATATATATATATATATATATATATATATATATATATATATATATATATATATTTGTATATATACATATATACACTATATATATTTATATATAGTATATATAATTATACAACCCTTTCTCTCTCTTAGCCTCTTCTGTTCTCTTCAACTCTCCCCACGCTCGGTAGAGTGCGAACAATGGAAGTAGGCGATTTCATGTAATTGTCGTAGACTTGATGGATAACAATCACGATCCCTAAGGTCGCGCGGCATGGGCAAAAGGAAATGAGGCCATTAAAATCATTAATTTCACGTAATTATTTTTGTTTCGAAGCGTGAGGTGCTTGTTGCACGGAGTGCGGCAGGGCCCGATGCGATTGGAGCTGCGGTGCGCGGACTAATGAACGAGCCCTGCGAGGGGTCCTCCGCGCCCCCCCCCAACGCCGGCCAACGTCTCCTCTGACCCCCGACACCCGGCCTCCCCTCGACACCCCCATGCGCAACCGTAGTCACGTGGGACCCAAGGGATCATCCCACACCAAAAACCTCCGTCCTCCCACCAGTGTTCGCCATCGAGCGCGGACAATTTATAAGCCATTACAATGAAAAAAATGTAATCATCGACACCGTTAAATTATATAAAAGTTCAACGTAAATGACGGTGGCTCACTCTTCCGGGAATAAAAATGAATAAACTCGCCCAAAATATTTTTGTCGTTTGTTTTTTTTTTATTTTGGCTTCCCTCGTGAATAAATAAGGATGCACCGAGTTGCCCCCGTAAATTACGAAATTGCGTGGTGCCCCAAGTTCCCAAGCGTCGACCTCGGGTTGGTGCGGCGGTTAGTCGAGGAATCGCTCGTTGCTAGGTACGTGAAACCCTGATATGGCTCGCCTAGATGGTATCAGGGAAAACAATAATATATATTGTGGCAATATAGCAATGCGTCCCGTTTGCAAAGAAGTTTGGAAGCATACAAAATATTCCACGGCATCAAAACCTGAATTGAATACACATCAACAACTTTCACCAACCTATTTCTTATCCTAAAACGAAAAATTACGACCTACGCTACCTTTTTAAAATATTTACCGTACGCACAAGAGTGGGTCCGTATCAAACAAGGAGAGAACTATACGTGATGAAATAAAGCCGTATTTGAATTCATGTAGGCGGAATTTGGTAGATTTCATTAGTCATCATCAACTCTCAATGACTAAGGGGAACTGATTTGGAAATCTGACAGCCATATTCTCTTTTCAACATCATTTTTTTGACCTTAACTCCACCCTAGCACCATAATTTGGCCAATATAAGTAATGCCATCGGAAGAAATAAGTCATTTATATTGAGAATCGCAAGTAGGCTTCTCACTAGGATTCGCCAGCAGCTCGCTCCTAGAATAACGACATTAATGGATGTCTAAAATGAATTTTGCCGTTCATCCTCCCCTTCATGAAAGAATATAAGCCAATAATTAGTCGTTTCGGATATTGCTTATGCCATTAATTCATTTTGAGAACTTCTGTGCAGCATCATTTGATGTGTGAAGAAAAATGAGTGCCAACGCTAAATTACACATTTTCTCAATCGGCTGAAAATAACCGAACGCGCCTCAGGAAAATGACGCTTACTAGTAGTGTGATGACCTTCTGAGAATAAGAATTGGACCACTTCCATATCGATTCCTGTTCGATTAAATTAACCCCCGCGTGAGTCATTCACGGATCTAGCGCATCTGGGAAAAACCCATACCGCACGTCGTAAGAGGCACAAATCACGCTCTTTACTTTGTCATGTTCGATTATGGAAAGTTGGATGAACCAAACGAAAGATATTTTCTGAGAAATTGACGTCTGCCTTAAATCGGACACCAGGTAATATGCATAAAACAAGCAAAGGATACGAACTGGTTTAGTTAAAGAATTTTAAAGACACCGAGGAAGTTTATGCTCGTTTTGAGAGATAGTGGGAATGGTGTTTCCCTTGGTTTTTCGAACAAAAACCCGCAAAAAGACGACACCCGATGGTCCGAAAATATTGTCTTACGAAAATATTCCGCTCAGTACTCCTTATATATATTTCTCATTTATCCTTGGCATTAAATAGGGGAGAAAATATTTTTATATAAAAATTTGTTTTCTATAACGAGACGTTTATTAGGGAAAAAAGACGAAACTACATGGTTGGCCAACAGACATATGAGAGGTTTGACTTCCAAAAAGGGTATGCTGTTGGCGTAAAGGACTCACATGACATCAGAGGTATGGCCTGCTTCTTAACGAAGAATAGTTACAAATTTCGATGCCTAGATGCCTATCAACATGAACACCATCAGTCACGTTGAGGAAAAAATATGGCTGTTTTTTCAGTTTTTTCAATAATACAGGTATACAGGTAAACATTGTAAACCTGAAGCTTGAAGCTTGTAAACTTGAAGCTTGAAGTGGATGATGAAAATCAAATGAAAGGAAGTGAACGGAAAAGTCTGCAGAGAAAATGAAAGCGGAGCACCAGCGGGAAAAAACTGCTGTGTTACTTACGCCTTGAGACTTTTGCTAGAACTATTAAAGAATGAAAAAAATAAAGATATAATTACGAGGAAGACTGGGGAAAACCAAGAAGCACAAATAATGAGGAGAGTAAGCAAGAAGAGATGTTGAGGACGTGCGTGTAAATATATTATCACGGAATTAGAAATAATAGAGAGTTGCCATCAACCGATCTCCGAACAGGAATTATGATTATGTTAATGAGTAACTGAAGTGAAACATTAGAGAACGATCCCATTCACGTAAACATTGCTCCTTTTAGGTGCCGTTAAGAAACCAGCACCACCCAAAATCCAACCCTACCTATTTTTCCACGCGATGACATTTCACACAACACTTCCCTCCCGAAATGGGACAATTCATTTCCCTGGCGTTTTGCAAACTCATCGATCTGACCGTCGGAGGTCCAAGCCGCGCGCATCGCTAGGCGAGGATTGTAATGCAACTCCTTCATTATGCACACCCAGGCGTTCACGTGGCGCGCGCGACGACCGGCCTTCGGGGCAACAAGACGCCGGCGGTGGAGGAGAGGAGGACGGGGGATTCTGGGGAGGGGAGGGGTTCTGGAGAGGGGGAGAGGGTTGCAAGCGGGAGCGTGGCTGAGTAATGGGGGTGAAATGAGAGAGGTTGAAGGAAGAATTTTCTGCTCAGGGCGGGGGAGGAGGAAGAGAGGTAGGAGGAGGAGAAAGGGGTGGGAGAGGCAAGAAAGACATAACTTGAAAGCGTCGCCATGATGAGTAGTAATTGAGTCGGCCCACCTCGCCACCCCACTAATCAAACCACCACACCCCACCCGCTACTCCCCGCTCTTTCTCCCCCCGAGCCCCCTCAGCCCCCCCCGGCCTCGCCTCACACTTCCCGACGCAGGTCCCTCCTCTCCTCCCCGGGCATCTCTTATCGCCGCTCCTTTGACGTCGACTACGCACGCGTAATGTTCCTTCTCTCGCTCTCTCTTGTGTCCTGGGCGATTTCTATGGTTTATACCACACACCCGCTCTCCTTCCTCCCCGCCAGCGCCGTCTCAAACTCTTGTCTACGCCCGTGTCAATTAATTGCCGCGCATTTCGACTCACCCGCGCAAAGGCCCTGGAGGGGAGGAGGAGGGAAGGTGCCGCATGGGAGAGTGAAAGGCAGGCGTGAGGGAACAGGAGGGTGCCCCTGAGAACGGGGAAGGCTTCTGATACGCAGGGTGGGTAACAGTGCGGCGTCTTCTACAACACGGCTTTCCTTCCTTTGAGTCATCGACGGAAACGGGTTGTTATCGCACTGGAGGAAATCAAGAAAATTCGTAGATCTCCCCTCGGAAGTCATTTATAAATTTATTTTACGTGACGAGAGTAATAATTACGTTTTACAACGTCGGCGAATGTTCGCAATTCCTTTAGCTCTTTCAGTTAAGTTTATTATCAGTTTAAACAAAAAAAATGTTCACTCGAAAAGTGCATAGTAAAATACTGCAAACATGTTGAAAGCTTAAATTCTGAGGAGTAGAACTGATGTTTTTTCATTAAAATGTGAGTTTCTTCTGTTTTATATTGATTTAAAATCATTCCCAATAACTTCTATCACCGCTGCATTTCTGAAAAAATGATGTAGAGTAGGTTGTTGGATTTTGTGTTTTGTTAGGAGTCACAAAATATCTATTTGGTAGTTGTGTTCATCCATAAACCTACCTTAACCGGTAGATTACCCTACAATCATTCTGAAAAAAAATGTTGTATAATGAATACTTTTTACATATTTTTTCTTTATCACATATTGACTTTTTTGATAAGAGATATTTTTGATCAATACGACCTACGTCAGTCATCATTACAAAAAATCGGTCATACCCAAAGTAATGGAAATTATGATGAGTCTTACCAACTCTTCATGGCGGAAAGGCCTCAGTAAAACCCTAATTCGGATATCTTCAAGATATAATGGCATAAAGATACGCTCCGACGACCCTCATTATCAATCAATAATTATTGTTTCAAAAAATATTCAAGTCAACCGCTTTCAAGTGCTTGCTGTGTTATTTATATAGTTACCAATTCCGCTTTTTGAATGAATGCAATTGTTTCATAGGTAACATATTGTGGAGTCTCATTATTCATCACGGATAAACACATTTGCAATGATCCATTAGCCTCGCACGATTTATGCAGAGGATTGCATCCTGAATAAATTTAATTAGATGCGTGCCAAAAGTTGTTGATTTTAGACATTCATGAACCATTAAATGAAAGTAATTTTATTTGAACTTATCATAATAAATTATTTAAATTATACAAGCTAACAATTTTTAAAGCATTACTCGGAAATTGTGAGTGATAGCCAAAATATTTTTAAGTAAAATAAATAAACCTCTGACACGCACGAGAAACTCGTTAATGCAACGGGACATGTTCCAGTATTTGTAAACGCAGTATGTAGTACATTTAAAGTACATAAGAATACTTTTTGTAACAATACAAGCATAATACTAACCCAATTTGCTATGCTCCTTTTATAAATTATGGGTTTTGGAATTATGAATTGAACGAATAAACGTAAAAATCACTTCGTGGGGATTTTGGCAAAAACGGAATTGAGTTACCATTCTTGTTAAAATTGCCGATTTTGGATGAATCAAGCTTCAATACAAGACACAAATGATGTTAACACATCATGCGAAGATTATGGCCTGGCGAATTCCCTCGGTGGGTTCCATGAATTTGATTACGCTGCCGTGAGGTTTTTAAGAATGGGAGATATTATCTTCATCTCGGCCCTTAATCGTATAAATCTAACATTGGTTGGCGTCAGACGTGCGATAAGTTTCCCTGACCTGTGTATACATCTTATTATTTTATTATCATATGCGGGATTGAGTGTGAAAATATTCCGACCTATTACTAGCGCTAAGCTCTCATTTTCTTTTTAATCCATGTGTGTATGGAGAAAGACAAGAGAAAAGTGGGTTCATTATATCCTAACTCAAAGCATAATTGAAGGATATTTCCTCATGGGGTAGACAATTTCCCATTGCTGCCGTAAATTGTGAACTGCAGATTCGTGCCACTAGATAAAATTCACGCCAGCATTCCTACCACATGATTGTATCTGTGCTTTGATGTAGCAAGTGCTTTCATTTGTAGCTGTGCTCGACGAGAAATGATTCTATTCCCTGCGAAGTTAAGTCGTGCCAAGGGAGAAAGTGCTAGGCTATTTGAGTAGCCAACAATGGCCTCTTCTTAAATCTTTGAAGGCGACGCACGCACTTAAATCTTTCAAAGCGTCAGCTTTCACTCTTAATCGGAATTATATATGATGAACATCCATTAAACATAACTGCTGGGAAGAAAACTGGCTCTTGACACGGTGGAAAGTTTTAAGATTTACTCATTAACTACGACATTAAAGGCGCTGCCATTTAATTTGGTATGGTTCGCGCATCGGGAACGTAAGGGGTCGCAAGAGTGCCTTCACTATGCACCATTGTGCAATGTTTTTAAGAGTGGAACTAAGAAATAGAAAGTAATGAATGTTCTTTTTACGCTGACCCATTTTCATCAAGTTTAAAGATTTATTTTCCAACTGAAAATATTTGCACATATGTTTTTGAGGACACTGGATTAGTCGGAATCCTCCAATGCTACGAATCTTGCGTCGTTAGTAACAATAAAGATTGAATCGCCTTTGCAGTTACAACAAGACCTGGGGATGAAACACATGGCACACGAAAAAATATACAAATTTCAACCCTTGCAAACCTTATAGTATTCATGGGTGTAAATCAAGTCTTAGTGCGTCTAACAACACACAATCAGGTAGAATAATTTGACTAAGCTAAAAAAATAGTGGAGTACTTGTTAAGGAGCACAATTAATTTACATCAGGGGTTCTCTCGTTAAGAAGGCCAAAAATAAAAGGAGACCCTTGGTCCTCTTAACACATTTGGGGAAAAGGCGAAGGAACCAAATAGGCCAGCCTCATTTTGCCCACGAAATGAAAGATATCCCGAGCATCGGGCATCCCTTAAGGGTATTTTTTTCGGCAACCCTTTCACTCCCCCCGAACGTTTCAAGCAGAGCACATCTAAGGACGGCGACATTTGTTCAATTATTCAACGA
Organism: Hetaerina americana; assembly: GCF_022747635.1. Lineage (NCBI taxonomy): Eukaryota > Metazoa > Arthropoda > Insecta > Odonata > Calopterygidae > Hetaerina > Hetaerina americana. Next base: position 81,395,878 of record NW_027286985.1, on the reverse strand, counting down.
GCACAAACGAACCCGGAGCCTTTTTTCTCTATATTTATAGATAAATTAGGAGTGGATCATGTTCCCATCGTTAGGGTCCCTTTGGAAGGGTGGCGGTGGGACTGAGAGGGGAGCCGCGAGGGGAGTAAAGATGAGAGAATGGATGTCGTTCATTCCGCTCCTTTCAAACTGTCCTTTTACATCCTACTTTTTGGTCCACAGACGACACTCGCACACGAGTACAAGTGGTGCTTTTCGGCTTGACTTTCCCTCTTCTCCTCTTTTCTCCCTCCCCACCTCCACTTCTCTCCCTCCTCTCCTCTATCTCTCCCTCTCTACATCGTACTCCAAAAACTGACCCCTTCCCCTCTCCTTTCGACGGAAACAACTACCCTCCCATTCCTTCCCCACCACCTCTCACACCTTTTCCGATCTCAAAACCTCCCCTACAGCTTTCTCTCCGCAGCCGCCCCATCTCCCCTCCTCGCCGCACTCCGCGTGCTCCTTTATACACATTCTCGTATATCGCAGATAACAACTCGTAATTAACCCAGCACACGTCTTTACTCATTCTCTTTTCCGCTCACCCTCCCACCGCCACCGCCAGCCCCGCCACCCGCCTCACCCTTAACCCCTTCTCTCCTCCTCTCCGCCGTATACCCCGCACCCAGCTCCCAATGCCCCTCTTTTCCCCTCTCCAGGACCGCTCCTGAAAGTCGCCGTATCTCTCGTGAGAGTCGACCGTCCTCCTCCCAGCTCGCTTCCCACCCTTGCTGGGTGGGACCGCGCGATGTTCCGACTGGCATACATCGTATCCCGGTGCCGAACAATGTGGAGGTTCTCCCGTCTCGCCGACATCAAGATGTACCGCCGTCAGAGACGGACCTTACTTGCAAACAAAATATGACGTCATTACACCAGCGCGTTGCAGTAATCACGAAACTAAAAGGAATCAAGAGGTCCAAGCGGATGGGTGAAGAATGTAGTCGAGAGGGGGAATTGGTCTGATATACTTTCAACTATTAGTATTGTTAATGCTCTGCAATTCACCGGCTAGTGTGTGGCAGGGGGTGAATACACACAAGACTAATGTGACCCAAAATAATTTTCCCCCTAGCGTGGTCGAACGTTATTCTGATCCCTTATCTTTCGTAGGAAAAATAACATCTTTAATCTATCTGTCCTACGCTTGATCTCTGGAAGCAATGGCGTGATTTCGCCTACCGCAGTGCGATTGGGGCCAATAACACACTTTTAAAGTCATTGCTAAAGATGAACTTATACATTAGAAACGCGGTACACCTGAGTTGGATAGAATTTTTTCTTTTCTTAGTTTATATGATCTCTCCACTAAAGGTGATGGGTGTTTATCCACGAATTCGGGACTCGAAGTTTTTCGTCACCTACATGACAGAAGTTTTTGAGACTACATCTTTAATTTACGGTACGTGACCGCAACTCTTCACATACTGTAAAGCTAGCAGGATATGAAGTTCATTCAAACAAAATTCAACTTGGGAATTCCTTGTTGGCCTTTGGTTAGACTAGCCAAAGGTCCACGGTGGATTTTATTCCGTTCCTAAGGCCAAACTTTTGAAAATTATAATTTTGGCGTTAACATCAAGACGCAATATCAGATATAATGTTTGGATCAGTCCATACCGAAATAGAAGATTTAATTGATATCTCCTTCTATCGCTGAGGTAGGATGTAAGTTAAGATCCGGGCTTAACGAGTTTAGGTTAAAAATGTTATGTACCATCTACCGCCGATAATAAGTATTTCTTTCTTAGCTAAAGGTCGTGCCACAAAGTTATAATAACACTGCTTACGACCGTGCCACACTCGTTGCACTTGCATTCGAAGAGAGTGCCATGTGGTACACACATCATTCACGAAGGCAACATTATCTCCCTGGCATACATATATCGCTAACGCTGCCGATGCGTATCCTACCGCGTGTTGTATCGCACTTTACGCGTCGCATCGACACGCTCGGATAGGTCCCATGCCATGGGTGACTCATTTCCACGTTCCTTGCCCAGGTTCACATCCGCCACCCCCTCATAATGCGCCCCTAATATTGCAGCCCACGGCGGAGCGTGCCCCCACCGCCCCTCAGCCGGATCACTCTCTCTTCCTCTTCTCATTTACCCCTCTTCTCCTCTTTCTCGCCACTCCAAAACACATGAGAGCATTCTTTTAGCTTTAATTCCACCAATTGCCTCTTGTCATTCCAGGAGATTTCTCCAGTTTCACCCAAGTTCACCCATCTCCCTTTGTACCATGGGGTTTACGGAAGACGGGTCAAATCCATGGGAGGGCACAGTCGGTTGCGCGAATTATCCCTTTCGGCCCGTCTATTAAGGAAATTTTCGATTCGCTCACTCTGCACCCCACGAGTTTCTGCCAGGGAAGTGGATAATGTTCATGAGAAATGAACAACGATGGGACTTTCACTGATTTCTAACGAGAGCATAGTACCAAAATAGACCTTCAGATGTATTATTGTCGGTGAACACACGCCAATGCCATAGTCAATACGTTAGATAATAAACATGGTGAAATAAATGCTACATTAAACAGTGTGGAGACGAGCCAGATGGACGGCAGAGGGAATTCTTACATAAAAAATGTGAGGTTACAAATGATGAATTTTGATAAGCGAGTGTCAAGAGGTAAAATAAGAAAACCATAGCTCCAAGTTTGAATTCATCATCCTAAATTTAATCAAACAATTAATTGCTGCAGCAGAAATCGAATCAGCAAGCACATAATATAGACAAGAATTGTCCCATACTCGGAAGACGCAGATTTAAACTATGACTCTTTCTGGATAATTATAAGTGCCGAAGGTTGGCATATATTTTCTTCGATTATCACGTTTTTCATTGCAGAACTGAAAGGGCAAAGATGGAGAGTTCACATCGTCCTTAACGATGATTATCACGCAATAGAGTTTATCTCTATTACCACAAAGTAAACATTAACTATTAACGACTAACGGCTAGAATTTATAAAATTTCACTTGGATGTGAGGACGACATACAATTTGGAAACAAATCACATTCCATCACCAGCAGTTTTGAATGAAAGGCAATATTCTGTCCCTTTTCATTCTTTCCTATACCTTGACTGATCATAATGGTTGAAGTTCCGCTTTTGGTGACTCACAACTTTTTTGTAATTGGCTTTATCCCCAGCTGTCTTTTATGTAACTAATTACCCCTATAAGTAAAATCAATTGCAAAAACAAGTTGTTCAAAAGTGGACTCTTCATTGTTAATATACCTCTTCCAACTACCATATTAGCAAACAATTAAATCATTTCCAAGTAGCCCTCATGTTATTGGCTCGACTATCCCATACGATATATCATTAAGGGCGTAATAGCACTTCCTCTCATAGAGGGAGCGCCTCATTATCCGTACCCATCTATGTTACGGGTACTAGATTATATGTAAAACAAATGAATCGTCTTCTGCGCTCGGCAGAGGACCATACCTGTTCATTCTCCGCACAACAAGTCAAAGGGGTTCCATGATCTTCGTTTACATAGGACCACGTACTGTTGTTTCGAGCAAGGAATGTCAATAGGAAAGGAATTCTCATCTCTGGATTGAATAGGGTATCAGAAACAGATAAATTTAAACGACAATCATTCGGTGGATGGAGCGAATATGCTCGATCCTGCCGGCTTATTAAACTTCGACGATGGGGCAGGAGAATTGATATCCGTCAACATTACGGGTAAACATATATCATTTCAACTTTCCTCTCACGATTTTCACACCTTGTCCTTCCGAGGGAACCGAATGATGTGATAAAAAGGAGCAGGTATATTTCCACAAGAAAATTCCCCTCTCGAAACGCAATACCCCGCGACGGAAAGTCAACCAGTTCCCACGAAGGACTAAGGTCAAACCTAGACTGAATAAGGGAACACCATCGCAAAAAGGCCCGCCCTTCCTGGAGGGAGAGGAAGAGAGGACATTTTCACTGCCTACGCCACCAACGCCCTCACCGGTCCTGCAATTTCGCCTCGTACAAGGGCGCCGTGAGAGAATTTTCGCGGAGAGAGTGAAGTGGAGAGTGACAGGAGTTTGCGGGGAGGGTAAAGAGGGAAGGAAAAGAGCGAGATGACGGAGGAAAGAAGTGGGCTGACGGCAGAGAGGGGGAGGGAGTGAGAGGCAGTGAGAGGGGGTGGAAGAAAGGGGGAAGGCATTACTCTTGGCCCGGCGGAGCCTTGAGCGACGGACGCGCCAATAAAAGGGGGCGTTTGTGCAAAGCAAGGAGGCCGTGTGATTTATTATGGGCCGTCAAATATTCTCAATTAAAGATGCACGCGAGGGAACCCCAAAATTGACCTCGCTTCTCTCCACCGTGAGCTCTTTCCCTCCCACGCAACCGAGGTTTTGTGGAAAGTGCCCAGTTTTTTCACTGTGTAAACAAGTGCGGGGTCCACCCACCTCTTTTAAGACAAGACAGATAATTATCGATTTATTTTTCGGAGAAGTTGTTGCTGAGTTAATGGTTTTACCCCTGCGGAATGCATAGAAGGTTCATCTGGCCGTGGAACTAGTATGAGTTTGAGCTCGTTAGCTAAAACCTTGAAAGTAGTTGTTAAAAGCAAGTGCGACTGCCATTCCAAAAGCCAGTGTAGGAGGACCACCTGGAGGAGAGGTCGAGCAAAGGACCTTTGGTTAGCAACAGGCTCTCCAGGAGTTAACTCCATTGAAAAATAGCTGATAGATGATATTTAAAGAACTATTCTAGAAATTTTCCTTTCAGATATTCTTATGATTTTCATATGAATGTACGATTTCCGGTTCCCCTTTTAATAGGTTATTCTTATCGTCCAGAATATAATTGCATTGATCTCTTTAAGGAGCTTCCTTCATTTACGATAATATTAACATGAATGATCGTCTAGAGTACAAAAACTGTTGAGAAGCTGGAGGAATCTAAAATTGAATGGTATTACGATCTCTTGGCCTTTGACGAGAAGGCAAAATTAAGTTATTTCTACACCTGTTGGATATAAAATTTAACCCCTGCCCTTAGCATGATAGTTCGGCGCTTTGTGATTAATAACGCAATGTACACAAGAGTTAATCGCAATCGTTACTACAAGAGGCATCGACTAAAAATCGAAATGTTTTCGATTCGACAGTAATTATTATAAATAATCTAATTGATAAAATAACCAAGCAATGGAAATGTTGATTATAATTTATTTGTTATTCCATTATTAACTGAATTGAATAATGGAGGATTTCCAGATTTAGATAGAGCATTAGAAATCAATACGTGAAATAATTTGGCAACAATGTTTTAGTTATTGCAAATATATGGTATCTCAAGACTACACAAGACTGCAAAATTACCAAAAAATAACACAAACAATCATTGAGTAACAGTTACTGATTAGAGATAAGGATATGCGGAGAATTAAGAAACAGCGCTCTTGATACTGGATTGACAAGAGGTAATCCAAGAAGGGAAAGACAAAATACTTCTGGGAGGTGAGAAAAGTGTATAATTATTATTCATACACTCACCCAGAGAGTCTTTTACTTGAGCACAATGAACGTAAAAGCGCACACTATTTGCACTCAGATGGATCTGCAATAGTAAGCCTGAATTGGCCTGCATTCAAAGAACCCAGCAGGAATTTTACAGCTGACAGCCCACTAGCCATAACAAAAATGTACAGCTAGCTCACTGCATGAAGTACATGGACTGAATAGCCGAATTTATGCTAAGATGCAGCAGCAGCTTTGAATTGACCAGATGATGAATTGAAGTAACGTTTCGAAACTTGAATCCCACAAGGGCGTAGGGGTTTTAGGAGGGAAAGCAAAAGGCATTTCAGGACATCTCAGGAAAGGGCTCTCATACGTTTCCCCGATTCACCCGAATCCATCTCCCGGTTACCCGCGACGACAACTACTTCCGACATATCCCGACTCGACAGGTCACGCGGAAACCGAGGGACATCATCTCCCGTTGCCTTCCAGAGCCTCGGGTGGAAATCGACCGAGAATTGGAATTAAGGACGGAATCGAAATGGGGGGGGGGAGAGAGTGGGAGAGAGGAGACGGTCGCAAAAACGTTCCCTCGCAGGCAAGAGCGAACTCGCAGTCGACGGCGGCGACTTGAAGCGAATTGGAGGGAAAGAGGGTGGGGGCGCGGAGGGAGGAGGGCAGAGGGGAGTTGGCGGGCAAGAAGAGGGCGCGGGGGGGGGGTGCACGGCGGGTGGGGTTGGGGCAAGGAGGAGGCCGCCAGTCCTTTATGCCGGGGCGTAACGAAAGCGGTCTCCACAAGAGAGCACTCAAACGTGCAGGGAAAAGCAATGGCTGATTGCCATCCGTTGGGGAAGCAATTCCTGGCGATGGAAGGAGGTCAGCACCGGCGAGGGGTCGGAGGGAGAATTGATGAAACTCATACGTGCGGGGAGGGAGTTTGAGCGGGGGTGTGGGAGGAGACAGGGGCGGAAGGAAAAGAAGTAGTGATTCATAACTTGAAGGATTCGTGTAATTGGCGGGGTAGGAATCGCAGCGGCGGCCGTGGCGCGGGGAGAGAGACCGGAAAGCTAGGAGGTTCTCCCTCCCTCGAGTGCCACAGTGGGGTTGATGTCACAGTCGAAGAGAGAAAAGGAGGATGCGAATGTAATGCAGGTACATTGACGAGAATAAATTATCACTGGGATGCCTTGGGAGAGCAAGGGAGGCGGATGTGTGCTTTTAACGGAGGCAAAATATCGCAGCATATGGCATATTAAAAGTCGACTCCATAGCTATACGGAAAACTTGGGTGCAGTTAATTGAGTTAGAAATGAGAACGAACTTACAGAGAGCTGGTGCGAATGAATAAGTTAAGAAGACACTCATTTTAAAAGTCATGAGTATTTAGTGTAAAAACCATTAATAACGACAAAAATGCCTCCACTGCATGGCGTTGAAACCATTCGTTTTGGCACCAAACATATAAAAATGGAATTATGGTAGTATTTGGTAAGCTGGCCTAAAGAAGAGCATAAATAATATAGCCAGAAAGATGGGGAATAACATTACCCCCGCTGCTTGATTCTATGGAACGTAAAAGGAAAAATAATTTAAGCATTGCCTGGAAGGGTTTAATGAAATTGAATGATGATTTTTCAGAAGAGAGCTTTGAGGAACCAAAATATTTGAGATTAATATGCTATTTGTATAGTATTGTATATATTGCAGTTTTCGGTTTATTCTCCCTTAATACCTTCCTCGCCATGATTGGTAATTCCGGCAGGATTTGGTTTCCTTCACTATATTGTTTATTAGTCGTCTTTGGACAACCAGCATGTCTCAGAACGAGTCTTTCATATTTTATACGAATATTTCCATCATTATTTTCACTCACTTGGGTAATAATTATAAACATCTCTGATATCTATCTTTTTTAAAATATGAAGAGTAATTTTACCCGTTATTTTGGCTTATGTCCAACGCACGTAGGTGAGTGAGGGGCGGCTCACTGAAGAAGCAGTAAAAATTGTGGCAGTTTAAATGGAGGAGAATTGAGCTGTAGGCAAGGACGGGAGAGCTTAGAGGAGATGGACTAGCAAAAGCCCCGCTATGATTCTTCGCATTACCCCCTCCATCTCTATTTCCATCTCCTCGCGCCATCGGCTTCCGCCTTCGCTCCCGTTGGGGATGCTCGGAATGAGAGACTTCCTAACATCCAATCTCGCCCCAAGGAAATACGATTACTGGTCCATTCTTTTGCGTCACGGCCATTGATGGAAGACTTGGCAGACGGCTGAGAGGCGGATGAAAATGGGGGAATCCCCCTGAAGAGAGAAGGAGGAACTTGAAATGAGCGGTAGATATATGAGGAGAATCAACAAGTTTGGAAGAGGGATGCCGGAAAAAAGGATTGCGGCGAGTAAAGAGAAGGAAGGAGACGGTATTGACTAAAGAAACATTGCCTACTCTGTGGGACCTCCCCACTTTTCACACCAATGCGGCTATGGAAGAAAATTCTTCTCCCCCTGCAAAGGAGAAAGGGTCCTCGCATTTAAAGCCGTTTTGAAAATTTCAGAATTGATCCGCCAGAGTAGTTCAGCGCGACTTTGCTCGCAAAAGATTCAACGCTCAGGTTTCCCACATGTTTATAAATCGATTTTTCTTTTTGCGTAATTAGATTGACAACCATTGTCCCACTAAAAATCAATTGTTGGAATTTGTGCTAGTTAACTAATACGTCAGCAGGGGTTAATGGAAGGTGGTTGTAAGCACTCACTATGAATATGGGAGATCAAAAAGAATGAATTCACTGAGTAAAAATATCGTAACGATATCCTTGACACGAAAGTAATAAACTAGAGATTTTCACTGACCTTTCAAAGACCTGACTGTATCTTCGTTACGGTAATCTGTATGTCTGAAACGGATAACAGAGACTGATCATGAATGATGTTATAAGAACACAATTAAATTCAACATAACGAATCTGTGAGGAGATTCGACGGTCATCGACACGACTCCGGCCGAAGAATGTACACACGATGGTACGCATGCGGGGATGAAATTGAATACCGCGCGATGAAGACAGGAGAAACGAGCGAAGGGAGGCGTGGGAGAGAATTAGCCCACATGGGTGTGCTTCCACGGGAGTCATCCGCAGCCCCAGCGAAGATCGCTGACATCCGAGCGAAGCGCTGGCGCAAATATGCTCCCGTAGAGGGCGGCATCCACCATGAACGCCGTAAAGCAACAATGCCCCGCAGCGAAAGCCTATAACCTAAGAGATAGGCCCAGGAGACAAGAAAGGCTTTGGACATTAAAGCAGTGAGCACGTGAGACAGGGAAGCGAATGAGATGTGTGCATGGTTTAGTGGGGCTTTTAAGCACACGACGCAGCGAGGGCCGCGAGGGAAGAAGAAACGACGGCGAAAAGAGGATGGGGAGAAGGGAACGGCGAGAGACGAAAGCGGGATGCGAACGAGAAAACCGAGGCGAGCATCTGCGAGTGGTACACACGTCTAGTCGCACATCCTCCCGCAAGGGTTGTGCGCTCCCCTTGAAACGGGAGCCGGGTGCTTTGAGGAGGGGGCCGAGGAGGAATAGACGAGGAAAGCATGTACAAGGATATGGATGGGACGAGGGGGAGGTGAGGTGGCGAGGAAGGCGGATGGAAGAAGCAGTGAGGATGAGGTTATGCGGTAAATTGTAAGTCAGAGATGGAGACATGGGTTGAAATGATAGAGAGTGAGGAGATGAAAGTGAGGGAGATGGGTGTGTGTGTGTGAGTGTTCCAAAGGAGGTTCATAAAGGGGACGGCTGTGTATAGAGAGGAGGGTGGTAAATGAGGAAAGCAGAGGAGTGTGGGAGGGATGGGGGAGGGTTAAATGGGAGGTTGCCGTCGGAGGGGCGGGGGATGCCGGGTGATGGGGCGGGAGGCGGGAAGGGCAGTGATGTGCGGGGAGGAAGAGAGGGATGGGGTTTAAGTCAGAGCAGCGTGAAATTAGAGCGAGCTGGCCACTGGAGAGCCGAGGAGGGAAGACGTGGGAGGGGGAGGCGGCGGGGGGAGGGGGTTCTGCATGGGCGTCCGACCCATCTAATCCACTCATACGCTCTCTCTTCCCCAGCGCTAAGATATACGGGGAGGGAAAGAAGAGACCGCCGGGGGAGGGGGGGCGGACGTGGCGGGGAGGGGGGGGGGAGAAGACGAAGCTGAGGAGCAAGGTGGGGCGGGAGAGGGCGAAAAACGGGACGGAGGCGTGGTGTACGTCCTGTGGGATGCTGCGTCTTTAATCCTTGACGTCCCGGGGCACCAAAAGTTTCAAGGTAAAATATTTTCTTGTACGTCCGTGTGATAACGCGCAATCCCCTTCGCGGGAATGAGTGGCAAGTAGGGGTGGATCCGGAAAATCCCAATGGTTGGTTTGGAGTAGTGGGAGGGATTGAGGTCAATTTATCCCAAGGGTGTGGAGCATTTTTAATATTGACCCCATTATCTTAGCCAAGAAGTCTCCGATGGTGTCTATATTATACATAAGTAACATTAACGTCGTTATTATAACATAATACCATTCGTTTACCATCACGAGTTACATTCGGGGCATTAATTTATCCCGTGATGCCGACGGTGTGAGAGGGGAGTAGAGAGGGCAGCTAGGAAACGAATCAGCTGAAGAGCTTCTTATTTTTGTAAATAGTGCAGTCGGTCTTGAAAGATCACGATAGTAAAATGATAATCATTGGTTATCTCATTGCCATCTAAGGTGAATTTATACCACGTTTATTGTAGCTCAAGGCGTGCTTCCAACGAATGAGGATAATAGTCGCGGGTATCATCTCAAAATAGACCGCAAGTCAAAACAAATAAATACATGCAATAAAAAAAACGAAGTGACAATCAATTAAGAATTCAATTTTACACACATACGAGCATTAAATTGTCAAAAAACTATTCATGGCACTTCCGTCATGCCTTAATGTTTTGAGAACCTATTAGGATTCTTATAAATCCAAATCATTCAGGGCTTTGTTATGGCCTTCTATTGGGAACCTTGGGCCAATGTTCTCGATCATATAAGTCCATCCATAATGTGGTGGCCTGTTCATTTACTTTTTTAGTTATTATTTCCACGTTGTTGCGACACCTTATGCATAGTTAAATTATTACTAGAACATTATCTTACCACTCTTTATTTTTTCAATTGTTGCGCACTGAAGTGAGGACACCGCGTTATCTTCGCATAAACCCAAGACCAAGGACGAAATGGAATGTGTGGCCGTGCAAATATCTTCACTCGGCGCACGAATTAGGCCAGATGCGAGGTTTGCAACGTGAAGGTGAGGCATTCGAACAAATGTGCGGGATCATGGTTGGACAATGAAAGGCAGGTCACGACTGCGATAGGATGTTCAAACGGATACGTGTGAGTCAAAGAGCTCCGCTTAAGCCTCGGCGATTTTTTTTTACGTTTTTTCGAGATAATGAGATCATAATAGTGATTTGAACGAAAAAAACAGTCACCGTAAAATGGATTTGGATTATCTCGTTAATTACATACGTATTTCACAAGACTTGAGTGTGTCTCTATTGCGTTCTTATATTTTCTATATGCTGTACATCCAGCCGATTCTACTTAGGAGTTAAAAACGGTCGTTGCGGTTAAGTTTCCAATAAATTATGGATATATCATTTATCACTGCCGGTGTGATTCCATCGGTAGCTAATTTGATCATATATTTATTGTGCCTGAATCATTTGTACACTTGAAATGATAACTGTCATTGTTATCGATTCATATTTTTAGAATATAAGTGAGGCCTGCGCCCAGATTATTATACATTTTGTTGATATGCTGGAGTACAACCATTCTGTGAAAATTTGGAAGTTATAACAATTAACGAATATAATTCACTTCAAAGATATGTATATTTTTTAACTCTAGAATCTCGGGTGACTATATTATGTCGAAAGGAGCTGAAAAACATGTTGAGAAAAGAGACTGCAGACTGGATGAGTGAACAAGGATACCAAAAGGGGATTCAAAAATAAGTTATATTGCCTTAAAACACTCCTAAGTCATGGCCTTCTTCAGGTTGGACTTCAACAATTCTTATCATTGACCTATTTATTTGTAGAGTGAAAATAGTCTCTACTGTAAACATTTTAATTAATATTACTTAAATTTTTTTTTCAAAAGTAAATATTATTTCACAGAGTTCCTGAAAATTCACGATTCAAATACCAAAGGTATTATGTACGAGCATTTCTATACGTAAATAATTAAAATTAACTTTCACATAACAGGACTTTGCTCGTCCAATAAAGTATACCCTGCAAATTTTTGGGAATAACATACTAACTGGTAAACTTCGGAAATAAAATAATCACCATTTTAAGGATTAGAATAAAGGTTAGCGAAAAAACCGAAAACATTGCAGAAATTGCATTCGAAGGATATTTTTCACTGGCAATGAACAAGAGTAAGAATAATATTCAGTTATCTTGGAAGACAATGGGGGGCATTAGCATGTTGTAATTGGTATAGAGACTTCTTGTGCATGTAATGAGAGCACTGAACTGGAAAAAGATGTTTAGAACGATGTGTATCAAAGATTTCATATCCTATCATTCACGCGGGATAAAACACAGCAGAGCGGTAATTCAAGACCGTGATTCACGGAACATCTTTGTAAGTGCAAATGTCAGAGTATATGCAAAGCTCTAAAATCCACATTACTGGGTTTTCCTATGGCTTTGGCCGTTTCTTCAAGGAAAATATCCTTTAAGAACTCCGCACAGTCCTACGGAAAATATTCCCTAGGTAAAGGTAAAGCTGAGGGGACCTAGAAGCCATAGACAAATCATCCTCTCCCCAATATCGAACTCGGTTTCGTAAGTCAAGGGGGGGGGCATCAACTCAAGGAAACTTTTTCATTTTGCCAAAACATATGGCGGGTTTTCTACTGCAAAAACGCGCCACTTTCCCTGACGTTTTCAGATTTCTTAGGAGATAAATTTCCCAGGAGGTAATTTATAATTTTTCTACATAAACTTTATGCTAAATTATTATCATGGAAGAAATTCAGTACTAAAACTGAGCTGACAACGTTACAGCTATTTTATGTATTATCTCCTTCCTATGAGCTCTGAAGCGGTCGGCTACAAGCATGTTGCATTAATGCATGCTTGTGTGTACTTACTTCCCTGATCATCGAATTCAGGTTTTCATGGTATCTCAATGAATATCCCTCACTTTCCAACTTTTTTACGGTTGATGATTTGAAATCTCGGTCTTTTTTAAGTATTTAAATATATTCGCGGCTGATATCAATCCTGCGCTATGAATTCAATCAGTACACATCTAAGAGTTGTGAGCGACTATATTCATCTTTTCCTACCGGAATCAACTTTTTCATTTAATTAGCTTTTCCGAGGCGATTGCCACCCGACCTTGTGTTTCTCTGACTTATCTCTCCGGCATCCAACAATTTATGGATTTATTTCTTGATTAATAGCTGGGTTAATCGCTGTATCGCTGGATTAATCATTTCATCTGATCGTTGATTTATTATATTCTGGATCTGTACTCTTAGCATAGAGCCGTCATTATGTGATATCCGATGAAGAAAATATGTACGACTGTTAATTTCAGAAAATTCTTTCCAAGCGCTTTAGTTAATAATTAACCATTAGGAATCTGCCAACAGCGTTCATAAAATACCAAAAGGGATGTTTTTAAACAAAAAAATACAGCTTTCTTCTAACGATAAATTAATTTTGCGGAAATAAACGTTTTAAAAATTTTCCAATTATTGAGAGAGTCAAGAAAATTGCATGATAATCACCTACCAGTAAAGCTAATAATATCGTTAATATAGCAAATTAAAAAAGAAACGAAAGTATAACGAGTAAAGTACAAAGCACTTCAAATACTTCAAGTAAACAAGACACCCAAAATGAATGCTTCAAACAGATGGACGTAAAACTTATTTCACGATAATGAATCATTTTCAAAATTTAATTGAAAAACAATTGTACGTATTCGAGATAGTTGAAAAAATACAGTTGATTCGGCGATTGATCCTAGTAAAAGCAGCATGCGACCCTAAATTGAGAATATCGAAAGAAAAAATTAATTTAATGATCCCTTGATATGGTTTGGTGCTCACTAATTAATATCTTTGGCTATATTAGCGCTGAAATTACCTCTTTCTAGTCGGAGACTCCCCAACGGTTCCTTTCATCTCTACGGGGAATATTATTACAGCGTTTGTAACTGTTCTAATCAATGGATTTAAATTTTAGCGGCATGAAAATATACAAACGATTTTAGTGCTGTAATATTCGTACGTTTCTAATTCCAGCTACATTGGACTCAAGTATGAGGAACCATCGCTACGTGATCCCCAAGACTGATTGGAAAAAATTCAAAGCAAACATTTTTCTAGAAATTCCAAACTATAACTAGTATTCATGAATTGAGATATTTAAAAATTATCATAGCTTTAACCTTAAAGAAATATTTTGGATGCATGGCATGTAAAATTAACCCTAATATGATGTAATGACGTCTTCAGGGATTTTCGGAGAAAATGATGTCCTAAAAAGTCTCAACAGAGGGTCACGTTGTTTTACAGTTGGAAACAGATATACACTAATGGCTTGGGGAAAGTGGAGTAAAAGGAAAAAGAGAAATATGAATCAGGGCACATTAAAAGCTTTATCTGATTAAACGCCTGGGCCGCAACTGATAAAAATATAATAGTCCCTTTGATGTTCGAATGCGGTGTTCGACAAAGAAAGTTATACCCATCGTAGACAATTTACTCTTATCCCTGGAACATTGCCAGCGATAAAAGGCCTCTGTCTCTCAATGTTTAAACACTACTCAAAGATGGTGATAATAGTACTATTATGTGATCAAACAAACTCATATCATCAGCAAACACATCCACAAAATAAAGAGCAGAGCACGATTCAAACCGGACGATACAAGTAATTTAAATTTAATAGCAGTTTTGGATGAAGAAATAAAAGTTCTCAAATATCCTCTTCTAATAATAATTACAGAACTGAAAAAATGCAACTAAAATTAAACTTAGACATTAAAAAAACTCAGCGAATATCCTGACCTATACAACATTGAGAAATTCGCTTGTTTGAGATAAAACTTAACCTAAATATTAGAAAATATTAGGCAAGCATATGCCAGCGAATATCGACACACCTATCGATTAAATAACAAAAATATCATATAAATTTTCTTCAAACTTTTTATGATTATCTATTGGTGTATTTTCGCGAGGTGGTTCCATGGAATTTGATACAATAATCAGTCAGTTTCAAATGAATGAATGAACTCTCCTTACAGAGAGTTATTTTCTGATAAAGCTGCATTCGTTAACTCAATAATTATTCTGTAATATATGACCTTCGGAAGAAAGGATCCTTTCATTTTCGAAACATCTCGCAAGTAGCACGCGTGGCGGAAGCTCAAAGGAATTTTTCGAGCTCCCGATATGAGAAGAATATACGTTTCACGGGTCCGAAAGTCGTAATTCATAAACCTGATCTCCATACGTTGCAGCTAATTGGGTGGATGCAAAAAATATCATGGAACCCTCCACTTAGGAATAATGTAGTTGCACTTTTTCAGCTGTGCGGATGTTTTAAAAGACTCCAAGCGAACGCCTTTATCTCGACGGACTGGCGGCAGTGGGACGGAGCAATACGCTATTTATATAATCCCACGCACGGCGAAGAGGGAAAACAAGAGGTAGGCAGAGAAAAAAAAGTTTGAAAACGTATTATGTTTTGGGGTAGTATTTCGAGGGATAATCACGTTAAGAGCCCTGAAAAATCCCGGTCACCTCGTTAGAATATTATTTAGGCGACGAGGCAAGTAGAAGGGCGAGGGGCGCCCCCCGGGATTTGGCAAGCTTTTGCCCTTCCCAACATTGTTTGCTACTTTGCGAGCACGCCTCCGTCTCCCCCTCCCCTTCCTCCTTCGTTCGCTCCTCTTCAACACACCCTCGCTCCTAGAGGAAGAGGCCATCCCACGACACCACACGTCGCCCACCCCTCCGCCGACACCCTCCCGTCTCACCCCCTCATCTGCCCACCCCCTTTCTTTCTTTCTCCCTCCCCCCCACCCCTCCCACAACTTCACCCTTTTCTATTGCCTCGCCCACCCCCTCTAAAGGGCCCGCAAATACAAGCGCACGCCGAAACCTCTTCTTCGGAACGCCTCCCCCACCCTCTCTCATTCTCTCTCTAATGTTCCCTCACTTCTTGTTTGCGTCGCTTATCTCATTAACGACCTTTCTCCCGACTCTCTCTCTCTCTCTACCCCACCCCCACACCATTCACTTTATTTTCCTATTTCCCCTCTCCCCGTCATTTAATTCTATTTTTTTGAATTTCACTTTAAACATAAATCACACACAGTCGCGGCGACTTCTTGCTCCTTACCATTCTTCGCTCCCTTTCGCGTTTCTACCTCCCTCCCTCTTTTTAGTCGGCTATTTTAAAACTCACTCCGCCTTGGAAACGATATCCCAACTGTCATTGCGGGCATTAATTGAATTCCCATCTCACCTTCCCTCTCGTAGTGCAGTTACATCAAATTTGATTCTACTCTTCCGAATACGCGAAACGTGAGCTATGAGAAGGATTAAGGTGAAAAAGTTATGGCTCCTTCAGTCTGCCTCAGCATCAGGAAATATTACTTCCTCCACGGTGAAATGTTTGGTATGGATCGAGGAACCGATGTGACAGAGATGACAAAACTTAGAGTTAGTGCGGGCAAATTAGAAAAATAAAATCCGAGTTATTGCGACTTCGAAATCCTTGGTAGAGACCAAGAAGCACCGAGTATCCCGAATTTGCAGCTACGGCCGGAGATCCTCGAAAAAAGCTCAAAAAGAGTACAGTTATTCGAGTCCCGCACGACGATCTCAAAAGAGCCTTAGTTCCATTTAGGAAGTGTGCAATCCTATCAGTGAGCGTACCTAAGTATGAAAATGAATTTAAAAAGATATTTTGCAATTTATCCCGCCATTGGTTGGCTGCACCAATTGTGATAACTACACGGTAGACTACATGAAAAATGCACAGCTATCCTCAAATATGTATTCGTCACATACACAGAAACGTATACATTTGTAAACTACCCACGTAATTCTATCTATTCAATTAGCTTCAAGGTTATATAAATTAAATAATTAATCAGAGTTTCTTAGCGTCCGTGGTAGGGACGCAATCTAAAAATTCTTGGTATGCGATGTATTTTAAGAAAAAATGGTAGATTAAAAAAAGGTTTCCAAGGCTCTGTGAAGCTTCTCGACTTTTCTGTGACTGCAAGGTAAGGGAGGAGCGTACGTTCTTTGAAGAAAAAGGTGGAATTTGTCAAAGAAAAAGGTTTACTACGATGGATCCACGTGTTTTTACATCTATTAGGATTTACATTATGATATTCTTGCCGCTGCAAGGCTGGATGGCATTTTAAGATCAGATCGGATGCATAAAAATTCAGAATAAGGTAAAAGGAATTGACATAATTTTTTAATGTATCACTTGCAATGCTGCTTTCGCGAATTGCGTAAGGGAAGTACGAATCATTGACTCGCAATATATACCTCTTATTTTAACATTATTAACCAACCTGGCCACGTAGTACGGGACGTGGATGATTTCCTAGACTTTGCATATAGAATCGAACTCGATGTACATAAAGTAGTGCCGAAGTTAATTCGTGTTGCTTTATCATCGTGATCCAATCCTCTGTTAGAGCGTGAGCGACTAATAATTTCCTTGGTATCAGCAGTTCTCGAATTCTCTCAACCCTTTTTAAAAGTCCACAAATTTGAATTTTTGAATTGCAGGGGCTTTCGTGCAGTGTTAAAGTCATAATACTAAACTACAAGTTTCATTTAACGAAAATGTACCCTGTGAACAATGTAAAGAAATATGTGAAATTAAAATTCATGTTCACGTCATTATAGAGTCATACCTGATTTTTAACCTAACCATGCGGATTAACTTTCCTTGATCCCTTCCATCGAGAAGTAATGTAGAGATTTGCTCCTGGACCGTGGACAATAGTTGAGAATTTAACTTCGGTCATGACCTATGGCGATCTATGTAGTCACTTAGAAATTAAAATTCGCCACACAATTTTGTTTTTAATCCCTGATTTAAACGTGCGCAAATTTCCGAGTTGCTCCCATGTTAATTTCGCTATTTCACGGCAAAGAGGAACTGAATTTTTTAAAAAATCACGTCATGGGAGCGTGAACCCCACTGGAAAATGATAAAAAATTCGGCATGAGGGCAATTTTTTACGCATCGGACGGGAGGCATTGCGACGACGTTAAAAAAAAGAAGAAATGACACGCTCGACTTCAGCGGCGTGCACATGTGCATGGCACGCTTTAAATTTTCCAAAATAATGAATAATAAGTTGTGCAGGCAACAATGAAGGGTGGATAGGGGAGGGAGAGGTGAGGGGTTGGAGAGAGAGGAGTGGTTTGGGCGTTACCGTTACGGGAGTCGGTTGGTGGCAAATGATTGCCTCGCCGTGAACGGGGCGAGCGGCACTTTCACAGTGATCACTAATCATACACCAACAAGAATTGAAGGCTATTTGAAGAAGGGCTTCTCTACGAGCTTAGATGATGACACTAGTAAAATGATCGAACTTATATTTCTTAGAATAGGAGGATGAAATATGAGCTGCAAATGTTTTTGCGGCGCACAAGATTTGCAGTTGGGAACCAAAAACCTATGATTGCGATTCCAGTCGGCCCAAAGATTACTGGGTTACGAAAAGAATGTCACCTTCCCACCAGAGAGAAACTGCAACGGGGCAAAAATTCCTTCAATAATATATCTTCAATTAAAGAATGATATGTAACTGTTATTATTCGTAGTGTCATGTACATGTGTATGTCAGTTGCTAGTACATGTATTGGCATTTGTGTAAGTTTAAATGGGTTTTGCATGAATATATACGTCTCTGTGGGTGTGAATTGGCATGAAATTTTAGTTTTGCATGTAGTATCATTCTGCTTTACGGGTGGCAACCTAACACCCCCCGCCACACGCCTTTGCGGGGTATCGTGTAGATTTACTTGTAAGTATTATATATCGTTGGGTTCCCTTCGTTTCATATTGTATGGTTCAAATATATATTTCAATTCTAAAGAGCATACTTCTCCCGTGAATTTAATATTATTATTGATTAAAAACAAAAGTTTCTTTCTTCTTCGAGATTGAAGGACTAAATTTTAATTACACCTTTACCTTCAGCAAAACTCTCTTTGACAATCATCACCCTCAGTACAACTGATTTTAGTTTAGACCGTAAGTCGTTTCACCTCTATGCTCAATGTATTTCGGTCTTCACACAGGGATATTTTTTGCTTCTTGTTTTGAAACTCTAAACGTAACGGCCTTCAAACTCTATTTTCAAATTCTCTTCAGGAATCTTAGGAGTAAACGCAATGGATGGGAGTTTATTCGTTTCAATTGCCCAGTCCATCAATGGAATCTATTGTACGAATATTCACAATCAACCACGCAATCAAATAGCTACTATTTAATACTGAGGAGGCAAGGTAAGGCCTCTTATATTCCCAAGATCTTCCTCTTTGGCTTAAGGTCATCCGTGTCTGTTAATGTATACGATTCAAGAATTCTAGACTAGCTGCATCTTGGTTGTAATAAAACAGGATTCAAACAGTGATAACTCAAGGCTTCTGATCTGCAATATGACTTCTGAAGAAAAAAATTAATTTGAAGTTTGCAAGCTTAGAATATTTCAGAGGTCCAACGCGGATTTAATGAAGTAGACACATATAGTGTCTTCTCCTGTAAATCCGCGCTGATTCGGTTAAATGTGCTCGGTTAAATGCTGCGAGATGACCTAACACTAAGTAACTTTCTGAATCAAAACTCGAAAATCTACAAAATCAGTCGGTGTAGCACTGGCGGGTCGTTTCCCTTGAATACCGCAGTAGCACGCATGAATGAAGAAAATGGTCATCCCTCTGCTTCACATTACAAATGAAGTTACGATGGTTCTTAGAAGCCGAAAACATAAAGAGGAGTAATAGGAAATCCAACACGGAATTTCCGATTACAGCATTGCTAAGTTTTCCTCAGCGACCGACGAGAATGAGTTTCGATTAAAACTCGGATCGCATGACATACTTTAGGGCATTCATTTTTAATACGCTTTCCGTGGACAGGTTAGTCTAGAGACCAGGAAGTTTATTTTTGATAAAATATCGTGCAACTGAAACGGCACGTTAAAATACCCTTCGGCCTGTGAGAACGAAGTGATAGAAATGCAACGAAGAGAGTGAGTCATCATTTATACACCTTGATTTTTAATAATCCAATACCGAGGGTAGCTGTATTCGGGCGAAGTTACGGGAGGGGTAGGGGGAGACGTATTACTCATGGGGGCCCTGATGCCTTCTAGAGATCGGATCCCGGGCGTGTGACGAAGTTACCCCGGCGTGAAAGTTGGGTGCGTCATGCTAAATCAAAGGTAACTCTCACCTTCTCATTCGCCATTCGTCTTCCCAGTTTGCAGTCGCTCGAGGGAAACTGGCCACATGCCACGGTGACCGAAAATGCTACGTCACTTCCTTCACCTGATTACTCCTCCACCCACGATCTTCCTTTTACCTCTCTCCTTCCCTAATCTCCTCCGACTCAAGTCAATCGAATTCTCCGCCGCATGTATCTTGCGGCAATATTTTCCCGCTGCGCGGCGGGTTCGACGACGGCGTCAAGGGGCGAGGGAAAGGAGGAGGAGGTGGGAAGACAAAGCTCGCCATTGTCCGGGAGAAATTAATCGACGGCGCGGGACGATAAGTCTCGAAACGCCGGAGCCATCGCAAATCGTCATTTGCGACGACCGCCGAGGAAAAATGCAAGCATAAAAGATGCACTTTTCTCTTTATGACATGAAAATAAAGCGGGGACGTCGATGAACGTACTTAACAAGGTTGCTTCTAAGTACGAGTTCATAAAATAATCCGAGGCTTCAAGGTTCCAGTCACTGGTAATTCATAAAAATATATTGTGCAAGCAATGATGTTTCCCAGCACCCAACTATAGCGACAAGAGAATCATTTTTCCTGGGCTCGGCCTTTCATACATAGAGTAATACAACACTCAGTAAGATTGCTTTCAAGCATTTAATGTTTGCTTATAACATTCCTCTTCTTTAAGCATATGACTTCTTCATTCATTAACGCCTTCCTATCTTGCGCGATCCTCCGCCTTATGTCCCTCGGGCTTATCCCATCGTCCTCTATGGCCTTTTGCTTCCCAGTTAAACGAGAAAAAGATTGGGGAATTCCGACTATCCTAATTCATCCTATTTATGCATCCAATCTATTATTTTAATCCAATGCCCTACTTCCGTGATAATATCGAGTTAAACCTATTTTAAAATTAAGTTAGGAGATAATGGAGCAATTTGGGGCAGGAGAGATTGAAACTTTGAGACAAAAGCTGGCATGAGGAGACGATTCCTCAAAGACCAAAAAGGCGACGGTCAAACGTAAGAATTGTCGTTTAGTGAGACGGGCAATTCCAATTCTTTAATCGTGTGTGCTCTAAGTGGGGTGTGTATAGAGAATACTTCATCTACATCTACATCTACATAATACCCCGCAAGCCGCCGCAAGGGCGTGTGGCGGGGGGTGTTAGGTCACCAACCGTAAAAACGAAAAATACCACATGCAAAAAACAACACGGAAAATTACACCCCAGCAGCGCACACACTCATGCAAAACTCCCTCCATCCAATACTCATGCAAACACATACACCGCAAAACAACAAAAAACTGCACCCCAGGATACAGCACGAAAGCCATCCTAAAACACGCAAGCCAGGACACAACAAGCAAGAATGTGAAACATCACTACCACATGAAAATGCACCACAAAACACTCAACCCCCCAAAGAGACAGTAAAAAGAAGGGAATTCGACCCAACGTTGCAGGTAGCAGGAATTTCCCCCCGCCGGGAGGGAAGAGGGACTGAAAGGGAAACTTAAAAACAGATGAACAGAACACGAATGATATCATGCGGAAAGAATGGGTTATTATAACAAAACACATAAGGTTAGTGGAGGAGCATGCATTTAAGTAGAACTAATTATTTTTTAGACACTGAGGGTGGCAAGTGGAATTTTTACTATCTATAATCCTACAGTTGCTATCCCGTATTGTCCGTGGGAAGAAGGAGTCCTTGAGTCGGCTAGTCCTGGCATCTATTTCCCGAATTTTATATGCATGATCCAAGCGACCAATGTATGTAGGAGTACGAATAATCTGCGAGACCTCGGTGCTGAAACATGCGGATCTGAATTTATTTAATAATTTCAGTCTTGCATTGAATCGTCTCTCTTCTAATGATTCCCACCCCAAATCCATGAGCATTTCGGTAACGCTTTGCGTTTTATCGTAGGAATTTTTTACAAAACGGGCTGCCCGGCGTTGAACCTTCTCAATTTCCCGAATGAGACCTTTTTCACTCGGGTCCCACACGCTGCATGCGTATTCTAAATGAGGCCTTACAAGAGCGTGGTAACAACGTTCCTTGACCTTTGAGTCACTTTTGCCGACAATGCGTCTAATGAATCCCAATTTTTTATTTGCTTGACCGCAGACTTTACGTATGTGAGTCCCCCAAGTTAAGTCTTTAGTGAATGTGACACCTAGGTATTTTACCGTATCAACTACTGCTAGGTCACCTCCAGCTAATTTGTAAGCAAATCCCGTTGATCTTTTAAAGAAATTTACCACTGAACATTTATTATAATTTAGAGTCAATCCCCTGTTAGAACACCATTTAGTAATGCAATCTAAATCCTGCGCTAGAATAAAACGATCCTCATCCCCAGATATCTCCCGATAGATCACCGTGTCATCCGCAAACATCCTAATGTTACTTTTCACTTCGCGGTTCAAATCGTTAACAAAAATCAAGAAAAGTAACGGCCCGATCACACTTCCCTGAGGTACCCCCGACGTGACTCGAACGCTGTCGGAACTAGCGCCATCAAGGACTACCCTCTGTTCCCGCTCTGAAAGAAAATCTTTAACCCAACTTATAGCGCCCTTGTTTATACCCGCGACCTTTAATTTATGAATGAGTTTACCATGTGGGACCTTATCAAATGCCTTTTGAAAATCTAAGAAGATGGCATCCACTTGCCTACCTCTCTCACCAGATACAAGTAAATCATGTGTAAATAATCCTAATTGGGTTTCGCAGGAGCGGGTTTTCCTGAATCCGTGTTGATTGTCACTTAAAAAGTTAATGTTGTCAAGGTGTCTCATTATTGAACTGACAATTATGTGCTCTAATATTTTACAACAGATAGAAGTGAGAGATATAGGTCTGTAATTACTGGGATCCTCCCTGTCACCACTTTTAAAAATAGGCGTTATTTGCGCGGTTTTCCAAATCTTAGGTACTTTGCACTCTGTGAGGGATTTGTTAAATATAAATTCAAGGTACGGGGCAATGTTTGGAGCTAAATGTTTTATCACCCTAGCTGGTATATTTTCGGGACCCGGGGATTTGTTGGGTTTAATCTCATTAAGTAATTTTAGAATTCCTTGTTGGTCCACTGTTATTTTTTCCATGGGTGGAGTATGTATTGTTTCTTGGAGATATGCGGTGGCAACATCATTCGAGAAAACGCTTTGGAAGAATGAATTTAAGATGTTAGCTTTAACCTCGCTGTCTGTATGAATTACATTGCTACAATCCCTTAAGCAAGCCACGGTTTGTTTACTCCCATTTACTTCCCTAACATATGACCAGAAAGCTTTGGGGTCAGTGTCCAAGTGCTCGCAAAGTACTTTGCGTTTAAATTCCAGTAAGGCGCTACGTAATTGTTTTTTGGTTTCAATTTTAGAGGATCTATATGTGTCCCATAATTGTGTATTCTCAGGAGATGATGTGTTCACGCCTGCCCTCTTTACCCTAGAGTGTAGCATTCTCTGCTTTCGAAGGGCTTTTCTAACGTCTTTATTGTACCACCTGGGGTCGCGATTTGCTTTAACGTATTTTATAGGTATGAAATCTACGATTCCTTTTTGCATGATATTGACAAATTCTGTCCAAGTTTCTTCCACGTTGGCATGACTTAAGCGGGTTTTGAACTCGGGTAGTGAAGAGTTTAATTGATTGGCAAAAGATTCAAAGTCTGCTTTATGGTAATTATAAATTTTTCTTTTTGGTTTAACAATCTTTTTTATTGCTATGTCCAAATGGACATTAATTGCTTTATGGTCACTCAAGCCCTCATCAGTTGATACACTAATAATACGTTCCGGCGTGTTTGTAAGAAATAGATCCAATATGTTTTTTCCACGGGTGGGCATGCGTACTGCTTGATGGAGGGAGTTTCTTTGAACCAATTTTATCATGGAATTGCAAGATTCGCGATCGCGGGTCCCAGATTTAACGATATTGCTGTCCCAATCTATACCAGGGAGGTTAAAGTCGCCACCAATTATGTTTATGCTGTTATTATATTTACGTGTAAACTTGTGAATTTGATCGTTGAGGGTGTGAAGTGTTTTCAAATCTGAGTCTGGAGGTCTGTAGAAAGAGCATAAATTTATGTTGGGTTGATTGGTCCGTAGTAAGGTGCACCAAACACTTTCTATGTTATTATTTTCAAATGAAACTTGCCTGCTTTCAAAATGACTTTTAACTGCCACGAAAACCCCTCCTCCGGGTCTTGTATCTCTATCGTGTCGGTAAACTTTGAAATCTATTGGGAAAATTTCTTGGTCATTAATATCATTGCACAGCCAACTCTCTGTGCCTAATACTATATCAGCGGAATGAGTTTGGATTATGTGTTCTAGATCCGCTGATTTGTTCTTGAGGCTTCTGCAATTTATAACAAGTATAGTTAAATTATTTTGATGTTGAATAACGTCCTTATTAGTGTCTGACTGTAATTTAGGACGCCTTTGTGGGGAAGTGCGTGTCACATGTCTTTCTAAATCATTGCCAGTGTTGTCAATGACTTTTATATTTTTATTAATAATATTATACGCGCTATCCCCAGATGTTATTGACCCACTAAGTGACCTGCTCTCTATCCTAAAAAAGGCCTACAGTGGTCGAGTATCCTATCCGCTACCTTACTCGCCGCTTCCGCCGTGTAATGGACCCCAGATCGGTTAAGGGGAGTCCTGCAAGATCGGAGGGTTGGTCTGAGGTCGACGAAGGAGGCTCCTATGTCCGAGCAGAATCTCGATAGTCTCTGGTTTATGCCTTCCACTCGGCTCCAAACCAGAGACCCGCGATCCTCCCTCGGAACGATGCTGCAGACCGTTAGTCCCAGCCGAACCCCCTCGACGCCCTGGACGCGCTTCACCTCGGAGCTCAGTTCCCTAAGGGAACGGAGGACCTCCTCGGATCCACGGTCCGTGACGTCGTTGGTGCCCACATGGGCCACGACCTGCAGCCTAGAGCACTTCGTGCCTTTGACTTAATGCGTACTGTGTATACATGAAGTTCTTGGGGTATCCATGTTCATCCACATTCTTCCTTCCATCGGGATTTCCCTCCTCTCCATCCATCGCTACACCCCCCCTCGGACCAAACTACATCTCCCTCGCTACACTTTCTACGTTACCTTTGCCCTTCATTCCATTCCTCTCCGCCTTGCTCACCGTCCAGGTTCTCTCTCTCTCAACCACCTCCTCAGCCTTCCCCTTCCGTGTCTCAGAACTCTACCGTACAACCTCAGGCCCCGCCGTCCGACCCTTAGGGGCCGAAAACCCAACCTGTCTCCCCCCCACCATACTCCCTCTTTCTTAACTCTTAAGCCCACCTCGAGTCATCCCTCCACCTCCAAGTCTGGCGCCCCTCACCTCCCCCGCTGCCAACCCCGCATCCAACCCTTATCTTATCCCCTTCAATTAACCCTCCCTCTCCTCTCCCCCGTATATTCCTCTGCCCCCCCAGGGCCAAAGTCCTGCTTTCCCTCCACCTACCTCGCCCCTCCCTACCCGCCCCGAAAACCCACAGGCCGCAATACTCCAACGACGCTTTCCACCTCGCAACTTCCGACCCAAGGCCTCCTCCATACCCCTCCCTCTCATTCCTCCCCCTGCCCGCCCCCCTTTGCTTCGCAGTTTCGGGACGGCGGTTCGCACACCGCAAGCCCCTCCTTCACGTGCCCGCAGGGACCGCACTGCCCCCACCCCCAGCCCTCTCCCACCTCCCCCTTCAGACCTTGCGCGCAGAGTATTCTTTACGAGGGTGGCACTATAGGGAAAGGGTGGTCGCCCAGACCCCCGTAGTATTTACTACCCACTATTTAAAAGGGGTCGGGCGTCCGAAGAAGGGAGGTTGGCGAAGATATTTATCTTCACTCTTCTTCATTTATAATATTTTTTTTAAGCAGTCCGCGAGTCCGTCTACACTTATATGCAGTATTGTGTGCGGTGGTTGGTTGGATGGAGTGGGGAGAGAGACGGGTAAAGAGGGGTGTGTCGGGATGCATGGGGAAAGTGGCCAGCTGTTAAATGAGATATGAATTTTACGAAATGGGGATATGTGTGGGTGTGGAGGGAGTGGGGTGAAACAAAGGGATGACGCTCATTTTCGTTTGAAGACCGGTCACCTCGACCATTTTCGAGACCCGCATCATCCTTCCTCGCGCCTCTCCCCCATCCCCCTCCCTTTTCCCCTCCGGCGGGAAGGTCCAGGGACTGCCCTCATTAGTGCCCCCCGGCGGGTCCTCTCATTATCGTGGACTGTCCCACACCCCCTTTCTTTCCCCGTACGGCCGCTCTAGATCGGAACCAGTCCCCATCCGCGGGGCGGGTAGGGGGAGAGGAGCCGGGCTTTCCGCAGGGTCCGCGCGCGCACTGCAATAATTCACCGCCTCCGCACACGGCGGAGGATGTAGAAAATTTCCAGGGGGCAGGGCAGGCTGAAAGCGGTGATGGGGCGGGCGATTAAAGACCATTTTGGGCAGGTGGGTGGGGGAACATTTTAATGAAGCCCCGAACGTTTATTCGAAATGAGCGCCGTTCCATTTTTGCCATAGGTTTTACCAAAGAAAACGATAGACAGCGATGAAAATCGCTTACAGTTAGATGGCGACTTGCACGTTAGCGGCAAGGTTCCCTCCCGTCATTTTCTTGAAATGAAAGGTGTCGAGAGAAATAACATCCATTCTTTCCTCCAGTTTCTCCACCCCTAACTGATAAGGAGCAATACATGTGCAATGTTAGGAGTTCATTTTCGATGGCTCTTCACAGAATGTCCTTTGACAGACATTTACTTAAAACGACCATTTTTAGAGAGAAATACTAACTTTCGAATGAAATCATTTTGAAAGATCTGCCATGCCCGTCTATTATACGCATTACGTATTTGGATAGGTCGTCTGATGAATGAGAGCCTTGCAGTGAACAAATAGTAAGCCGTCTTGATTATTAAACCACCCTCCGATTTCCAGTAAGATATCGATAAAATGATGTCATTCGAGTCAACCAAAAATCTTCACTGCTACCTGCGGGAGGGCATAGAAGGAAGAAAACCTACTCAAAATTAAATATAGGAACGCAATATGGTAGTGAACGTACGCAGTTTCATGAGACCGTTCCCTTCCCGTAGGCGAGGTGATACGAGACAATTAAAGTGCTACATCATTAACGACATTCCTCACGAACGCAATGATTTCAAGCAATCACGAATATGTTCGATTGAAGGGGGACGGAAGATATGAAGGAATGCACCAGTCAGCTTCTTTAATAAGAACGATTATTTTTAAAGTAAATGTCTACTACCGTGGTGAAAAAAAGATTTGGACTTTGGCGAAGGGCTCATTTTAGGTCGAGTTTCATTGCCCGTAATTTGGTGCCAACTTTAGATGGCGCCACGGGGAAGGTCTGATTCCGATCTCGGGTGAGTGTGCAGGTAGACGGACTTACCGCTAATGAGGGCGGCGGAAGGATTTCGAGGGAGGGGGTCGGCGGGCGTCCCGGAAGGGGTTTATGGGACCGACAGAAGGGATGGTGGGCCATTCAAAATACGGAACGATGGCAACGATCGTAATCCCCTACAATTTCCATTGTGCGACACATGGTGTCCATGAAATATTTCGCGAGGAGAAAAGAAATCCACCTCATACCTATTGCTTGAAACAGAGAGCGAAGAGGTGGGGTGAGGGGAGTAATGCGCCTCTACTTTAGGTAATCTGACAGTCGAGCGCGTACTATCGTCCTCCGTCGAATTTCAAATCATGGTACGCTGCTAAAATGAAGTTCGACTCCTAGGGTATATTAAAGTTGGGCACTTGAAATTAATTTAGGAACGGAGCTTATGTAATGTCTATCAGTTAATAATACTTGGTGTTCCGTATGTTTTGAATCTTTCAAACCACGACAGAGCAAATAACACATTCATCGAAAGGAAATAGAGGTTGCAACATTACCAGATACTAACATAATCATTATATCAGATTCATAGTTGAATACAGCCAGTGAATCAGAGTTGAAAATATGAAAGAGATATTAATTACCTATTTTGGGGCTAAAATAATCTGTACATACTCGCCGGAACAATACAAAAGTTCGCCCGACAATTTGATGAACTTCGAAGATTATCTACTCGAGTGTTAAAAGCATATTTTTCCTTTCTCGTAGAACGAATCCCGAGGCGCGGCGGTCACATCATGTGCCATAAAAATTTCGCATCAACACCAAAAATTTCTGTTCACTAATTTCCATCTACCTAAGTTGCCCCTCCCACGCGTTCCACAGCCTATAATCCCCTGCTTAGCATATTTATTCAATCCTCCTTTTCCGCAGTCCAACACAGCGACCTCGGCGGACCCTCGGCAGGCATTTAATGACCACGTCCGCAGTAACGAAATACCGCACTTCCTCAGGCTTCGTTCGTTCCATTGGAGAGAAAGTGACGCATACGAGACGGCAAGAGAGGGGGGAGCAGCATAACGTAGCCGGAAAAGGAGACATGATCGACCAATCGCTCGTTAGTGTGAAAAGTACGACAAATCTACGATGGAAGATACTTCGGTGTTTTCAAACTGGAGCCAAAGCCTTAAGTTAGGTGCCATTTCACACATAATTTCCAGCATTTCCAGCATAAAAGAAATTCTCGAGGAGGGAATAGAGAATAGAATAAAAAGGCTGTTTATGTGGTCTCACGAGGTATCCAATTTAGGAGAACATGGAAAATTCAACATTTACTTCTGCCTGCGATTTAAATTAAACAAAAATATTCTGGTTACAAAAATATAACCAAGGTTAATACATAAATGTCGTTCTAAAGGGATAATAATTAGATGATTGAGTACATCCAAAAAAATCTCGTTTTTCTAGTCTTTCGTTATCAGTCAACTGGGATTTACACAATTCTTTTGAAATTTATCCCTAGCCTTAGCAAAAAATCGATAATATATCACATTCACTGCAGACAAAGCATACAAAGAAATATGCCACTAAAAGAGACAACATTTGCAGTAGATTCCTAGCAACACCCTCAACGAGAAGTAATAAACGACTTAAATTGCTCATCACACAACAGAATATCCCGCCAGGAATTTCTAGGGATGAGAAAGGAATACGCATGCTTACGAGTAAAATAAGAAAAACAACATCGGGCGGACTGCTCAGATTCTAACAACAAACGTTTGTTCTCGGAAAAAACGGAGAACGTAAATACTAGTATAAGGGACAGCAACATGATGAAGACCGAGAGACCAATTCGGACCAACAATAGAGGCGAGCGATCAATATCTGAATTGAACGACTGAAGAATGGAAACCACCAATCGCTGAGGGAACCTTCAAAAAGGGAAGAATTAAAAATCACAGGTTTTCCTCCATACATGATGTATCCAGTTTTCCTGAAGTCCTGAGGACGATGCGCGGCTCAATAGCCCGGGTACCTTCCTATCATCCAGATTTGTTTCCCCCCCACTACGCATTCCACCTCCGTCCGTCACCCGCCCACAGGGGAATGCATCCGGAAGAGGGCGTGCTCCCTCGGCCACTTCCCCTTCGAATATCCTGAGGTCCCTCCTCCCACCTGGAGTCTCATCTTCTCCACTTTCCAGTTCCCCTTCGTCATTTCATTCAATCTCTCCCCAGACCCGAAACCACCAGCTTTCCTCCTCCCTTCCAGGAATCGTCCCAGTTTATGGAGTGACCTTCCTCCGGTTCCAGCCTCTCCATCCCCTCTCCCCGCCGCTTCATTTGGATCGTTTTGTTTCTCGGTTTTAGCGAAACATCGTGGAAAGGCGATCATGATTAGGACGCGCCGGGCTCCGTGGCCGGTGGCTTTCATCAGAAGGCGCTCATCCCCGACGGGATTTCTTCGAAAGGAGAGGTTTCGTAAGCACGCGAATACAAAAGGGCCAATGCCACGGATATTTGATTCGGAGAATTATTGAAATCACCGCTCGTGCAGGGGATATTATCATTCCTTTGGGCAGAGAATGTATCAAAAATATCTTCAAATGAGAGGAGAACGCGAATGATTTTCAAAACAAAAGATTAATCCATAATACCAGAGCAAAAAAGTTAGAAAATAATACGAATTGCTCCTCGAAATGAACGAGAGCTGTAGAAAATTTTCTCAATTCACAGGTTCCTGAAAAAAAACACGCCACAAAACCTTCCAAATATCATTGGCATAAACATTATAACATATAATTAAAATGTATCCTTAAGGGAAACAGAATTAATGATAATACTATTTCACTTACCTTAGGTATGCTGAAGAAAACCTTCGATAACACAGAATGCTCTAACACAAAGGGTGAACAACTCAAATTACATCAATTTATTTTCAAGCACCTCCGATTTCTGAAAATTCAAAGACCTATGATATCAAATTCCTATTGAATAAGGTAACGTGTGGAAAGTAATCGTAATTTAGCTATTTACGCCATAATTGTGTGTGTACCAAAACTTATTGCCAATCATACTTGTCTTTGAACTCAATGCAGCAAGGAGAAATCGTACGATCTATACATTTATGATTGTTTTATGACTACGAAAGGCAGGAGGTGTCAGATATGCGCGGGATTATAGACACATTGCCGGGAAGTATAAAAACATTGAATTTCCAATCTTGCCACTTTAAGACTCCCTGCATACATACACTTTTGTAGCAGGTATTTGGCAACTGAAATTTAATTTTTTGTTTGGATGCAAAAATTAAACAGAAAGGAATGGAGTGCTGAATGATGGATTTTCCTTTTCGAAACCTAAAGTATAATTAGAAATCAACGATAAAAAGCATTTACAGACAACGTTCGAATTACATTAGTGGTGGTTCATCTTTAATTTGAATACATTTATATAGAATCTAGAAATTAGTTTGAAGTGAAAGGGCGAGCACTTAACATTCGAGGTGATGTGGACTAAGACCATCTCGCAAAATTCGCAACTCGGGTAATACGTATGTTCCTTGTGAATTAAGTAATTCTCTCGTTATTCGACATATTTTCCCTTCAAGCACATATTTATTCCTAATTAAAATCACAATAAAGAGCTCAATATTTAACTTGATTATGTTGCGGGATTTACAATGCGCGGAATCGGTGAATTGCTATGATGTGAGTTATGTGGGATGAAGTGTAAACGCACATATGCGAGTATGCAAAAAATCCGGAGAGGAGGGAGATTCTGCAAATCCAGTATCGGATCGCTGAGATACTGATTCCCGCCACTACAAGTTTCCCACGCATACTTGAACTCAATCTAAAACTCGTGCGCAACACGCGGATGTTGTGCACCATGTGAAATATACCTCGCTGTTCATACCCTACGTACTCGACTCGGGAAGCGGCCCTGTATCTAAAGCACCCCTCTTGGACACGGGAGGGACCCCTGTACTCACCAGTGGCTCCATTTTGGTGTGCAGATCGAGCGGCGCCGCGTGGTGCATGCCCTCGTCCTCCTCCTCGTCCAGGTCCGCCTCCATGGACTCCACCATCCGGCCTCCGACGCCTCTCACGCCCCCGACCTCCCCCCCGCGCCGCCTCCTGTCCTCGTCGTCCTCCTCTCCTTCCTCCTCCTCCTCGTCTTCCTCCTCCTCCTCCTCCGGGCCCACCTCCATCACCTCCTCCTCCTCTCCGCCCTCTTCTTCCTCTTCTTCCTCCTCCTCCTCGTCCTCCTCGCCCCTCCGGCCCGCCCCTTGCTGCTCTGTTGCCTCTTCGCCTTCCACCCCCATCGCTTCGGCCGCCCTGCGGGCCCAGCCGCCGCCGCCACCGCCGCCGCCGCCTCCGACCGCTTCTCCGGCCTCAGATTCCGCGGTGGCGTCCGCCAAGCCCTCGCCGTTTCCTCCCCCGCCGCGGCCCGCCTCCGCCTCTGTGGCCGATCTCCTCTCCATCTTGCCCCCGGCGCCCTCCGCCGTCTCAGAGGCCTCACTGCATCTCACGCCTGCCCCCGCCACGCCCCCGGCCCCGCCCTCCGCCCCGCCCTCCGCCGCCGCCACGACGGGGGAGATCACAGTGGCTCCTCTGGACCAAGGCTCGGCTGTTGATAAAAAGAGGTTGGACGGTTAAGCAAGGTTTTGTCATAATCTGTGCAAGCTAAATCTGGGTGAAATAGAACACCCTATCAAGAACCCTTACCCTTGATTTGAAATGACAGGATTGTTAGAAAATACGGATTTATTTATTTAGATGCATACATAAAATAAACAAAAGACATTTACTAATGCCGTGTAGCAGCGAATTCATACATGTATGATATCAAAAAATAAATTCGTTTGAAAAATATCTGAATTTCCGAGACTTTTGGCGAATTAGAACGGTAATCAGTAAGGTTTGGATATCCAATCAATAACACAGGGAACTGCTCTGTCACTATTAGCTTTATGTGTAACAGAAAGTAAGAACTTGTTCACCTAAAGAATTTTATGAATAACCTTCCGGACAGATTCTTTAGATCAGGAATTGTATCTGCACACGAGGGGAGATAATCTGATATAGGTTTCAGCAATGCTCAGATGAAAGAGGCTCTCGCATTCCACATCAATCCTACACATGACGTTTATTTGCAATGTGCAACATTGCCTATAATGCAGGTTAATTGTCGTTGTTGCAGAGATGTCCTGCTTTCTGGTTTTCCGGATTCCTCTCCTATGTTGGAAGCCCTGTTGAAATTCGTGCCCGTGGCGTGCTATACATTCAGAATGGAAACTAATCCAGTAATTTTGATTGAGTTTCTCTGGCATGGAATGGTTCTAATCCTTTCCGAGAAATTGTCATCTATTTAAAGAGTTAAGGTTTCGTTGATAGAAAATATACAATATATCGATCTTCTATTCTTTCTTTCTTTTGCCTTTGATTACATGAGACATTTTTTTGTGCGTGCTTTTGCATTAGTTGGGTGGGCGATTTCTATGATTAAAATAAAAATATACCATAAATATTGTCAGTAAATGAAAAAGTAAAGATTAGGAACATCAAGACACACGTGTGCAGATTCAATAGGTACATAATGTCGTGTAAGTAAAATCAAACATTTTTTCAATCAAATTTAAGTTTATCATGTATTTAAGTAAAGTGCACGTTAACTATATCTAACAACTTCAATAAAAACTGAAATATATGGTAAACTGAAAGCGCGAGAAAGTGGGGAACAAAAAATTTAAACTAAATACGAGACACCAAGGAAAGCAAATATTTTTCTGATTGCATGTCTCACTGCTCATTTGCCATGTTTCTCCACCAAGGAGTTACCCAACATATTCGGCCCTCTTAATACATTGGCATCATTATTCACCCTTAATACGCATTTGCCTCGATTGAAAAGGTGACATAAGTACGCCACATTGGAAAAAATATACCAGTGCATTGCTACAAGGCCTTTAGAAATAATTCGATCGAGCAATGTAGTTTTTGCGTCATGAATTCACGGACAGATCGTGGACAATTCGTGCGTAACATTAAACACGGGAAACAGGCGACATTTCCGATCTTCAAAAGAATTAGTATGCCTGGCGTCAGGCGGAGATGACCGCAGAAACTATTTTGAAAATCAACTCTGGCTTATGGCGAATCCTCGCTGGACCACGAAAAAAAATGGGCGTTGACAAGGCTGGCATTAACGAATCGTCCCCATGGAGAAAGGGTGGACCTTTGTCCGAATGATGAGTGGGGAGGGCGGCGTGAGGAGGATGAGGAGAAGAATAAGCATTAAAAAGCCAAACGAAATGATTCAGCCCGCAGTGACCGAGGCATGGTGTTAGTGATAGCAGTGTCGGTAGTTTCTCTCGTAGCAGAAATAATTTGTGGGCAGGGACGAATGAATGTCTTTGAAGGCCACCTGCCTCGGGTCATTATTACCGAAGCTCTTTCCGCGCTGATTAAAAAGAAACATTGGAGGTGGGGTTGTAAGGGGTTGGAAGTTGGGGCGGGCTGAGGGAGGGTGATGAAGGGAGCCGATGTGGGGGCATGAAGAGGTGGGGTGTGGAGGGGTTCAGGGAAGTGAAACGCGGTCAAGCGCTCATTCAAAGTGCTAATGCAGCTAATGAGTTTCTCTTGTGAGTGTGTGAAGCCGTTCCCGCCCTCCGACTTGAACCTACTTGCAATTGGGCCTGAAAATATTTCGCCCTCACGGACTCTTGCGCATATATATGTACATACATGGATAAATATATTACCAATGGGGATAATATATGTCTATCTCGTGGAGTGTGTACATATAAATATATATATATATATATATATATATATATATATACACACACACACAACCGGGAAAAAATCACACATACATACGCACATTGGAGCTTTGAGCTGATACGAATCCTTTGGAGTTGGAAAATTGAAACGCCTTCCGATTTACTCGCCGAAATTACGCCCTAATATAAAAAAATATCGACGATGCTCAATTTTTGCGTCGGTGCCTCTTCGACATAATTAAAGATTGAGAGGATGTGTTAATAACAGACAAATACATACAAAAAAACAAGGTCAATACGCACTGCCCTCTGTTGATTGACGGAATTCATTCTTCGAAACCATAGCGCTGTGACTCCTGGTTGTTATTTTATCTCGCGAGAGAAATGCCGAGATCTTGGGCGAAAAAAATCACTTCTCGGAACGTTTACGAGGACAGCAGTAAAAAAAAACCAGCATCAAAAAGTGGATTTTTTTCGGGATAAATCCGTAGTTCACGACGAAGTGCCGCCTTTAAAAGAGAAGAGTGGGACGAGAAATCTTCGTTTAAGGTATGATGGTACATTATAGGGTGTCGCCGTTTGAATCTAAATTCAGAACAGAGTGAAGTGCGATAAGACAAGATAGTTTCTTTATTTAGAAAGTAAAATATAATCATATTTTGTGATCACATTTGCGGCCACTGTTTTTTCTCAGAGGTTCAGCCTAGGTGAGTAGCATTACATGACCAACTAACAGATTGACGATTCTTGGCCACTATTCTCCAAAAGATTATGCACTAAATGAAACTACAATACTGTAGCCGACGAAGAAAAACCGTAAGCATATTTCAAATAAAGGAATAGTCCAACTAGATACATAATCTCCCTTCTCTTTCGAAGATCCTGGGCGTATTTTGGGCGCATCACAGACAAACAAAAAAAACACTTAGGGAATTAAAATAAAATATAAAATTTTTTCGTCAGACTGATTAAAATGGGATGCGATGAATTTAATGGATTTAAAAATATTAATATATGGTATACGCCCAGGATATGGCCTTATTCCATCTATTGTTGCATGTGGAAAGGGCTTTGAGAAACCATCTCCATGGTTCACCATGGCTCATCCAATTTCACCTTCTGACGGATTTAATTGAAAAAAAAGAGAGGCAGCGGGTACACCTTCAAAAGGGAAATGAGAAAGGCAGCATAACTTCTCCTCAAGAAAGTTAGTTTCTTATAATAAGATAGAAATTAAGAATGTTAATTAAAAGGAAAACGCTAAGACCAGTGTAAAGACATCTGGGTAGCACATAAACTAGCGACATTGCCGTAATTAAGAGGAAAGATTAAAGGAAAAATCGGAAAAGACAAAAAAACACATGCACATAGATAACGAATTCATTCAAGCACGCCTCTCTAGCGAGAGTCATCCATGAGCTCGGTAGGGGGTGGGGGAAAGAGGTCGTAGGGAATGTAGAGGAGTGAATCAAAGGAGGGGAATGAGGATTCTCGGAATGAGGGTTGTGTAGGGGAGGGCGGAGGAGTTAGGATCGCGAACGCGGAGAAAACTCGTGAATAAAATAGCAAAATCAAGACGCCCCCGATTTCCGTAAGGGAGCATTAAAGAGGGGATACGACAGGGGTTAAAGGAGGGAGCGTGGAATCCCCTTGCCGCCGGAAAAGGATCCGATGGTGGAGAGTGAGGGAAAGGGTGTTAACGGAAAAAGGGACGGGGGTGGAATAAGATGCGGGGGAGGAGCTCGTGGGGGGGGGGAATGTGAAGATACCAGGCCAAGTGCGGAAAGAGAGTCAAGGAGGGGGGAACATTTATTGGAATCTACAGCTCCCTCTCTCACTCTCTCTCTATGGACCACTAAAACCGCCCCTCATCTCCATTTCAGCCATCGATCGAGAAGCGAGGCGAGCGAAGGGAGGTTTTGGGTTGCCCAACCTCTCTCCCTTCTGGTGGGCCTAAGGGCGAAAGACGCGGGATTCAGTGTTCCAGGAGGGTTTGGGTTTTAGGGGGAGGGGCATGAGAGGGTAGTCATGGATGATCCCCCCGATGACGATGGCATCCCTCCCCGTGACTCAACTCCTTTGAGAGCGTGGGCCGAGGACGTTAAAAGGCGGAGGCGTAAGCCGAAAACTTTTAACAGGAGCTCGAGGATGGAGTTGATCAAATCCCCGGCGAGGAATTCCGTGAGATTTTTTGAAGCCCAAACAACATGTTTCGCTATTCTGTAAAAGGGAGGACTATATGCCCCGATCTAATTTACAGATACCTTCACACATACGGATATGGCCTTCACGGCGTTCCCTTTCGAAATAGATAACATTTAAAAAAAGGCCAAAATTCTGGTGGAGAAAAGACAATTTGAGCCCTTCACTAATTTATTCAAGTGTCTTGTTTGCGTACTCCTTTCAAATATTCATAGGTACATTATTTCTTACACCTTCTTCCGTTCCTGAAAATTTTAATAGTCCCCCTCACTAGGGAGTCTCTGCAAAGAAAATCGCCCGCGACGTTTTTGGTCCATCTTATTCCCTTCAAACAGTTTTCTCTTCTATTATGTATATTTAATTTACTAATAAATAAATTAAAACGAACAAAAGTGAATATATAACCGAACGTGTGTGCATTTACAACCCGGTTTTGACTACGAAAAACGACTACTTTACTAAAGCGTAAGTATCAAGTAATATAATGGTTATCAACGTGAGGGCATTTCACAAAATGTCGATTGTGACCATCAAAAAACAATCACCAGGTGATTGGATGTCAGTTTAACACTATGATGAGCTAATGCAGACAAAATTGCGGATTAATTAATCGAAAGTAATAAATAAAATAAAGCGGCTTAGAAAATCTTCTGCCCCTCACCGTCTGGTTTTCAATCACTATAAATACAAATTCAGAAACAAACTATAGAATACTAATATGCATGCATGGTGTACACGTGTTCAATACAATACGTACTCTTCATAAATGTTTTGTTGAATGGTTTTGATTGAATCAAAGTCTAACGATCCTTCTGGTTCACCGCAGGCATTGTGCACACGGGGAAATGGCATAAATACTGATCGGCAGAACAATCGAATATCGTAAATTGTAAATAAGTGGTGCGACTCGTCTGGCTGATCAAATTATGCAGGGAAAAGGACAACAAAGAAAAGAAAGCGAGGAATAACAACCAAGTCACGATCCTGTAAGGAACAAAAGCACCTCAACTTTGCGACTTCAAAGATGTATTTAAGATTTTTAAAAGAAAAGACGAGGAACGCGGGGTAGAGGTCGACAATTATTTTTCTTTCTCACTCCAATGCTAAGTGGTCATAAAAATTCAACCTACGCTTGCGCCAACGTTCACATCTCGACAATCCACATTGTAATGGAAATATCGTAGAGCTATTATTGCTTCCATATGTATGTGCTTGAATTCTGATTCAAATGTTTAATTTTTCTCTATAAGGTAGAGCTAATGGGAATGCACCGTGATGATATTAATGAAGAGAATGAATATCTCACGGATTTAGCGTTACGTGAAATACTATTTAATTTTAACTTCCATTGCAAATTTTATGATGCACACATTGCACGATACGCATGAGGGAATTTTCCGTAAAGTCAACTAGTGCTGCAACGAGAAGCCGCAAATTATTTGTCCAGGCTCACCGTACATTTTTTTCAGCAAAAAACTATCGTCTACTTGCAGGAGGAACGTTACGGCGTGTTGCACAGACAAAGAAGAATCACAAATTCACTCCACACGGACGTTATCACAACCGTATTTTTTAGACTCCCATAGGGTCGGCGATTACAGCCGGCACAAGAACCTCTCTCTGCCATAAATTTGATCCAATGTACTTGCCCAAATAATAATAATGATTCCCTATCGCCTCTCGCCGCAGCAATCCTCCTACGGATCCCCAAAGAAAGAGACCTCTCATCCGACCCCCCAAGCAACGATATCCGACCACCCTCGAGGGACTGGAGAGCTGCGAACTCTTAAAATATCCCGAGACGACCGGAAAAAATAAAAAAATAGAGGACATAAACGAGCATAAAAATCTCCGCGGGGCGATTCGGGGACCCGAGGAGGAAGGATTGGGTCTGAAAAGGGGAGGCGGTGAGGACGGGGGAGCTGGGCGGGAAGGGGCAATGAATGCTTCCGGGTTCGCACAGACGCTCGAAGTAGGAAAAAGTGTGGGTGGTGGCGACAGCGGGTGTGTGTTTGTGTGCGGCAAAAGGGACGCGAAAGAAGGAGGGCATCTGGGAAGGGAAGCATGGAGGGAAGGATAGGCAGGGAGGTGGTGGCCGCCGGTGGTGACGGGCGGGGCGGAGAGAGAGAGGGAGAGAGTTGGGGGCGGCGAACGGGAGGAATTTTATAAAGAGACGAGGGTTCGGAGGCGGGGAGGGGGAGTGGAGGTGGAGGAGGAGGTGGCGATGTGGTGGGAGGGAGTGGATGGGTGGGAGGAGGGACCTGTTGCTCGGCCTCTTTCCACCCCCACCCCGCGGACATGGGGAGGGGGAAACCAAGACACGGTTCATCTCGCAAGGGGCGGGGGGGGACACAGGTCTGGGGTGCGGAAGGAAGGGGGGCCGTGGGGGGGGACGGAGGGGTTGCGAAGAGCTACAGCTTGAAGACAAGCGGGAGTGGGCGTGAGGAAGAGCGAAGAGATGGAGGGGGAAGATTTTTTGACTCCGGGTAGGTATATATACAGAGAAAGGGAGGAAGAAGAGGGAATGCTTTATTATTTTTTTATTATGATAGCGGAAGGTTGAGGCTGTGTCGGTGGAGAGAGAGTGTGTGTGTTTGTGAAGGTTGCTCTGGGAGGAATGGGGGTTCTTCCTGTGCCTCTCCCACCCGGCTCCGAGGATGACGGCGGAAAGCGAAGGGTGGCTCGTAGTGCAACTGTTGCTTTCTGGGATGAGGGAGCGGGAACCTGGGGAGTGGGGGATGTATAGGCGGGTGCGAATGCTGATCCCTCTTTCCTCCCTCCTCTTTTATATGGTCCCCACCCTCTCTCTCCCTCTGTTCCCCGACCTAGTGGTCGGAGAATTTCTCTCGGGAGTGCGGTATCGCCGAATCCGTGGGGACCTGGAATGGGGTGAGGGAACGGGACGGGGATTGGAAAGGAATGCGGAGGGTGAGGTGGGGAGGAGGAGAAGGGCGAGCCTCTAGGGGGATCAAAATGGACACGGGTGGGCGTTTTGCAAAACTTCGGCCGCCGCCATAGGTGGTGACAATGAAAAAGAGATCCCAAGTCGAATCCGGACAGATTATACCCAATTCATTCTTCTCCTTCAAATATCGGTTTAAAAAAAGAACTGTCAAACTCCTTTATCATTAATAGCTAAATATTACATGGGAGTGAAATTATATAGATGTTTCCGAAATCCTTCTGCTCGGAAAAAAGGGAAATTTTCTCAATATCATACAGCTCTTTTAAAAGCTAAGAGATAAACGTTTTGAAATCTGGAAAGAAACCCCGCAGGGCAATGACAGTAGATTGAATCAATGGAAACTAAAATAGTAATAAATAACCACAATATTGAAGAAGTATTATATTTTCGGTACAGAGGCAATGACATTATGCATGATAAAGAAAATGATTCGGAAAATAAAAAAAATACACCATGTGCGGAAATATAAAAAATGCAAATTTGCGGACATATAAAAAGGATAATAAAAGGAAAAATAAGAAACAATTGAAATTCCTTAATGGTAGTACCGGCTCGCATATATACTCGTAGCTCTGAATACAGAAAAGAAGGGACGAAAGCAGTTCTCAAGCAACAGAAATGAAATTTCCTAGATCACTTATGCAGTACGTAATATCAGACAAAATTGACTAACGCACAATTACATTGACATCAATTAAGAACTTAAGATACAAGAAATTTACGAGGAAATAATATAAAATAGTATACAATGGAACGACCATGTAATGGATCAAGGATTGAAGGTTTCCATGAGAAGCTCTTCATTATAAACCTACAGTTGTGTTTAGAAATTTATGGGAAGACGTAGAAAAATACGGATGCCCCAAAACTTTGGATGCTGGAACATGCTGTGAGCAAAATCCCTGATATAAAATGATGGGGAAATATCCAGTAAAAAAGACGGATGATCAGGCAGGCATCTATTAATTGATTCGCTGTTGGAGCGGCTAGTTCTAAGAATAATCATTATTGTTCCTCTAGAAATAATTATATATTTCATACAAAACATGCACGTAATAAAAAATGTAAAAGGCAAGCAGGAAGTAGACAGTTATTTTGGAGCATACACTTCAAAATATGCCTACTTTAATTTGCCTTTTTAAACGAGAATGTATCACAAAATGACGACTGATTTTGCACGAAAATGATGGAGAATAAAACAAAAGCATTAATGCTATGGATCTATCAATTAATTAAGTTCCGATAAGTTGATAAATCATCTATTACTCAATTTAAATGATAGGTTTTCGCTCTAAGTTTTCAGGACATTGCGTTTGAATTTGGAGTATTTTTAGTAGAAATTTCCATCAGACTCTTCAATCAAATATTATTTTTTTATTTAATTCAAATATATTTAATTGTAAAAAGCGACATTTCAAACGAAAAGTCAATAAAATACTTTTTTAAACAACTGAATTAAATATCTTATGAAATATTTTAACTCTGCTTGTCAAAAAATTATGGAAACTTCCAGTACTACTTCGTGAGATTTTTTCGCGATAAATTTAAATTTTTAACGCAAAACTCTTAGCAAAAAGGAAAATTGACGTACCCCTGTACACATACACGATGTTCTCACGGTAATAACTAGTTGAAACTTCCTGCTAATTGTAGAATGCTATATGTAAACCTTGTGAGGAATAGATGGGAGAATTCACACTAGCATAATCTATTTTTCCGGTTTTAGATATTACCTGCAGGTAGTTGGATTTGACTGATTATAAATGCAATCTATGGTCAACTGGTGAAGAATATAGGCTTATGCGCATGATAGAATAGATTAATTCCGATTTACGGCTACACTCGTTTTCATCAGTCACTGTTGATGGAATCCGCCATGATATTGCAGTTGGGGGGGTCTGATACATATTATTAAGGAGTGCAAATAGCTATTTGAATACCTAAGTGACAAAAATTACAATTAGATCTTTACATTGATATGATTGTTAATTACATATATTTACATCCTCTTCTAAATATGAGCCCAAAAGAGCACCTCAGCGTTTGAAAATTTCGCTTATCATTCACTCCCCCTCAAAAATCCAATTTACTCCTCATTGATCTCGTGATTAAGTTTAACAGTAAGCCTTAAGTTGTATATTAAAGTATTTGAACAATATTTTTATCACATCTTCATGTAAAATAATCGATGTCAGCTATCTTTCCAGTAGTAACAGTGGAAATCTTATGGCTAACGATTTACTTATCTAAGTATATATCTGATTTGTCGATCCTTAAAAAAACACGGGGCGAATGTATTATAGTAACGACTCTGCATAAATTCTCAGGAAATACATTAACGCTATGGAATTCGCGTAGCCGAACCACCAAAACAGAAACGAATTTTTGCCAAATTTCTATCTCTTACGGCGGTTACTGCATGAAGCAGTCTCTAAGTTAAGACAAAGTGAATAGAGGGGCGAGATATTCCAGTAGTACAACTTAAGTGCCAGTAAAGAGAGAGAATGAGAGCACGGCCTTTTTCAAAATGGCGTCTTGAAGATGATTCGAGACGAGAACTTCCTAGGACACAAGAATAACGGCTCAAAAATACATGCGCACAGGCAATCATCGAGAGCAACGAAGACATGAAAATGGCAGAGTTCCCCAGGAAAAGACGCTGATCGGGGGCAAGAAGTTTTGTGTCACAGACGAGCTGTCATTAAGAAGATATTATGACAGTTTTTAGACTCCGTCTAGTTTTCACACGCCTGGTATGAGAAACGAAGATAAGAAACAGAAATAATTATTTTGCAAGACTAACGGCTTTAATACAGTGCAAGGACGAGTTTTATTATTACGTATTTTTCTTTTGGAAAGTTCGTCAGTGCACGTAAGTTATTCAAGGAAATATGCTATCGCGTTGTATCGGGAAAAGGCGGCGGTAAAGAACATTCATCTGTTTACATAATCTCACCATCAGATACATTAGTGTTCGGTTGCCTGTGACCCATTTACAGTGGCATGAACAAAATGAATAAAGCCAAACTGCTTGTTCACCATATCAATAAGTACCCCCATTTATTGGTTAAATAATGAATTCCGTTTGTAAATGAAAACTCATTCAATATTTTCTCATTTTAAAATTAGTTTTCAAGTGAAATACTTTGATTTTTACTTGATTCATGCATTATTTCTTTATTGCCCCTATCAACTGAATCAAAGTGTTCTTTTCCATCAGCTGTTTTGGCTTTAATGGCTCGAGAGGTTAATACATTAATAATCTGGCGCGTCATTTGCCCAGTCACGAATAGAATATTAGTCATCAAGTAAGATGCGCGACCGCTAGTGCTATTTGTTTCATATTGTGTGGGCGGCTAATTAGGTATAAAAATAGGATTGGAATAAAAGACGAGTAAAGAAACCTTGGCATCTGCATCAACCCGTGCCTATGCGAAGGTTGATCCACCGATTCCACTTAAATTCGATGGAAGGGGAAAAGTATTTGAAGTATTCCATATATGACACGTTATCATGGTTTTTCGTTAAAAATACATGAGCGAACGTGAACATTCATCGGTTCCTTGAGCTGGTATGTCATCATCATTAATTCATTAATTGGAGAAATAGAACGAAATTGAATCGTGATGAATATTCAACAACCGATCATTTTCAATGAGAACAAGATGAAACAGTGCAATATGCTTCATTCTTACAGAACGTTTAGAGTACATCAACAACGAATGTCGAATTTTGGAAATGAAATATTCTTTCGGGTACATTATTAATTAAATTACCTTCTTCTCCACAGACTGCAACAAGTAATCAACCCAAAAAATGGCTTCGATAAGAGAGAGCTGAGTCCACACCGAACTAGAAATGTGGAATTCGCACATTAAGGTGACAGGACGTGGGAAGTTCCTTTCCCTATAAAACAATCCGGTTGCCCACGGAGTTCTAGTAACAAAAAAATCGCACCGCTTAGGTTTTAAATGGGGCTTTCCAGCATCATCATCAGAAATTTGAACCAGGAGTCATCCGGTCAATAGTCTAAACTCTATAACAAACCAGGCTACCTACTTTGTCTAATATACTCTTGCTTTCTTCGTAACATAGCTGTTCACTAAACATTGGTTTAACGCACCTCTCCGCTTGAATTTTTTCTCGGTTGATCTTTTTACTTTTCAAATCGTATCAGATATCCCAGTCCCATGCTTCCCGCCCTCTCTTCCTTCAAAGACATTCATTTAGACATCACGTCACATTGCCCGTTCGAGGCCAATTAAGTAGTAAGCGAAATATTAAGAGTTTCATTCGACTTATTTTATAGCCCCATTCTCACAGAGCTTCTTGGTCTTCGTCTACTCCATCC
Source organism: Hetaerina americana (assembly GCF_022747635.1). Classification (NCBI taxonomy): domain Eukaryota; kingdom Metazoa; phylum Arthropoda; class Insecta; order Odonata; family Calopterygidae; genus Hetaerina; species Hetaerina americana. The sequence continues at coordinate 81,352,145 of NW_027286985.1, read as the reverse complement.
CCCGTCTCTCTCTCGTAGAATATAATTTCAATTGTTTCCATTCTCCAAGTTACTGTTTCTCTTACCTTCCACTAAAAAGGAAAAGTATTTCCTAAATTCAGGGCTTGGATCACAGAATCTCTCATTATATAGGTAAAAAAGAAATCTGCAGTCGCTAGCCTACCGCAAAATTTAGGTAGCGCGCTCTAATCTCACCCCAGGATTGAAATTCCCGTGGGATGGTTACCGATATTCTGGACTGTTTACGGTGATGAAAAATCTGTGGGTGTCAGAGCACTCGAAAAACCAATCGCATGTTTCATCAGAACTGAATCTCCCGTCAAGCGCTGCTATGCTTTTTCAGGCTATTAAGCTCGTCTATGATTTTAATCTATCCCTTGTGGAGTGATGGACTGAGCCCCTGAACAGTATTTTCTTTTACAGGAAGCTACTTTCCCCCTGAATTTCCCAGTTTGTATCTTTCTCCCTCACGAAATCTGCACCTATGAATCTACCCCGTCTCCTACCCCGAGGACCGCCGACTGTTTGCCGCGCTCTCCCGTCCGCCTCAAAACAGCGCGCACGAGCCGAACGAGAATATTCTCCGCAAACTCACACAACTGGTGGAAGGATGAAAAAAACACACATCTCGGTGGAGATGATGATCTCGACGGGACGTTGAAAGCACCCAGCTCCTCCTCCTCTTTCCTTCACTCCAGCGCCCTCTCCCGGACATATCCCCACTCCCCTGCCAGAATCCATCCGTGAGCTGAAGGGAAGGGGATGTATGGGGATATCTCCCTCCTCACCCCCGCATACCCATATCTCTTTCGCCCGGCCTTCCTTTTGTCTATCGGGAGAGGCCCTTGGACCAAACCCGCGGAATGGTTTTTCTTTTTAATTTTCATCCCATCGGCCACCACTTCAACGTTCCGGGAGAGAGAGAGGCCCCCCTTGCCGTTATCCCGTCGAGGTCTCCCTGCATACTTATACAGGCCTTGCGCGTCCCGAGTCTCGAGATAAGACCGGCGGAACGGGAGGGTTTCGTTGTGCGCCTGGCCGCAGAGCACGTCCGCGCCGGGCTAAAAAGGGATGCACAGGATTGGGGGAGGGTAGCATGCTGGGGAGAAGTGGGTTCGAGATTTTTGCAGAGGGAATAACGGAGGGCGAACGGCGAAGGTTTTTTTTTATTCCGTAGCGATACCAGACCCCTACTAGACAAACCGACTCTCCTCCACCCCCAGTGGGTAGAAAGGCTTGGGGGTTCTCGAGGGACTTGGAAAGGCAAGGGGTCGGAAGCAACTTGATCGAATAGGTCTTTTTGTGGCTTGGTGGTTCTCCCGTCGAATGATGTCGGCAACTTTTTGTATTCGAGAAAAAGAGCGCATCAATGGGTTCACATTTTTTTAGGAATTAAAGTTTGTTTTACCTAAGAAAGTTGCAACAATAAATTGAAATGTATCGACTGTTCTATCGAGCACACATAGTGGATCACGAATCATTCCGTCGTCATAACGATGGACAAAGGTTCCTGCATGCTGCGAGTCAAGCACTTTTAACTGCTTTTAAAGGCAGATTTGTCTACTGGGCATTTTTAAATGTTTCATTTTTTTACTATTTTCCGATGGATGGAGGAATATCAAATCATAATCATCAATGGGAATAATATGATTGTTTAAACAACGGTAATTTCAGAATACTTCTGAGTTTCCATAAAAATACAAATATTCTCTCCACTAAAATATATAAACATATAAACTCTCGTAACCCATGGCTTTCTCGGTAACTCTTATTTTTAAGCGAGATATCGACGAAAGACTTTTGTTGTTTGTTGAAAGAGTGTTGCTGAAGAAAACTTTGTTCACCCAATCACAATGAAAGTGAACAATAATACGGATAGCTGTGAAAATTATCTTAATGATTCATTGCAATTAGGCGCAGCAAAAAATATGGCTATAACGAAATATATGTCAATTATACATAAAGAAGAATAACCCTCTGTTATGTGAAATACTTAAGTTTCGAATACCACAAACACGTTTCTACTGGGAAGATATTTACTGAAAAGATTATTCACTATATAGACATTTTCGTTTGATAAATTTCAATTAGGGAATGTAACCCTACTTTGTAATTTACACTTTGCTGAAAAGGACAGTATTCTCCTGTGTCGATAGTTAGCATAGTATTTTGCTATCGTTTCATCACTCGGCAAAAATTTAATTTATGGATTAAGATGCCATATTATTAAGTATATAACACATCGGATTCAACATGTACATGCGCCAAATGCACATTCGTCGTATGATAATACTCATAAAAATCCTTGAGGATATACGAGGTTATTTCAAAATGATGGCCTTTGTTTCTCTGAGTTTGAAAAGAGTTCTGAGTGAATGAGGAAATTCTTAGCACTCCATGAAAAATGAGGTTGAATCATCCTTAATTTCGGATTCAATATTCATATTTCGGGTCGTTGGATGTTTTGAGCTCGCACTCTCGGAAAGTAATGAAGCACCACCCAGCTTCGGTATAAACACCTACGACAAGACACCACCATGGCCCCTCGTTCGCGCTTCGGTAGGCGAAGAATGTTTCGCCTACCGCATGCCAGGCACTCGAAAGTGATTCCTCATGCATACCTGCGTCGAAATTCATAAACGTTGACCGATCGAGTTTCCGAGAATAATATTCATCCTCTCGCCCAGGAGGGGCGCCTCGCTTCGCGAACACGTGATCGGGAATTCTCAAAAATAAAGCGGAATCCGCTTCAAATTAAGCGAGTCAGGGCACAAAAAAAGGACTCAAACTATCGTACTATAAGGCCTCCTTTACCAGCTGAAGAGAGTGGGCCCCGCGATCCGGTGTGACTCAGTGGTTTTCTCACAAACGCAATGAAAAATACTCGCAGAGAGAGAAAGAGAGAGGGAAACGACCACGTGACCACTAATTAACTCTTTGCTGGCTAAGCCTTGAAGCATATTGACGTCACGCTCCCAAGAAGCGCTGTAACACCCCCCGATAGACCCGAGGATGGAAGGGGGGGGTTGTGAAGAAGAGAGTGGCAGCATGGAAGGGGAAGTGGTTGGCATGGACATAAAACGAAGCAGCGAGGGACGGGAAGGAGGAGGAGGGTTGGTGGGAGGATAGGGGAAAACGGAAGGGGTGGAGAAGACGTGGGGGGAGATGGAAGGAAAAGGCGGCGAGGAACAGGGTAGGAACGTCTACGGACTAGGCGAAGGGCGTGAGAGATCGAGAGAGGAGGACGGACACTTAATAGCGATTCTCGGAACAGAGCACAGTTATGGGAACAGACGGAAACGCCAACCGAGAAGGATGTTATGTGGATCAGTTTTCAGGGTGATGCCCAAATGATATACATCCAAAAGAGGATGAATATTGGTTTGTTCTATTGTGGCGTGGGAGCGCATGGCGCGCTTTATCCGTTCAGCGCGTCCCCCGCTGTGCCCCAAATGACCAGCCCGAAGGGAGAGAATCCAGTATCTCTTCAGGCGAAGAAGGAATAGAAGTCGGAGTTGAGACGCCGATGATGACGACGAAGATTATTTAAGAGAGTGTGTTTAATGAAAGAGAAGAAGTTTGGCTTAGATCCCATTAATCAACTCCGTCTGGCTCTTGGTGAGCCTCACTACCTCGAAGCAAAACTGAGGGATCTCATGAACAAATCATTCCTAGTTGTTGTGGATTGCAGCAGTGGAATTTTACTCATTGTAGCATAGGATTGCAGGCCACATAAGATGACAGAAAATACCTTCTGAAAAAACACTGCGTGAAACCAGTTGAAAAATCGAACTCATTCGTTTGTCGAGCGATACGATACTCAACGCCGCCTAGCGGTCGCTTATCTAGGCGAGGCCGAGGGGCCAAAAACTTGATTTATTCTTTTTTTTAATGTTTAAAATGAATTCATATTCAGTCCCAAGATCGTCCGAACCGTTCACGGCATTAGGAAATTCTTACGAAATACTCATTTCATAGGGGAATAATTTCTTTTACCATTAATTATAGCACACAGCAGCCAACATAAGGATTTTCTTCGTCTAATGTATGTACGCATACAGCCCCAATTGGCAAAGACAAAGGTGAAATTATTTGTCGCATGCTTAATGATAGAATGAAAATACACATATGAGGCAAACTGTCACAAGTCCCTGCCCGCTTTATCGGGGAGGAGACAGCACTTCAGTAATCGTCATTTTATTCGTCACCAAAGCTACTCCTTTGTGAGTTTACATATTTGCAACAATGACGGTATCCTTCTAATTGAAGATATCCCTGCAAAACATTCTCTTGAGAAAGTCATCTGTTTGGGCCGTTGTCGTAGTTAACCGCCATTACTCCGCGCCGGTGAGTTAGGCCAACTGAAAAATGGGTAAGCGGGCGATGACGCTGTAGGTACTTTAAGGATGAAGTCGTGGGCGTGAAGCAGAAGGAAAAACAGATGATTTTAAGAAGGCATATGAAAATATTCTAAGGAATTCCGCATGAATCAACTGCAGGGTATTTTGTTTTTTCACTTTGAATAATTTTATGAGCGTAGTGTACTAGAACATCGGATTTAGGGACTAGACCCTCGCTATTACAAGTTTAAAGTTAAATGGTGGGGCGAATCGAAGGGATACCGATCTGAAAAGGGGTTTCCGCTGTCATGATTCACAAAAACCACCCCCTTGGCCGTTCCCCAACAGAGAGGAGATGAGGGTTGAGTGTCGATGGAGCGAGAAAGAGCGAGGAAAGGGGAACGGAGGAGAACAAAGAAAGAGGGAGAGAGGGAGATGAATGGTCGGGAGAAGAGAGAGAGAGAGAGGGGGAGGAAGAAATGAGTTACGAGTCGGGAGGGTCTCGGAGCGGGGGCGACGTTTTACTGCGGCCGAGGAATGCGTGGGAGGATACGGCAAAAGGGGGAAGGGTGGGTGTGTTGTGTTAGGGAGAGCAGCCGGAAAGCGGAGAAGGGAAAGCCGCCGGTCCGAGACAAAAGGGTGGGGCGAGAAAACGTGAGCACGACAAGGGGGGATGTGCGAGGAGGATATAAAAGCATATGTTAAAGCCTTGGGCCTACGCACTATTTGATGCCGCTTCTCGATATCAAACAAATACCGGCGATATATCGATCTCGAGGTGTCGACGTTGACATGTCGAAACAAATCTTAATATCGGTACGTCGATATACATCGAATACAAGTGGATAGAGAATTTTCAGTGGATTTATCAGAGAACGAGAATTAGTGGGCTCCAATAAACAATATGATAACAACTATGGGCAAAAATAGTTATCATCACTCTTCAACTTTTAGGAGGTTTAAAAATATTGATGGAGCAGTCCGTGTACACTTATATGTGTGTGCATAAAACGATCTAAGTCTACGTGTACATATAAAAAGACATTTTGTGAAGGAGAGCATGATTTGAAAACAACCGACAACTCCAACACAGGACTTATTCCGTCAGGTTACCTAGGGGTTACATCTATTTTAGTTTATGTGAAAGGTAAGTGCAATACGTGGAAACAAATACATCCATTCACATTAGGCATCATGATATCGATGTTGAAAACGAATAATCCATTACAGGAGATTGGAATTCCGATCTCGGTGTTGATATATTTCAGGTAAAAATCGACATCCATTTCAGCCATGGTTGAGAAGAACGCGTCAAACATCGTTGCATTTGTCTTCATCGAATATCATCGGGTACTGAAGACGTTGGATATCGGCAGGTGCTGAATTTTGATGGGTCGGTGCTGCTTGTTTCTCTTCGACACATAACGAATGGCGGCATGGATATCAATAAACTGACGATCAATGCAGCATTAGTTAGAAAGCAGCCCCAAAGCACTGTTCAGACCTGTACAATTAGCCCTCTTGTTAATGATGTGAAAGCGTCGAAACCGGTAGGAGATACTATTAAATCATTCTGTGGAATGCCACGAAGTTTGGTTTTACTTCCCATCACAATTTATACTGAATTTAGTTTTTATATGCCACGGTGACAGGCGCGAGGCGGTGAAACTTTGCTACGCATAATGACGTCTAGTTTTTTTTCCATTGTTTGGAAATCGAACAGTTCGAGATTTAAATCACCGTGGCTGTTCAAATGGAGCGCATTTATGGCCAGGAGAGAATTATTATTTCCGTCAAAATTATTGTCACTTGAACGATCAGGTGGTCAAGATAAAGTTAAAATAATATTGGACTTGTGTGCGGTGCTTCACATATGAATCGCAAGCGGTATGTTGGCGGCTATGGCCCGTAGGACCTTCAGTAGAGGGAGTGGTCCAATGTGAAATCATCAAATGACAAGGGCAATTTTCCACATCATTAAACTCTATTCCTTTTAAGGGGGATAATATAGCATGTCAATCGGAATTGCACAAACTACTGGATTTTACTTCTAGAATTATTCTAATAACATTTTATGATTTTTATCAGATCTCCCACTTAAATTTTTTTTTAATCTTTAAAATTAAAATGCAAAACCAAATGCTGTATTAATGAATTGGAAGGAGAATTAAATGGGCTTGAGTGTTTTTTCCCATTATTGAATTTAATAATTTCTCTTTATGAACGCTTAATAGCGCAGTACTGTAGTCGTCTGTATATTATGAAACAAGCAGAATTAGTAACGTTCTTTGACTCAATATTGTAGAGTTTAATGACATCATTATTACATGCAGCGATTATGTGTACATGATATTATATTTTTAACGGTAGGAGTGGACGAGTCATTTTTTCCACCTTTGGACTTTGCGAAATGATTCCTATTGTTTAATTTATTATTTCGATTGCGTCAGGTATAATTACTAGGAGTAATTCCAATATTTAGGACCACCTTTTAAGAATGAAGAATCAGCCGAAATCATTGAATTATGTTAGATTTCTCAATTTTTATTGGAATTTCGTGGGCATTCATTTATTTTGGACTTTCAAAAACTTCGCGGTGGCAAATGTTGAATAAAAATGACCATCTGGGGATGAAGAGGGGAGCGAGAATAGATGGGGCCCCGGGAAAAGTCATGACTATATCCTAAGCCCGTTACTAATGGATTCCAGTCTAATACAACAGACAGGGAAGAAAAGACCAAATGAAAAAGAGATATCCGCAACTGGTACGGTAAGAATGACACAAAAAAATTATTCCATCAGCTCACGAGAGGCTTTTTACACTTGACTTAATCTCAAAAAGTTCGAAAAAGAACACAAATACTGCACTGGAAGAATGTATTAAGCACATACTGCTTAAATTGCGTAATGTGTGAAAAAGTTTTTGGCTTTACTTCTATTTTCATTTCCATTAACATAGATTTCTTTTGAAAATTGTGGCAAAATATATTTATCACAAGGAATTTGATGAACAGTAAAGTATTTTCTGTAGTAATGAAAACCACACAACGAAAATAATTATATAGATTTGTTATAATGACCAAATAGAAAAAATTTTCCATTAGATAGTGGAAAATTGTTGCCATTAGGTTTTTATGCTCCAACTCCACCATATCATGCCTGAAATTAAGCAATGGATATGTAAACTAAAAGGTGAAATTTGGTGGCATTACATTATAAGTGGAAAAGTAAGATAAAATTACTCAGAGTGCTAAAATCACACGATGACGTAATGTTTCAAAAAAATCTCGAAAGTTTGAGACCAGCATTTGTTAAAAGTGACTCTTTTGTAAATATCTGATATTTCGAAATCGAAAAGTCGTCATAGTGAAGGTCAAAGCAGTCAAAATAGTTTACTTTTTCTTCGGATGCCGAGCAAACGGAGAGACAAAGAATTCGACAACAATAAATATTGGGGATAAGGCAGGGCCTGCCTGGTTGAACCCGCGTTTGAACTCCTCATAGTTTACATTCGAAAGGCTTTGAAAAAACTTATGGCTTAGAATTGCGAGGAGAACACTCGGGAAGCGTCGCGTAAAAAAATCTTCGACCTCGTTCCAACCTCCCGCTTTACGTGGATTCATTAATGCACTCTCTCTTCACAAGGGATGGAGAGAGGGAATTAACGGAAAGATGGACTTAAAGGAAGAGAAAGGGGGAAGTTGCTTCATTCTCAAGGAAGAGGAGGTAAGCAGGAGTGTGGGTGAAGAAGAAAAAAAAGCGAATAAGTACGAGAAACGATCCACTAGTTACGGAGAAAGCAATCAGATTTGAGTGAGACAAGTATGAAAAGAAATGGCACCAATTAAGGAGATAAACGTAAGGTGATGGAAGAGGCCCTGAAAGGGAATATGAAGAAGTGAAACATGAGAACCATTTTCATTAGGTCAGAATTACTCTAAAGGATGGCTACATGAAAGAAATGGCGCAGGGAAGATGGGTAGGGTTGGATATTTGTGTACAATTAGAAGAGGATAAGATGCTGGAGACTGGTAACTAGTTAAACAGGGTATGGAAGATAAAGGATTCACTAATGTTAGGCAATAGAAGCAGACGGTGAAGAATAACGATAGCAAACGGATTTATCTAAAAGAATCTGTGTACAGTTAGTAAGTCTCCTTACACTGTACGCCCAGTCTATGACGAACAATCTTGATAAATGTTGGTATTTCATTTAGAAGAATCGCCTATGCCAAAAAATAGCACAATTAATTGGAAATGCTGACGTAAACACAATTTTTTTTAAATGTGGAGCAACTCTGATTTTGAAGAGCGTGAAATAAGGGTACGAGGGGTGTTTTGACCGTTGGACGGTTGGTGGAGACCAGGATTAAAAATGAAAAATAAATTAATTAGATTTAATTTTGAGTTTGGATGAAATTGCATTAATATTTAGAGAAAAATGAAGGATAACATTGGTAAAGAGAGAATGCAGACGAATTCCATGTTTAAGAGTAACTTAATTTATAAACTGGCAGATATATTATTTTGCGAGTTAGACAATTGGAATGAGAGATAGAAATGAAAGAAAATAGTTGTTAACCGTTTCACATGAAAAAAAGGTAGCGCTCATTTCTGTCACTTAGGTCTCAACTCTCATTTCATCCCTTTGGGTGAGGCCAAACAGCTGGGAAACCCTGACTTGGGACCATAAAAATTTCCAATTTAGATCCTAGGATAAGCGAGCAAATGTAAATGAGGAAATGTTTTTCTCTTCTTGAAAATTAATCTTAAACAGGTGAGCAAACGTATGAACTCAATTTTGCGAGAGTACTGTAGGTCCAAACAGGCGATGAAGGAATATGGTAGAACTAGGATGAAATACTACCTTGATCAAAAATTTCCCGGAATTTATTCAGAAAATTAAAAATACAAGTTTATTCATCTAAATCTATATTGTCCCCTTCAAAGTAATCCCCATCGACTGCAACACACTTATGCCAGCGCTTGATCCAATCCTCGAAACATTTTTTATATTCGGTTTTCGGTATGTCCATCAGTGCTTCCTGCGATTTTTCCATTACTTCCTCTCGGCTGCTAAAACGCGTTCCCCGTAATGGTTTTTTAACTCGATTGAACAGAAAGAAGTCACAGGGAGCCAAATCAGGTGAATTCGGTGGCTGTTGGATGGTATTTGTTGCATTTTTCGTCAAAAAATTACGAATAATGATAGCACTGTGCGACGGTGCGTTATCATGGTGCAAAATCCACGAGTTTTCTGCCCACATTTCTGGTCTCTTTCGGCGAATTGCTTCACGCAAACGTCTCATAACGCCCAAATAATACTCTTTGTTTACTGTCTGGCCTTCTGGCAAAAATTCATGATGCACTACACCGTTGTAATCCATGAAAACCGTCAGCATTGCCTTCTTTTTTGACTGAAAACGACGTGGTTTTTTTGGTCTCGGCTCATTTGGTGAACGCCATTCACTTGCCTGATGTCTGGATTGCGTGTCGTACTCATAAACCCACGTCTCGTCTCCAGTAATGATCCTTTTGATGAATGTGGGATCGGATTCAGCCTCGCAAATCATGTCTTTTGCGACGTCAACACGGTTTCTTTTTTGCATGAAATTGAGGTCTTTTGGCACCAACTTTGCTGCTACACGACGGAAACCCAAATCATTAACCACAATGTCTTGGGCGGATCCATAGGCAATGTTCAAGTCCTCCGCTATTTCTCTGATGGTTAATTTGCGGTTATTGACCAACATTTCTTTTACTTTATCAATTTTTTCACCGACTTTCGATGTCGATGGTCTGCCACTGCGTTCATCATCTTCGATTGACTCACGACCACTTCTGAACCGCTCGTGCCACTGGTAAACGACCGTTTTTTTTAGAGAATCGTTGCCGAAACACTTTTCCAACATTTCCAACGTCCGTGCGCCACTAAATCCGTTTTTTACGCAAAATTTAATACAAGTTCGTTGTTGCAAATTCAAATCTATTTCTGAAATTGTAAAAAATCGCCAACACACACAGAGATAGATGTACTCTTGGCTACGTAACTTTTGCAAATGTCAAGTTATGACACTAAGATTTAAAGGGAGTATCAACAACAGATGTACCAATTTAACAAAAAAAAAACAGAACTCAAATCGGAACGATGGGAGCGCCACACGGTGGTTATTCCGGGAACTTTTTGATCAAGGTAGTATACGAACAAAAAGGGTTACTACGAAGGGCGTTGATGCGAATATAACGCCGTTCCTTATGCGACGAAGGCAACTGCGATAATGGGAATGTAGTGATTTAGCAAGAACGAGGAAAGACGTGGGACATCATATTCTTGATTCTTTCTCACAAAAAGTGCAGAAACGAAGGTGATAATTTTCTGAAGAATATCATTTCCGATCGACGCGGGAGACTCGTAATAGTGGGGCGCGGAAAGGATTCGCAAAGGGCGAGAGGTCGCACAGGGGCGTTTCAGGGAGGTGGAGGGGAAATACTAACCGAGTCTCATCTAGGGAAGGAATGGAGTGAGGTGGGAGGAACAGGAGTGATAATGATGGGCGGACGAGAGAAAAATGCGCTAATGTCGATGGTTTGCCTTCCCGTGGCGAATGTTTGGTGTAGCCAAGGGAAGTAAGGACTGGACGACTCCGTGGTTTTCGGATTGCTACCGCGTCGATCCATATCGGTGAACGAAATTTCACCACCATTCCAGTCAGTATCTTCCGTAGGAAATAATTAAGAAGGGTTTTATCCCACTGCATAATTTAGAATTCGGTGTAGGTGACACCCTCAGTAATGCCGAATGACTGGCAGGTCGGTCAGTGCTACGGGGCACGATATATCTCGAGTTGGTGAGTGGGTATCCAACGAATTTGTTTATTCGCAGGAGACTTTTCTCCTAAAGCAGTGATAAGGTGCAAACGCCGGTAGAAACCCCAAAAGTACACAATCATATGTACAATCTTGGAAGTCTTCCAAGCAACGCTGAGGACTGAAACCCCATCCAAGGCTGAGAACGCTGAACAAAATTAGACGCACGAAAGCCATTAGAACTTTTTTATTTGCTACATTTGATATCCAAGTTCTGAGTGGACATATCTTACATAACTAAACGATTTTAACGGCGGTTACTTAATAACCAGTGTCATTTGCACATATCTATTTAATCCTAGTCCCTACTTATCGTCCAAGTTTCCCTCCTATGCAACTATATGATAGCATGATAACTTTAATTCCATAAATTACCTTATAGAGTGCAGCCATTCACCATCAGTGTACCTAAAGTCGGAAATAAACAGTTGTTAGTGCAAGTGGTACGTTCTTTCTAGAATAAAAATGTGGGTGAAATAATCTATATAATTCGATTATTTTTGCGCACGAATGGACATGGGAAGTCTTCCCAGTATTTCATCTCACATACGCTGCATGCGTATTCGTCGGTAAGTAGCCTTAATTGAGACGGAATAAGAAGTAATGGACGGGTCTCTTTTACAGAGGCTCGCCTGTGACGCCAGCGCTGCCTCATCTGTCCCTTTGGAGGAAACGCCGCTCTTCGGCTCAAACGGCCGCGACCTTGGGCAGCACGTCGATTAGTCAGCGATCCATCTGTTTCCCAAAGGTCGACGGCTAATGCGGGGATAATAATATCAGGATAATTACACATCCCACGAGACAATGCGAGGCCACTCAATTCGCTTCCATGCACAACAAGTCGTAAGGTCGACGCGCATTTTTGCTCTGCCCGCTCGGACGCTTGTGTCGAAAAATAAATGAATACTCACACTGGTAGGATGGCGTGAAACAATTTTTCCATCATTTTTCCTTACACCCATTCCCCGATAAAATCGTCATCGCTTGATGGGATACAGTGGTCAGACGTGCCTGATCGTAGAAACGTGGCGTCCGTATTCATAGCTAAGACTAAAGAGAAAATGTCGCGAGTCGCGAAAAATACTGAGATTCAATGAAAGAGATACGTAGTACCAGGTATTCCTGGGAATCCATAACCGGCACAGAGAAAGGAACTGGCGCCCCTGCCCTGATGTGTGAATTTCACACGCCGTCGGGCTAAGAACTGGGTGAACTCTACCATCACCTACCAAACCGACCTTCGGGTTGATTACTGTGTTTATGGTTATATATATAAAATATATATTATATATATAATATATAAAATATATATATTATATATATATAAGATATAACATATATATTATACATATATATATATATATATATATATATATATATATATATATATATATATATATATATATATATATATATATATATATATATATATGGAAGACTGTGAGATCAGCGTTAGTTCTTATTCCGAAAAATGTAAAGGCTACATCATGTAAGGATTAAATCCAACATGTGGACTTATATCTCAGGATCATCAACAAAAGGATAGAGAATAGGACAAATGATTACTTTGGGGATTATCAGTATGGGTTTAGGAAGGGAAGAGGCAGGCGTGATTGCATTGCAGTAATGAGATCACTAATCGAGAGGAATATAGAATACAATCAGAAGGTATTTGCCCGTTTCGTAGATTCCCAAAGGAGATTAATGAAGTGAATTGGGAAAACTAATGACTATATTGCAGAAAATAGGAATAGCTTGGAGGGACAGGAGGCTAATCCGCAACCTGTACATGTCTGAGACTGCTCAGGTGCGAGTGGGGAACGGGGAGTCCGGTTGGGCAGTGTTAGGAAGAGGTGTAAGGCAGGGTTGTCCATTATCACCGGTGCTGTTCAACGTATATGTATCGCATGTAGAGGAAATGATTAAAGAGGCATGGGAAGAACTGGATATAGGAATGAAAGTCGGTAGAAAATTGGTAAAATCAGTAAGGTTTGCTGAAGACCAAGCCCTAATTAGTCAGTCAGCCAAGGGGTTGCAAGCATTGCTGGGTGAATTGGAAATTCAGTGCGATAGATATGGGATGAGAATCAATATTAATAAAACAACGGTTATGTGATTTTTCAGAAAGGAAAAGGCTATGTCTAACAATGATATGCGGAAACAGCGGCGCGGAAACGTGGTCACTGAAGCAGAATGATAGAAGTAGATTGGAAGCTTTTGAAAGGTGGGTGTGGAGAAGATTGGAGAAGGTGAATTAGACCGAAAGGAAAACAAATGAGGAAGTACTTATTATGGTGGGCGAGAAGAGGGGTTTGTTGGGAAAAATCCTATGGAGGCAAGAAAAATGGATGAAGGGCGTATAAACCGGCAGTGCGGTGTTGAAGACTGTAATAAATGGGAGAATGTAAGGCAAGGGTAGGAACAGGATAGGAATGATGGACGGGATGAAGGAAAGAAGGAAGTACACAGTGATGAAGAGGAACTTGATGCAGAGGAGGTTACTGGATTTTGTTTTGTTAGGAGTCACAAAATATTTATTTAGTAGTTGTGCCCATCCAACACCTACCTTTACTGGTAGATTACTTAATAATGTATATATATATATATATATATATGTACATATATATATATATATATATATATATATATATATATATATGTGTGTGTGTGTGTGTGTGTGTGTATATTATTAAGTAATCTACCGGTTAAGGTAAAACACAAACATATATTACATATATATATATATATTTATATATGTAGATTAATATAATATAAATATATATTATAGATATATGCGTGTTTGTGTTTATACACCCACACGGGAACATTAAGAATCGGAATTATTTTACGTCACGTCTTACATGATGGATGCGACTCTGGACGGGCGGTGACATTTCAAAGGTTTACGACTGAATTTGGCAGCATTTTGACTGATTACATTTGAATTAATTTTTCATTTCGACTCAAACAAAGTTCCCAAAGAATATGCCAGGAGCAAACATCATGTCGAGGCATGGCCGAAATTCTGATTTCTCTTCACGATCTAAATTTCCAATTTCCTGATCCGTCACATGTTGTCACGCCTGCGGAAGACACGGATAAGGCAGTGTACGGAGCGGTAAATTAATGCTAACCCTTGGTCCATTTACGCCTCTGATTTAGAAAGACCCATTTGTGGAGCCAATACATGCGTATGTTGCATCTGGTTGGGGAAATATCTTTCCCTTTTTTTTAAATTTCCTATGGTAGATTATATTCAAGAAATGTTCTTACTCCACGATCCTCGCCAATGGCATTGAAAAATCCACCCGATGACAACATTAAACGGTGCATTACATGTAAGATCCGAATTTTCAGAGGGAATTTTAATGCATAACGGACTGTGCAGAAAATAATTTTCGACTTTGCGATTCTTGCGTGCCTTCAATTTTCATTACTTAAGCAATTTGGTTCAGAATGAAGGCATCAATCGCCGCATCAAATACTAGGGTACCATAATTAGATTGCATCAGCGATCAATGGTTACAAGTCCGCTTGCCTTGTGCAGAGAAAATGTTCGCTGCAATGCTCAAGAAGGCAAGGGCTTTTCATTCCGCCCGTGGACCTTATAGCACGAGGGAATGAAATACGCGGTGGAGTGGATTGTGTGGGGACGAGCCTCGGCGGCCCCACGTGGATTCATTGTTTGAGCGGTTGGGGGGCCATAATGAGATACCTTAGCGGTTTTTGTGTGGGGGGGAGGAGACATGAGGTGTCGTGGGACTTAGTGTTACCGTATGAGAATGAGCGGAGTGGGGGGAATTTTCCGCCGGTATTCCTCGGCGCCTCCTACTAGGGGAAACGCGAACCTTAACACGTCATTTGCCCACGAAGGCCACGTAATTAATTGCCAGCAAGAAGGAAAAAGGACGGAACGTATTTCAAATCGGCGGAGGTAATGAAAGTGGGGGAGGTAGGAGGGTAATGCGCAAGACAAGGCATTGCGGGGAATCAAATTTAGGAGATCGTAAAACAAGAGTCTGCGACGGTCATTTTACTAGGCAGGACTGCTTTTCGTCCATTAGACTGGATACATTGGCGGACTGACGTCAACACCCCACGTGGTTCAATCCACAAATTTCACGGAAAATCCAATTATTTATTTAACTTTGTCGATTTGAGGAAAACAACGTGGCATCAAAAAAAATATTTCCCTGTCAAGTCCCCCGCTGGGATTAATTTATAAGAAAATCGATAGTGCTCCCATACCACGAATACATTAGCTGCAAATAAATGGGTTATGGAGAATTTATACACACAAGATGTTCTCTCAGCTCATATTACTTCGAACATATTATAAAAGAGGTTTATTTTTTTCCTGGAAGCAATAATGGGGTACCGTTAAAAACAAATTATTTCCCTAAAAATTTAATTATTATAAAAGGATGGAAATTTGCAGCAAGAATAAAAGGCAAATTGAATTCGAATCATTCAATGAAAGAGATTTTCCCGAGAGAAGAATAAGAATGTCATTCTCACACTAGAAACCCCTTATTGTTTAGAATTAACCAGAGAGAAAGGGTAAATACTCGTAATTTGGAATAATGCGTCTTAGAAGAGCAGGGTCACTTTTGATTGTCATCAGTCCTTAGGCTGACAAAGTAGGACGTTCGAATGAAGAACAAATTAATTTAAACGTGAAATTACTCAGGAAATGGGGTACACTTTACGTAATATAGGAGGAAAATAAAACCTCCTAATTATCAAAGATAACGATCATTCCAAACTCAGTAAATTATCGTTTCCAAAGTAAAATGAGGAAATCGCTCATGCAACATAACCTTTTCCATATTCTGCATTCTTATTTCCGGGAAAATTAAATCTCGCATTATAGCGATCTCAACATACGAAGAAAATTTGATTGATAGTCACTGAAAAATCAAGTTTCTACAATTTCATTTTCCGCGCTAAACACCAACTATCGGCAAGAGACTATATATTTTTACCCGACAAGACGATTAAGGATACGAAGTGAAAGTAAAGTCGCCGTTGAAATTAGTAATGAATCATAAAATCATAATATCAGTTTTATTTCTTGTGCATGAAAAACTTAATTTAAATGCAGGTGGAGCGGAGGTTAGTTATAAGATTTTCTACGCAGTGTTTTTAAACCGGAAACTGCCTGCAATAATTATTTCCTGCTTGAAGTACCTTCACTAGGATATTCAACCTCTATGCCGGTATCCTTGAGCAATGAAATCACTTATTAGATGCTGGATTAGAGCTGTTAAGGTAGTTATTATCTTCCCTTTTCTGTTTAATTAACAACATTCCATGCAAATAATTTTATGAGATACCAAGAAACCTTTTTGAGCGCATTAAGCTATTCAAAAGGTGACGCAAACTATTTATAAATGATAATCCTTACTGATATTTATGCGCATAATTAGAATTTCTTGCTGTTAACTCCTATGAAAATTGCGCGTAATCATTTCGCCTTGAGCTGAGATTTCACGTTAACAACTGGTACACGTAATGTGACTTGCTGGAAATTTAAATCTAGTGTTTACCTATAGTGCATTTAATTAGGAAGCACATCTTCTACGGTTTAAAACGCGAAGCTCGTGCTATGTTAATACTTACGTATTAACGTAGCTCAAGGAAAAAATAATATGTATATGCCTTTATGGGTTTTGATAGATTTAACCAATTAATAAAATAACAAAGGACCCTTATCAATAGTAAACGACGGCACAACAAATTCACGGTCCTGATAAAAATCTATGAGTCGGGTTGAAAATATTTGGGGATCAACGCGAAGTGTTCCTTCTATAACTCGACTTTGCATCTATAAATTGGGTAGATTTCCACCTAATGACTTTCTCCTGTGTTTTTACATTTTGAATTTATCTTTTGCCAAGGTCCACCATGCCGATCGCACAGAACGGAATCAAACAGAACGGGAAAACAGAAAATGCTATTTCAATATGAGCCACGGACCTTAGCAAAATAAGCCACTTGGAGACATGTTTTTATAAATGAAAGAGATGATTTAAATTAAGGGGAATGGGGAGTTGCTTGAAATAAAAATGTGCATCACCAAGCATTTTGCGGAAATCGTAGACTTTGAATTATTTGACCCACAGAAGTGCTACACAGTAATATTTATAATAAGGTAAATCCGTATTGATACACGGATTCCTGAGCTAAAACATTAAAGATACTTAGACATTGATAATTTAAATTTATTCTTAAACTAACCTATGGGGATAAAGTAATGAAGAAATAAAAACTGGCAAAAAGGAAAAACAATAAAAGATCCTTGGTGTTAGGACTCGCATTGAATACTTGTACATTGGCGATAAGGTAATATCTGAAAAATGTCTTAAACCTTAGACGAAATAACTTTACGTGAGATTAAACTTCATTTTGTTACATGAATTTTACGGTGATATTGTAGAGGAAATGTTAAATATTAATCCCTCTCTTCATCCGCAGTAATAGTATATAGTATACTCGGTACCATACGAGTCTAATTGTGCATCTACACAAAGAGCCCCCAATCCACCAAACGGTTTGTGGAACGGGGTATCAACACCCGTTGAAAAGAACAATGGATAAGGGAGAGGATGGGTGTTTAAAGGGCTAGGAAAAGGGATAAACATCCACTCAAAATCACGGCAAACACGTGATTAGTGGTGCATACCCAAATGCTCGTTAGCGGATAACGTAGTCCTAAACAAGTGTTGATTGTACCAATTTTACCAAAACGAATTCGCTTCCCGCATACGAATTCGCTTCCCGCATGAATATAATTCATTGATATGGGAATTGAATGTAAGCATTTATTTTCCTCACTTGAAAGATCGGCATATACTTGGCTATTCGGCATAACTTTCACCAAAAAACGCACCATTTTTGATTGATTTGTTACTAAGACGTAACACCCATCAAGTTCGATAACGAGTTTTAGGACAAACCAAAAGGGTATTCGAAAATCAGACAAATGTCGCAACATACACTAAAATTTCACATCGAACTTAGGTTCATATAGGATATTCTTTGGTCCGGAAAGTCTGGAGATAACGGGCTGTCTTTGCATAAAAATCCTCTCTTCCCGCAAGATTCAAGGTTCAAAATGTATTAGAGAATTTGATCGTGCCATGTATCGAACTTTAACAGCTGAAGATTTATAGATTTCTTCAGATTTCCTAACTTAGCTATCAATTTGGTGGAAATGGACACCAGACTCAAGTGTACCAACGATTCATGCGTGTGTCCAATTCAATGAAAACCGACTATCGCCGCCATGGAGGCGTCGGTTTATCTTCATACACCGCTTCCATACTGCCGATTCGTACACGGGAGTAACGTTTTGCGGGATTTTCTTGACAAAACTTCGCCCCTCTTGACGGCGGCATCACCGACGATCGACGAAGTGAATGTGTGCGTGTGTGAGACGAAGAGGGAGAAAGGCATTTCTCCTTCAACGCTATCGCTGTCCCAACTCACGGTTTAAGGACGAGGGAAGGGCAGGGAGAGTTGGGTTTCGCGAGGAAGGGGTGAGAGGGGTGAGAACGGGAGAGTGAATGGTGACGGTGGCTTTTGGTAGGGGAGGAAGGATGCTGAGCCACGGGGGAATAATTGAACGAAGAGCTGAGGCACGGGGAGAGAGAGAGTGTGACGGGGGGGGGGGAGGTGGAGAAGGGTTGGGAATGGGTTAGGTAGACGGGTGGGAGGGGCAGTGAAGTGGGGAAGGGGTCGTGATGCTTACGGGGGGAGGGAAAGGGTTTTTAGCGAGGCCGGGATGAGGGGCGAGGGAATGGGGAGGAGTGTGAGAGAAGGGGGGCGGGAGCGAGGGGAGCATAAAAGGGTGGGACAAATAATCCCAATAATCCCGAGTAAGATAAAAAAAGGAGGGAAGACAAAAGGGGTCGAGGGAGGGGACGGAAGACGGCTTATCGCAAGGGGGATGGCCGAATCCAGGGCCCCGCAAATGTAGCCGCCGAAGCGAGTATCCATTACTTTTTCATCATTAACTTCCAGTTTATTCGAGTACTTTCCAATAACTCAAAGGCGCTTCTTTATTTGAGGCAACGGAACCGCCAAAAATCATTAAGCGAGGCACCTGAATTTCGATTCCCACGCGACACGATCCGGTGAACGCACCGGGGCAAGAACGAACGACACAAGAGCTGATGAAATTTGAGGAAATTAAATTTTGCCGATGAATCAGTGTCCCGTTATTCAAGGAATAATGAGTGCGGGATGGAAAGAAACCAATTGGGAAATGCTCAGGCGGTGGACATGTGCACCTGAAAGAAATTCGCAGGAAATATTTCATGCATGCTAATGAGCGGGAGTGATTCAATG
This sequence comes from Hetaerina americana, assembly GCF_022747635.1. NCBI lineage: Eukaryota > Metazoa > Arthropoda > Insecta > Odonata > Calopterygidae > Hetaerina > Hetaerina americana. The sequence continues at coordinate 81,332,586 of NW_027286985.1, read as the reverse complement.
ATTATGCGTCATCACGGGCGCGGCGATTACATAGGCGCTATTTTTTAATGCTGTCACGCCCCTATTTGGCAGCAGTGTATGGTGACGTACCTTCTGACATTTTAGAACACCGAGAAACATTAGTCCTCTCATAATGAAAGTTAGAAATCAAATAAATGATTTGGATATAATCAAAAAGTTCTCTAATTAGAGGCCAATTACTTTTCAAACAATTACGAAGTCCTCTTCAATATTTTAATTAGACAGGTTGAAATTTGTCTCGCGGAAATACCCCACGTGCGGTAAGATGCGATTGTTTCTGAGAAATTAATGAAAATATCATTTTGAGTGCAGAGATTTTAAGGAGTTATAAACTATTTAAACATCGCCGAGTTTTCCATTGTCGTAAAATAAAAAGTATTTTTATTAGGATTGCGGTTATGATTTCAATAGGGAGTGGCAATTTAAAAATTCTTTTAAGGCCTTTTGAATATTTGCGTTGTCCGTATTTAAGCAAAGCCATTGAGTAACAATTAATAATGAATTTGACATTGAGATATTATATTACCATTATGAAGGCAAGCATAATGAATCATCAATGATGCATCCAAAATGCTCCGCACATAGCTTTCTACTGAGATGTCGTCTCTTATATCAAACTAATTGCCTTCGTAATTCTCTCCGCGGAGGTTTTTATTTTCGTAATGATATCCGGGAAAATAAGGGAATGTCCATTCTTATATTTCCTCTAATAATTATAACATACGTTCCCCTTCACTCGAATCATTGGACGATCCACATCCGCCTGTAAAATGCGACGGCCATTTTGACAATTGATGTAGTACATTGATTCTGACCCGATTTTACCAGTTTTACAAGTACATGTAAAAAGGTCTACTCCAAGTTGCCCGTTGAAGAATATTGAGAATATCCCTTCACATGGCTAGTTTAAATTAATGATTTTATTGTCCATAAGATTTAAAAGTTTTTAAAGGAAAGTCACCTTTGATTGAAATACTAAGACTACGTTTGTATTTCCAATTCGAAGTACGCGTAAAGCGTTGAAAAGAATCGAATTCAGTTTTCTACAGATATGCCGATCCATACATCATTGATATTCACTAGAAATGTTTAATAAATTTTCTTACTGAGACAAATAAATATCTTGCTAACGATGACTTTTAGTTAAGTGTAGTTTCCCAATCAAGGTATAAAAAAAAGGGTTAGGCGTCAAAATACTTTTAAATTCGCAGTTAGCATATAATTAAAATATTTATCGAGGAGTTTGGCAAAATAGTAACATGATCAATATTAAAACAGTTCACAATGACAATGTTAATAAATAGAAAATTCCTGTAATCAGATTGATCTTTGTAGAGGCATCCTTCCAATAAAACCAGTTATACACATTAACGCACTCACGTGGAGATATTTCAACGGGAAATTAGTCAAAACGTGTTTTGGGATCTCAAATCGTGTATTTATGCTCAAACTGCCAACTCTCCTTTTCCTAAATGATCATGATACTTATCCATCCCTCGGAAAAGCAAATATTAACCGAGGAAAAATTACAGATCCTAAAAATAATGTTCTAGTGATCGTAAAATTAAAAGTCAATTATAAGAAGGGATGCACGTGATTGTGATTACACGTATTCACTCCGAGGAGGACACACGGGAAGTTTAATCAGGGTTCACGCTGCTTCCCTCCGGCACAAAATCATATTTACCCCGCATAAATCAATCCGAAGGTTGGTTTTGATAGGTAAGAAACCTGGAAGCTGGCACCTGGCTCTAAGCCCTACGGCCTGTGAAATTCACACATTGAGTTTATCGTGCCAAATGCGGTTTCCCAAAAAGTTCTTGTACCCAGAAAATGGCACCTGGCTCCGCTTGGAACTTTTATGGAATTGTCTGCCCACCACCATGATTTGATCCCGGTCCGTAGCCAAACGCTCTACTCACTAGTCTAACACTCCGCCAAGATCACATTTAAATAGGTAATTGCATCAAGCGAGGGAAAGACTAAATTTCAAGAATTAGTCATTATATTATTGGGCACCTCTAAATACCAGTCGTGCGTTTAACTCAAGTAATTCTGAGCTATGGTGAAATATGAAGGACAGATAGTTCGACAGTTTTTTTGATCATTGTTCTTCGGAAATGGTTCTATTATCAGGGTTTAGTTTCGCAATAGATGTATTCTACAGAGAATATGAAAAACTATCGTATGGGGAGAACAAATAGCAAATAATCACGTTCAAAATCTTTGTTTAAGAAAAATTACAAACGGAAATTTTTATCAGGGAGGAATTTATCACGACGAATAATTCTGCGCAAATAGCAACCCTCAAAATCATAAAAATGAAACTTAGTCTAAAAGAGAAGGGAATATTTTTTCAACTTCATGACATGCAGCGAGGTTTTGTTAGTCTTAAAGGGGAAATTTACAATTTAATATTGAAAACTCATGGGAACTCTAACATCTAAATGTACCGACTAACACTTTACGGGGATTACACCCCATCATGGTAAGGGTTATATAGTTTCTCTTCCAAAGAGGCAAAAATGGTATTCAAGTTAAGCATTACGACTATGAGACTATTGCAATATAGTAACACAAGTAAGTTATGGTAATTGGATGAGCTTGCGATATACAAACATTATTTCATTTTCAAAACTTTTCTATTTTTTACCAATCACCCTAATATGAAGTAAATAATAATTTGCGAACTAATGAACGCAATTGAAATTTATAGCTCTGATCTAGCAAATTGGAATGACGTGTATATTCCTCTTCATTATATATATATATATATATATATATATATATATATATATATATATATATATATATATATATATATATAGTATATTAGTATATTAATCACGCGCGTAAGCCCGGAAAAAATTATTTCGAGGAGAGGTGGGCGATATGGGGGAGGGAGTAAGAGGGGGCCATGCTTGAACTAAGAAAATATAGCGGGAAATAAATTTGGGAGTAGATCCTCACCTAGAGTACCCTGCGGTCTCAGGAGACTAAAAAGCTGGCAGCAACGCGTTACTCGAGGAAACAAGAGGAGGAGGTTTATCACGGAAAGTTCGGTAGGCTGTACACGATGGAGGAAGGAGAGAGGGGGAACGAGGTAAAGAGGATGGCATTATGTGGGAAGGGAAGCATGGTGTGGAGGGGCTGAGGGAGGGAGGAATGGGGGCCGGGAGGAAAGGGGAACGCGGATCCATAGTTACGCCTTTGAGGGAGAGAGAGAGGTGGAACAGAATTGCTGGCACTAAGGGACAAAAGATATGGAGGAGAAAGTGAAGGCTGGGAGAGGCTGTAGGGCGGGGAGGTGGCGGGGGAGGGTAGGGGTACATGGAGAGGGTGGCGGCCGAGGGTTGGGGCGCTGAGGGAGGGCGAGGATGGGGGTCTCGCATGGCGCGGAGGCACAGAATGATTCTAGGGATTAAATCCCATAGGCTATTTAGGTGCAGCGTAGAGAGAAAGAGAGAGAGATAGAGTGAGGGCCTGGCACTGAGCGAAGGGCAGGTCGGGATTGAAATAGAGGGAGGGACAGGGTGAAACAGGAGAAGAACGGATGATGGGCGGGAAAGAATGAGGGAAATGGTTTGCGAGAGGTTTTGATTTAATAATGCTTAAAATACGGAGCGCCGAGGAAACTTACTGAGCGCAGTGGGCTCTCCAAGTGGCATGCTGTTCTACCCCGAAGTAAACAATCCATAACGCCTTCGACACGCGATGAATTTCATCCCCTCGACCCAATCTTAGTTGGCAGTTGACGCGTAGCGTGAAATGTGGAAAATTAAACAACGATGTTCAGCTGAATGAATGATTATGCTTTTATGAGAACGGGGAAAATCGTGATCACCAACGCATAGAACATTCAGAATCTCATCTGCTAACTCATGAGGTGCATGAAATTTGTATTTAAATAACAAGCGTCAACCGAAAAGATTGGTTCAGCAATAGCGTAGGGCAGATACATCCGATACGAAACTGCATGGCGTTGGTAAGTCGTACTAGCTCGTTCGTAAGATCAACTCCTTTCCCTAACGCTACCTACGGTTTCCACAAAATGTGATTAATGTATTAATATCTCACGGATAAGATGTAACTGTCCAGAAGCATCATGCAGATTTTAACCCAAGACATTCCTGTTAGCCTGTACTAGTCACTAGATTTTCCGGCCCACTTAGAGCAGCAACTAGCATTTGAAAAGTTTATTAATTCTATTACGACACCAATGAATACAATTTTCTCAAGTCTAGTACACAAATGACATTGTCTTATCCATCTCGAAGATGAAATTGAATCTTTTAATTTTCGTCTCAAAATTTCCAAGGCTGATTCGTTCAGTATACTAGCGGACCATTCCGCGTTAGAGGTAGGTAGGAGGAAGAGGGTCGTTAGAAAAGAAAATCCATTTCACATGCTAGGTAGGAATAAAATTTTAAACGAACAGCCATGACGCTATTTAGCTTTTAACTCAGCTTTGTAGGGAGTGATATTTCCGATAGCACTCGGAGGGGTAAAGAAGAAGCACCCACCAATCCCGGCTTACATCATTCGCTATTCATGGACAAGAACCGTGCAGCGAGAGAACACTTGGGTTCAACACCCTCGACATCATCCAACGTCACTAAATATACACTGCATTCTTCTCCACCACCCGAACACCTGGGTTTGCCGCATCGAATTTTAACGCCCCCTCCAACTGCCATTCAAACGCATAAATGGATGAGGCTCCTATCAAACGGGAGGCAGTAATTTTCTAGTCTAGGAAAATTAATTAAAGAAAGAGCTGTAGATTGAAACTATGACTGGGGTAAGGGAACAGGCCATCGAGCCAATTCATTCCCAGAGGATTAAGGAGAAGGAGATAAGGAAAATGGCAAAGGAAAACGTGAGGAAAGGAAACATAAACCACGTTCAGAGGTTAAATACATAATGTCAACGCGCTTTGACTTTGCAAGTGTTCACAATTTAGCACATGCTCTAAAAAATTATATGACAACGCACGAATTATATATATATATATATATATATATATATATATATATATATATATATATATATACATACATATACACATAAAATTCAAAACAATCCTGTCGTAATATTATTTAACCTTTATTTTGCGTTTCGATATTTTAAGTTCCCTGCTCGAAAGTTCGTTTCGTTTCATGAGGAAATCAATATTTACAACCAAATCAATAGGATTCGAAATTATTTTTCATGCATATTGATATTGAAACAATAACGCACACACACACACCATGAAAAGCGCAACAAATAATACGTGAACACATTTGGAAAAGAGAAAAGCCAAAAGCAATAAAGGCTAAAATCACGTTTCTTTTATAAATGAGAACCCTAAAACGAGTCATTATTTTACTCTGAAGCACAATTCTCTAAAAACTAGTATTCTGACTGGCACATTATTACTTGTGACTCGACGGGGAAGAAATCGAGAAACAATCGTCCACAAACAAATGTGAGGTACTCGAGCGGAGGGTGAGAGTGGGGGGGGGGGAAATGGAGTGGGAATATACACTCGTCGAGCGACGAAGGATGTGCAGGGCGGAGAGAGGTGCTCGATAGAGAAGAGATGCAAGAGGGATAGGGGAGACGGGGGAAGGAGGAAGGAGGAGGAGGAGGAGGAAAGAGAGAGAGATTTGAAACGGGGGGTGGGGGAAGGGGGGCAGGGGAGGTTGAACGGCTGGGCTGGGAAACGTTTTTATCCGTTTGAGAAAGAGATTGGGGGATTAGTCGCCTTAGTGTATGTAATCGGGGTGCGAGAGAGGAGGCTGTGTGGAAGGGGGAGGGATGAGAGATGACGGGTGAATGGGAGGGGCCGGGGAGGAACGCGCTTATGTGCGGGAAGATGGTTACGGCGCGGAGGGAGGGACTCCGTCAGGGAGAGGGCGGGGACGTCGTAGGAGCGTGAGGGTAGGAAAAGGGTTAAGGAAGGGGATGTGTGTGTGTGTGTGTGTGTGTGAAAAAGAGAGAGGTGGGGAGCGTGAAAGAGAGTTAGGCTGGCAGGGGCGGGGAGATAGCAAGAGCTGGAGGTGTGAAGGCAGGGAAATGGTTCAAGGGGGAGTTGGTGGCAAGATGAGTTCGAAGAGAAGAGGTGGGTGGGAGGAGATGGGGAGGAGGTAAGGGGATTCGGAGTAAACGCGGGGGAGATTGAGGTGGGGGGAGGGGTCGTGCATAGGCGGGGAGAGGGAGGGTTTGCGGGGTGGTTGGGTGGCGTGGGTCGGGGAGAGTTCGGAGACGAAGCTCCGCAGCTGAGCGCACCCATTGTTGCCACGCGTCGCGTCGGATTGATTGTTGCGGACCCACGACACAGGCCCTTGACAAAACCCCATCCCCCCTCCAACCTCGCCCGCCACCCCTCCCACCTTTCACACTCCCTCGGGAATAAACAGTGGAGGAAACAGGGCACGGCGCGGTCCTGTGGGAAGAGGGAGGCGGGGAAGGAGGTGTAGGAGAGACGCCGGGTTTTGAGAGGAGGAAGGAAGGGTTGACGTTCCTGGTGTTTGGGGAAGGAAAAGGGAGGGACGCGCGGGGGTTAAGCGGGAGGGAGGAGGCCAGCCAGTCGGAGGAAATCGTGGAGCACTGGGGAGTTAGTTTTAAAGGGGGTCTAGGCGGGGGCGAGGGGAGATATGCCGAGCGGGAGACTCGACTGGGACGGTCGCCCAGAATCGGGTGCGGTGTCGTCGTAAAATGAGCGAGGGGAACGAAGGAGCTAATCGGAATATTGCGGTCGTAATTTATGCGCCGGGAAAATTTCGGTGAGTATCACCCGACGCGAAATCTCGCAAGTGCTTTCCCGGGCTCGCTCCGCGAAACCTTGGAATGGGATTGGAAAGTAAGAACCCAAAGGAAATTGGGAAGTGGAATGTGGGCAAGGTGACCATTCATCCTATATTATACAATACAGTTCTATTATCCGTTCGATGTCTTGTGCTCTCAATGAAAACGGATATGTTTCTTGCAGGGCTGTTCTTTAGAGCAATTATATTTCATAGAGACTCGAGTCATTGACTTCGAATTTTGTTGACATAGACTGCCAAAAGCTGCGTCACTGGGAGCTGGAAACAGTTACAGCAAAAGCTGTCAATCATTCTGCTTGGCTGAGGGCAACTTCCCTACCTAATCCCGATAAAAAGATCAGTGCATTAAATTGGAGGTTGAGAACTACTAAATCTTGCAGACAATCTGTTTTGATTTATGTCATCAATTGAGGGATAATAATATTTTCCCCGTATTCTATGGCTTAAAACTAAGGGGGGAATTAACGTCACGATTGTGAGATATCATAAATTAACGACGGTTACAATATATACTGGAGACGAATGTGAAACATACACTATCACTTTTTTATTGCCATTTACTTGGCAATCACGTATCTTATTCTTATTGTGCATATCGTATATGCACAATACCTAATAAGATAATAAAATACCTAATCGTTAATATGCATTTCCGATGTACTTATGTTCATGCCAATTAAAAATAAAAACATTCACATGGACTGCTACAGAAAAAACATTTTTTTCTACTACAGAACTCAGCCAGTGCAAAATTCCCTACGCATTATGCGATAGTAAATATGGTGCCGTTATAGTTCGATAATATGCATTTAGCTTTTGATCTATGAACAAAATGAGCCAAAAGAAGATCACACCAGTTATTTCGTAATAATTTGTTCAATAAACAGTAGCCTTTTTGAATCTGATTGAACAAACCGAAAAGGTCCTTTCCCTCCAATTCAAGGTTTAGCTGCAGGCCCAGAATCAAACCCTTGGTCACCTTGCTTTCCATATGAAACACAATTGGGGAAACTAGAATATTGGGACCGATGAGTTGTGATCACGGAAATTGTTGGCCGTATCGACCGTCGCGAAATCTCGAGGCTCTTACCTCTATCGCGCCCCGCAGGACTAGGGATTGAATGGAGAGCGGAGCACGACGAGGGTGGAGATTTGACGCGGAAATAAGGGCGACGCGGAGTTGTACGAAACATTTAGCCGCATCGCGAGAGGGCGGGGGGGGGGGATTGAGGGTAGTTTAAAGGAGTGGGAGTTGAGCGGAGACCAGGAATAGGGAATGAGGAGAGAGGAATCCGCGGGACTTAATTAGGACGGAGACGAGATAATATGGTCACATTCTCGGAAGGATGGCGCTTAGATGAGAACGAAAGACCTAATAAAATGTTTTGGTAAACTCCGCTGGCTGGGAGCGAGATAATATTGTTAGGCGTTAGTTATCTCTGCGTCCGTGAGGCGTCTGTATGCAGTGATACATTCTAATGCTGTGCTCGCAGTGCTGAAATTAGCCATAGCCTATTACGTGTGGCTGATGTGTAAATCTCTTGAAATGGTAAGGAATTTGAAACTGGTGCCCACGAAACTACGGGCAGCGCGATTCGTTAAGGTGTTATAAAATTATACATTTATATATCTTAAATGTGCATTACATCAATTTTATATTTTGGACGATGTTGAAAAACTATCCTTATTGATCCTAAGGATTCATTGGAGGCTTTTTTAAAATCCTGTTAACTTTTACCGAAGTATGTTAATTTTTGTTGAACGAAATCAATGAATGCTGTTAATGCATTGACGAAATGTGGCGTCGTTTGAAGAAGTAAGTCGTACAAATTATTTACATTTTTATTCCAACGGAATCAGCATTAAAACTTGGAAATACTTGAAAATGTTGTACGATAAGTGATTCAAGCAAGCATGATGCATTGTGTATAATGTACTGACTTATGTGGGTCGTCACATTAAAAAACTCTTTCTAACGTGATAACTTACTGACACCCAGGAAAACACCTGGGAGAAACTGCTGGAAACTCTCCTAATAATTTATTACTCCTTAAAATGCAATTCATTACGATTCCATATTATGAAAGTTTACTTTCAGTTTCTGTATATACCAAGCATACAAGATTGCCAGTCAGCCACTTATCTAGAAAGTCAGCCACGAATACGAGTCTCAATCGACGGTTGCTATATTTACATCGCTTTAAAACGCGAATGTGACGACTGTATGTCTCAAATATAAACTATACCTGGACAAAATACTGTACATTCCATCTGATCGATGCTCAATATCTATAATGAACATGCCCTAAATAGAAAGATCCGAGTGTGGTAATTGCAGACTCGATTTAAACGGTGAACATGTGGTACACTTTGGAATAAGCTTAGGCATCACTCACGCACGGAGCCGCAATTTTTCCCCGCTATCCCCATCCGCAAACCTAAGTGGCACGAAAAATTTGCGTTGAAACTTATTTACGAGTAGTTTTGACGCTGGGGAATGTTACGATATAGGCATTAACCCCTCACTCGAAGCCAACCTCATATGAGTTGATGTTGCAAAAGGCCAGCGAGCCGAGAATTTAACTGTGACAACGGGAATCCTAGATATATGTATTTTGAAAGTTGAATAAGAGATTAAATTGCATTTCAAATGATTTTAGAGAGCTGAAAAAGGGAAGAACAAATGTCAGCGATGGCTAAATAATGTTTAAAAATTTGCATTAATAAAATAATGCGGTGCACATTTGGGGCACTTACGAGTAATAATAATAATAATAATGCTGAAAACAGAACTAATAGGCAAGCAGTTAATACTGCTCGGACAGAAGACGATAACTGCAGAAAGAGTTACTAACTCATAGCACACGCGTCAAAACTAATCCTGTATTTATATGAATGCGTAGAAGATGAAGAATCAACAAGGTGACACCGGGAGGGGTGGAGAGAAGCTAGTAAACGTGAAACGAAACTTGAAATGGAAATCATCCGGGATTGGGAGGAAGGAAGAACCTGTTCACAGCTGTGGGATAGGAGAAACCAGAAAGTAACATCGCTACAGTCTGCGACAGTTCGAGAGGTAGATAAAAGAATCCTAAAAATAATAAAAAAAATAATGTATGCATATCAACTCTTCCAATTGTGCATGCTTAGCACGCGCTGCAATCTTGTTCAATCGAGCGAGGAATGTTGCGTATAAGTCATTTCCTTCCCTACTCCATTCAAACTCTAAAAGAGCCCCTAACCACAGAGCGACCTCACTAACTCTTCCTCTCTCCTCAGTTCTCTCTCTCTCTCGCGCTCACTTCATCTCTCCCACCCTCTTTCGCTCTATAAATATTTCATTCTTACGATTCTCCTCGAGGTGACGAGCGTTTAGGGAATTCACACCTCCGGAAAGCAAAGAGCATCTTTCTTAATATATTATCCGAAGGCAAGCAAGCGAGCGGTGAAAGGCGGGAGTGGGAGTCGTCGGGAGGAGGAAAGAGGCAGGAGGGGTGTGACGGGGGGGGGGCGCGAGAGGAGCGGAAGGGGGAGGCGTACCCGGGACGACTCTTTGTGTGGGGGAGGATAGGAGAAAGAGGGATGACGTAGCTCGAAGGGAGAGAGTAGGCTGGGAGAGGGAGTGAGGGAAATCGCTGTCGGTGGGGCGCGGAGGCAGTGGCGGTTGCGTTATTGTGAAGGAGAGGGAAGGTTTTGGTGGAATCTGGGGAAACGGGGAGAGGGGAGGCGGGAGAGGTAGGAGAGGGTGGGTGGGTGGGTTTTGGTGTGCGGATGAGGGATTGTGGAGGAAGGGTGAGGACGGCAGGTGTGTCTGAGGTGGGGAGGGAGGAGGAAGAGAGAGGGAGAGAAGCGGATTCGGGCGGGAAAGAGTTTTATCGGGGAAGTGCGAGGAAGATGGAAATGCTGAGGATGAGGTCGGGGAAGAGAATGGAAGCGGGAAACAGGGTTGGGTTCTGTGCGCGCACCCGTACATGTGCCCTCCCCTCTGCTCCCGCCGTGTCGGATCTGGGAATTGTTACGGGAACTTACGGGACGAGCGGGACGTCTATCCGAAAGGATGGGATATCGGGGACAAGGGAGGAAGGGCGGGTTTTGGAGGAAGCGGATGAGGGGACGGAAGGATTCGTGGCGCGGCGAGAGTTGTGATCGTTCGGCCTCGCTATCCTCTGACGTCCTTCATCCCTCTTCGCGATGCCATTAGGATGTAGAATTAAAAAAAAATGACCGCAAAAAATCGTGGATGGAAGTTTTTCCATATTATTCCAGCCTTGAATATGCCATCACGCCGAAAAAAAGGATCCAAAGGGCAGGTTGTTTTTTTTTAAATATGCACGATTCACCTGTCGATGCCAATTCAAACGAGCGTTGAGAATGAACCATCACACGTCAGCTCAGAGCAACGCTTGGGATGTGATGCGAATTGATAGAATCCATAGATCCTATCACAATGGAGAAAGGTATCGACTCCGGAATATTTCCACTGTTGTGTTGTACATCACGTTTAATGACATTAATTATAATTCTTGAAATGGGAAACTAATTCCCTAGAAGTGATCAAAAGTACCTAATGTTAAGTAAAGCTTAACCCACTCAATGAAGTTTGTTTTCAATGAGCTTCCTATGCTATCTATTTGAGACAAAATATCTTTTAAGTTACCCAAAAAACTTAATCAGGGGGCGCTTTACTCGAAAGAATTGTTTTCCTGGATTGATTTGTTATCTTTATTTATTTGGTGATAATGCTCTGCAAACTTCGACATCAGTTCAACATTAGGACCGACTCTCGAAATAAAATTAATACTCCCGTAGAAAAGAGTGACATTTTCCTGCTATCGGTGAGGCATCAATCCCATTAATTTAGTGATATCCGGTAAATTCACTCATCAGCTTTAGAAAGATGATGTGCAGCAAAATAAATAAGGCAATAGATGTAAAGGACAAGCGATGGTTACAGCCTTAGGTGTGGCTGCTGAGATGAAGGATTCTGACGGAGAATGATTTTAGATCAGCTGGACCGTTTGCCCCTCGACGATAGGTTCTTATTTTGTTCAGGAGTTCCTAGAAATTATGCGAATTATACATTTTGAAAATCGATATTTCTATCAAGCTAAATGACTGTGCCCTCGAGGAGGAGAATTCAACGGGCTTCCAATTAAATGCTATATTTCCTGGAATTAATTTTGCACTGTGAGATTCGGAAATAAACACAAAACATTTGTGGGAGCAAAAATTCTATAAACATTGACTATCGAAGCGTGTATACTACCTTGATCAAAAATTTCCCGGAATTTATTCAGAAAATTAAAAATACAAGTTTATTCATCTAAATCTATATTGTCCCCTTCAAAGTAATCCCCATCGACTGCAACACACTTATGCCAGCGCTTGATCCAATCCTCGAAACATTTTTTATATTCGGTTTTCGGTATGTCCATCAGTGCTTCCTGCGATTTTTCCATTACTTCCTCTCGGCTGCTAAAACGCGTTCCCCGTAATGGTTTTTTAACTCGATTGAACAGAAAGAAGTCACAGGGAGCCAAATCAGGTGAATTCGGTGGCTGTTGGATGGTATTTGTTGCATTTTTCGTCAAAAAATTACGAATAATGATAGCACTGTGCGACGGTGCGTTATCATGGTGCAAAATCCACGAGTTTTCTGCCCACATTTCTGGTCTCTTTCGGCGAATTGCTTCACGCAAACGTCTCATAACGCCCAAATAATACTCTTTGTTTACTGTCTGGCCTTCTGGCAAAAATTCATGATGCACTACACCGTTGTAATCCATGAAAACCGTCAGCATTGCCTTCTTTTTTGACTGAAAACGACGTGGTTTTTTTGGTCTCGGCTCATTTGGTGAACGCCATTCACTTGCCTGATGTCTGGATTGCGTGTCGTACTCATAAACCCACGTCTCGTCTCCAGTAATGATCCTTTTGATGAATGTGGGATCGGATTCAGCCTCGCAAATCATGTCTTTTGCGACGTCAACACGGTTTCTTTTTTGCATGAAATTGAGGTCTTTTGGCACCAACTTTGCTGCTACACGACGGAAACCCAAATCATTAACCACAATGTCTTGGGCGGATCCATAGGCAATGTTCAAGTCCTCCGCTATTTCTCTGATGGTTAATTTGCGGTTATTGACCAACATTTCTTTTACTTTATCAATTTTTTCACCGACTTTCGATGTCGATGGTCTGCCACTGCGTTCATCATCTTCGATTGACTCACGACCACTTCTGAACCGCTCGTGCCACTGGTAAACGACCGTTTTTTTTAGAGAATCGTTGCCGAAACACTTTTCCAACATTTCCAACGTCCGTGCGCCACTAAATCCGTTTTTTACGCAAAATTTAATACAAGTTCGTTGTTGCAAATTCAAATCTATTTCTGAAATTGTAAAAAATCGCCAACACACACAGAGATAGATGTACTCTTGGCTACGTAACTTTTGCAAATGTCAAGTTATGACACTAAGATTTAAAGGGAGTATCAACAACAGATGTACCAATTTAACAAAAAAAACAGAACTCAAATCGGAACGATGGGAGCGCCACACGGTGGTTATTCCGGGAACTTTTTGATCAAGGTAGTATACTCAATTAATGCTTCCTTTTCACGAGGAAGTATTGAAGCTGTTTAAAATTGTAGGACCTCCATTTCATGTTATGAGATGGGTATTTATGGACAAGTCAGTGAAGGAGGAAAAAAACTATGGGTAATGAACAAAGCTACAAAAGCTAAGTTCGTAGAAACGACAAAGCAATATGTTTCACTTAACCGGCCGGAAAAAAGAACATTAGAAGTCGCACTATTTCGGGGAAGGAACTATGGACCCAAGTGGCTTTTCGTGTCAAAGTTGTATACTGTATCTCAGAATTTCAAGGGTGAAGAAGCATTGTAGAAATCATTAAGCAGATGAAATGCCCGATACATGCCATCATTAGAGAGAGAGAGAACAAATATTTTAGAGGATATCTCGTTCGATGCTTCATATAATAAAAGCTGCAAAGACTTGACACCTAAAAAAATATTATAATACAGGGTGAATTGGGAATAGAATGACCTAAATTTCTCATTAATAGTTGTAAATCACAAAAATATTTAAAATTGGTTACCACATGAGTAACTAAAGAAAAAATAGAATAAAGAAGACCCTCCATAGTATATAAATTTTTGTGGAAGAAATGAAGGGGAGAAATTTAAATAATGTAGTGCTGGCATACTAAGATTCTAAACCGAAGTATTATTTAAAAAAATTACAATGTTTAGCACTTGGGATTTGATTGTAACCAAAATATTACCAAACCACACTTTGAATTTAAAAACCATCATAAACCATTTGCTTTCATACAATTTGTTGTTATTGCGAAACCTTTTGAAAGTTTTCGGTTAGAGTGAATTAGAGCGAGTATTAAAATATGAACCCGATGAAAACGGCACTTAACTCGAAGGTTGGCTATGAGGGGATGAATCCATCTATGAAATCAGATTGGAGGTGAAATGAAATGCATAGCGAAATGGATATCTAAAATCAATACAGTGTTAAGGTATATTCCAAGATCAGAACTCTGAATCGAAACGTTCACCGATCAGTAATTCAAATTTCTACCTCATATGCTGCAATGCATTCTTCAGATCCACATTTCTATTAAATAAGAAAAGTATTCACAACAAACCCACACATTCAGAAATGATTTGTCCTACAAGCATTTCCTATGAAAAATCTATGCATTCATATAGAAACTGAATCATACTATATTACGTATCTTCAACGGTGATAATTAACTTAGATAAAATGAACACAGCAAGAGAAATAAAACGACACTTCACTGCAATACCATCGGTGCATCAGTCGTCACAGGACGCAAAATGGCAAAGATATTTTAATACCAAAAATGATTATTCAAACAAGTGAATCCAGCCTTCCACTCCCAATGCGATAACGTCAGTCATATTAGCATTTGCAATGACTGTTGATAAAAAGTAATGACAACCTCTTCATCATGTCAGTGTCTACGCATTTTCAATTATTTATTTCTAACCAGGAACAACTCTTTGCATAACTAATATTACAATGAAATGAAGAATATTGAGAACGTACTGTTTCAGGTATTACTTCGTATAACTTGTTGAAGAAGAAATAAAAAAAATACTTTTGAGTTCCTCTAAAAAAGATTTATTTTCTACCCAAGCTCCGATTACTTCTGATCTTGAAGGTGAAATAAAGTGTTGAAGCCTGGTTTGTGAAAATAAATATTAATTAGTGTAACTTAGAGAAAGAATTTCTTACATCTTTTTCAACAAGAAAAAATGGGAATTTCACATTCACAAAGCTTATTAACAGGGAAAAACGTAAGCATTTCACGATTATCGCAAATGAAAAGGTAATGTTATCGTTAAGCCACTTAATTAGTTAAAATTACTTAGTTACTTAATTGTTAAAATTTCTGACCTATTACTTAGGCAGTTAAAACTCTTGCAGACGGATATATTACAAATAATGCATTTAACGCCGACATTATTTCAGCAAAAATCCGTTTAAAGAGAAAGAAAATCTTCACCATCCAGAGCTCCGTGCCTTTCGTTTTGCTGCTTTTGTTTAACGGAACAAAACAACGAATGATTAATCCAACAATGATGATTTCTCGTTCTACCGTAAGTTTGGAATAATTACGGGAGTTGCTCGACTGAGCGACAAAAAATGATGGCTTTGTTTCTTTAGTAACCAATTTATATTTTAAATCTTATATTATTTCTCCTTTTCACGTTCTAAAATACGTACTCTCGTTACGTCCACCCTGCTCCAATTATCAGACTATGATTATAACCTAATACCGCCAATTTGCTCTTCAACAGACACGAACCTCTTTGCTCGCCAACAGTTGTTGCAGTCAGATTATTTCTTCTCTGGCGAATCGTGCACTCTCAATTACGCTTGCATCTTGGAACGGGTCGATCGTCCACGCTTGTTGTACCCCACGCCTCGGCACATAAATCCATCTTCTGGATGGATTATTTCACTAGCCCCGCGATACCGAGCGACGGACGGCTAGGGACGGGAGTGGAGGAAAGAGCGCGTGGGATTGGACGGGGAGAGAAGGGAGGAAAAAGTACGAGCGAGAAAAAGAGAAAAAAATAAGAGTGGGAAGGAGAGAAGGAGATTGGAGGACGACGTGAAGGAATCGAGAAATTTGGGAAGAGTGAGAGGGTGAGTAGAGAAAAATTGCGGAGAAGGTCGGAGATTGGCGGGGAGGGGATAGATGCATGGAGGGCGGGAAATCATTTGAGTGTGAGTGAAACGGGAAGGTAGGTGTGGGACGAGGAAGGAAGGCTATTTGGGCAAATGGTCCGGGTGAACGGGGACTGGGGGGGGTGGGATGGGAGCGAACAGAGAGGAGAGGAGAAAGGGTGAAAGGAGGCAGGCGAGAGGGCGAGGACGATCGGATATGATGGATCTCCCTTGAGCTACAGCATTCAAAATGTTGCTTGTTTCTTTACAAAGGTGGGTTATTTTTCCCTCCCCTCACTCCCGTTCCTCATCCTCTCTCCACCCCGCTTTTGCATGCGTGTACCTACTCGCTGAATCAATTATTCCCGACATCAATGACGCGAAAACAGGCGCTTCTCTCCTCTCTCGCGATAAAAAATAAAAGCTCTCGAAACAAAAGAAATTATTTCCCCTTTTAATTTTCCCCCAACCCACCACCCTCTCCAGCATCCACTTCCTCCCCCTCGCATCCCCACACCGCCACCTCGTAAATTCCCATGAACTGAATTAAATTTATGTGCAAATCTTCCGATCAAGGGAAACGTTGATGTGCTGCATCCGGGGAGATCGTCATACATATAGACATATATATTTACACGCCTCAAAAGGCCATTGAAATTCTGCTCGTTTGCCTTTGTTGTTTGCAATTTACTCTCAAGGGATTTTTTATTCAGCCCGTCGCTGAATGTAATAAGAAGGCTGTTTATCAAGTTTATTACCCATGAGCAAATAACTTTGATTCCGTGGGAGATTTAACGCAAACTAATTACATTCAAAACAATGAGGCTGTTTGATGGAGCAAAAAAATGATACGTTACGTTTCGTAAAAATGCGAATTTCTTCAATAAGTTTGCAATCAGGAGACGGAGGAGTATTAATTATTTACTAATAAAAGGAGAGGATTGAAAAGAAGATTAATTTGTTTCCTAATAACCTGCGACAATCCGCTGGGACAAAAAGATACGAATGGAAAACGAGAGACACGATGAAAAATTATGTGAAATGGAAAATCTTTCGATTGCGCTGGGAATGGATTGCGGATTCTTCAAAATTGTAAATCTAGGGAATAGAGAATTTTCAGTCCAACTTCTTTAATCTCTATCTAGGATTTTCGGTGCGCGAGAACTCTAGTGAAATAGAATACACTAACTATGACTGAAGATGTATGGCATTTCGCCTTCAGCCAGAATCCATCCTAGAAGTATAATAGCGAAAAAGCAATCCAAAGACCCCAGGTGACAAAGATGTGGCGGCAATGTTGGTGTGCAGCCAATCGTCTTGGACGAGCTACGTCTAGTATTTTAATAATGCGTAATTAGTCATTCCAAATAATTAAGTCACAGCTAAACCAGCAATCACAAAAAAATCCAACAATTGTGATATAAAAACTAAATGTCCCACTAAGGGACATAAACTATGAATTGGCGCACGCCCCCAAATTTGATTTCGCGGTAAGTATAGCGTATGTGATTGGAATACTTTCCGGAAACCATGAAGTAAAAATTAAAAAGTATCACATTATTAAAATCGACACGGACCAACCAGAACTTTGTCTTCATACATTAATTTTGGACGGCTTTAGTTTTATCTAAAAATGCGGTCACAAATGTTTAGGTAGACTAATTAATAATGACCTATACGCATAACGCACTATAGATGCATGCGAGGACGGAAAACTAGATCTTGAATCGGCCCACAGCTCAAGGATCTGCCACTTTTAATACTACATGCTTGCTCTACATTATCTGTAATAAATTGCTCTACATTAAATATGTTGCATGCCATTTCCACACATCCCGAAGGACTGTGCATCAAAACGGAAGTTTGAATTCAATTAAAAGAGATGACGTTGAAACGGAAGTAAATTAATTAAATGACGCCCTCATTCTGCATGTAATAATGGCCACGGAACTTATCGCGACGTTAAACGGCCTCTCAACTACATGCTGGCAAGCGTTTCCATCAACATAAAGCCCTACCGCTTGCAACCATTTTTAGACATATCCATGTGGGGATCTTTTGCAAGTCATTGATGAGCTCACTTGTGCAGCTCTTTTACGTGGTTCGCCATTACACTGATGCCATTCCACCCTCCGTGAATGTGCTATTTTCGAGAGGGCCCTAGGGAAAGCATACCAACGCACTGGGGAAAAGCCAAAGCAAGTGACGAATGTAGGGAAAATATTTTCTGGAAGATTATATCTCTTTGGATGTGAAAAAAAGTCACAGGATTTTTTTGAATTTAAAAAACGAGAATGACGTGTCCGTAATTAATGAAGTCACTTAACCGCTTGGATGCCTTTGGTACGGGAATACAATGAATCGTTCACAGGGCACACAAAGCGACATAATAGTCTGAGAGAAGCTACACTTGAACGCGGGTATAAAAAGGTTTTTGTCGAGGCAAGAGGATCTGAAATTATCACAATTTCGGCTCTAGATATTCAATGCGAAATTCCACAGTGACGTAAACCGATTCCACACACAACAATCCGCGAGGAAAAATAAAGCAAAATGGAAAGGGGTAAAATTAGGAAGCTAAAAAAAATACGAAAAGCACGTGAACACAAAAAGGAATGAGAAAGGGAGAGAGAGAGAGAGAAATATCTTTCAGCCACTCACGAAAACGGGAATAACGCGAATGAAATCCAAATTTTTCCGTCCATATATTTTATACCTTTCAATAGACATACGCGGGTGAGGTAGAAATCGTTGATAAAAGGATGGAAGGGGAGAGAAAAAAAACGAGAAGAATAATCTCTGCGACTCAATGAAAATTACCCTCGGAGGGTTGAGATAATCGACGTTGAGGGGGAGATGATGGGGCGTGAGAAGGGGGCAAAGGGTAATTGAGACGCAGTACCTCGGTGAAACGAGGATAACGGTGCGAAAAGTTGGTTGGCGCGTGATCCGGATGTCGTTTGATCAGGAGGAGGAGAAGAGGGAGCTTAAAAAAGGCTTAAAGAGGGAGAATTTTTGGAGCAAACACGAAATAGTTGATTATCTTCTTAAAAAAAACTGATTCCAGACGTTGTCCATACAAATTTGCGAGTGTAAATTAGGAGTGTAACAATTATGCACCGATATATCGTTGATTTCAGTACAATAAATATTTCAAAAATATTAAATAGTTTCCACTTTCAAAGGAATGGAATAGACCATCCACCCCTACATTATTACTTAACATGATTACTCATAACCAACGAAGGGATCCATTATTACAAAGGCGTGGCGAATTGAAAAGCTTGTCTCCGATACTATTACTGAACTCTCAAAAAGGATTTCACAGATGCATTGCCCAAAATAAATAAAAAAAGATGGGGGAATATTGTTTCAATACCAATTTCTTTGTTGTACAAACGCAATGAAGCTTCGTTCACTATCATCTGCATACAAATTAAATAGAAAGACATGATACATTGATAAGATAAAAGAGATTTTATGAATATTTAGTATTTTCAGAAAAATTTGGTCTTAGAAAAAAGGTCGTCATTATTTTAATTGGCAATAATACCTCAATTCATAGTAATTCGACACGAAAATCTAAATTGTTTAACAAAACATGTATGCAGTTTGACGTTGGAGAAATGGATTAGTTTCCCCCTGTAATATTTATACTTTCCATTTTAATGTTTTGTTACATATTTGATCCAAATTATGCGACTAAAAATGCCAAAAATAAATGGGTAAAACAAATGATCAATCATGCTTATTCTTACCACCCCTAAAACGAATTTATTTTCGATCAATCCTGCTGATTGCTAAACCTCAAAAAGCTAGTGAACTTTTATTTGAAATGAAAACTTAAGACAATTAATGGATATTTAGTGCTTACAGTAATACGAAAATTTTCAAGAATACTAAGAATTGAGGCAATGCAAGCCATTTAAGGACATGAAATGCAAGGAATGAGGTATGAATAAGTTATATGTGATGTAATTATGTACTCGAAAAGAAAGTTCCAAACCTTGCCCAATCAGATGTACACTTCGGGTTTTCAAAAATATTTAAAAAAATATAAAAGTGCTCACGCGAATGAACTGCTTAAATACTACGGTTGCAATATAATGGCAGTTATCACTAAATGTGTTTACCTAGGGTTGCACAAACTCCCATAGAACACGTTTAAAAGCGATAAATTAAAAGTCTCACATTCGTACCTCCATCCTGAGCGTCTGGTTACATATGAGTCAGTTTTGGTGGGAGATGAAGTAATTTTAGTTCTCCAGTTCGTATTTAATTCCTTTAAGCTGCAACAAGAATAACAAAGTAGCTCAATAGTAGAAGGTCGTTATACAGACTGGAGGGTTAGGGGTTCAAATCCCGGGAGGTGCCTTAGGACGAACGCGTCTTAATTCAAAGCGATGCGATTTTCTGTCTATTAGAACTTCATTAGAATCCAAATGGTGGTTCATGGGAAGTAGATCTCAGAGCTTAGTTTGAGGTGAGCACTACTCTCACTTGTCAAAACCAACCTTCGGGTTGATTACTGCGATAATGACGTAGCGGTACCAGTTATGAGTTTCTACATCCTTAATGAGTAGCGAGGTAGCCGAGTGGGTAGAGAATGCAGCTGGTGACGGCTGGGTCCGAACATCAAGGCTGAGAGATATGCCTCCGAGTGCCTTCAGATAAACTCAAGATAGGAAATTTTTTGACTACCTGAACGTTTTGAGAAATTCGTGGACTGCACAGGAAATTCAATCGCTCTCGTTTGTGAATTACACACAACCATCATGGATTAGAAACGGGTGACCTCAAATATAAAATTGACCTCGGGATGATTAAAAGGTGATCAACTCTCTAGAAATAACGAAGAATGTGTGCAAGGGGAATTTTCGGCAAGAGAAAATCTTGCTCATACTTTAACGGAATGAAATGTTTTGCGAGTATTTTAGAGACACGGAATCATTAATGACCGCTTATTTCAGAGTAAAACATCTCATTATTTAGCAGTTCCCCGTGCACGTATTGTATTTGAAAATAAAATTGATTAAAAACCATTACAAATAACATGCTTCCTTTATTTGGACAAAAGTTTGTCCCTTTTGAATGTTTAGCGAAAATTTATAGCATAACCACGGATCACTATATTCCAACACCTACATATATATGGAAATATAGCTTTGAGATCTCATATACCATCCTGCAATTGTATAAATGTAGACAAAAGAAATGTTTTAAGAAGGGCTTTTGAAATCACTAGTGAATGGCAATGTACGCTCAAAAAAAGACCATAATGTTTAACTTTGATCCTTTTTGATGATGTTTACTTTGATGATTTCTGATTGAGGAGGAGATAACCAGCACTTTGGGCCAATCTATTATTTTGAAGTAAAATGCTCATTTATTCAGATGCGTTCATCTGCTATTAAGGAGCGAGGTGGCTTAGTGGGAAGAGCGTTCGGCTACTGAACGAAAGGCCCGGTTTCAATTCCAGCTGCTTCTGTGGAGGCCCCAATTTCGCCCAGGTGATGCGATTTTTCTCAGTCGATTTTTCGTGGTACGATCTTCCTGGGAAACAACAGGCGGCAGAGGGAAAATAGAGCTGTTCTCTTACTCCGGCGCGTGAATTCTACGCACTGGTGAGCTTAAAACGAGGTGAGCCTCGCCACCAGTTCAACATCTAACCCACCAATGGGGTTGATTTTTGCTATGCGAGAGTTTTCGGCCATGTGCTATTATTTATCAGCGATTTCCTTTCTGGAATCAGCACCTGTACCTATCTAAAAGCCTGGCTAGTTCTTCTCGTGGCTGAAAGGACACGTATCCATTATTCAATAATCTTGTTGAAACTTCATTTTTTTTTCTCGTAATCCAGATGAGCTCGCATTGTTGCATAATGAATGCCCAAGGGAGGAGATTATTACGAAAGACCTAAAAGGTTAACTCCTCACCTTGGGATTCAATCCCGAGGCCCTCCAGTTGGCTGGTAAAAACGGTTTCCAACATTCGTCTCCATCCAGTTGGCTGGTAAAAACACTTTCCGACGTCGTCCGGCTCCTGCATTCTTAAAAGACGCAATGAGGGAGAAGTGGAAAATGGTGTGAATTGAAGTAAATTCGGAAAAAAACGCAGCCGTGGGGGGAAATTAGCAGGGGGAGAATTGGGCACTTTGCCGAAAAGACAGTGTTGCCACTCTCAACACGTTTTTTCACTTTCACTTCCACTTCTTCGGTGATCAGATTTCCTAATTTTATCAAGCATGAGAGTTACAACTTTGAAAATTTCCGATAATTATTTACTTTGAGTTTGGCCAATGCTTAATTCAGTCAGAGAATTAAGCATAAAGATTTACAAAAATTTGATGCACAATATTTACCAAAAAGTTTCCGCAACCGTCAAGCAGGACACCGAGATAGTGAAGATTAATGTTTAGCATGAACAGAAAACCACAAAAATTTACCAATTCAAGCACACATGCTATCATCACAAACGAATCAGTTAAATTCTCAAGCTTGAGTTCTTTGACGTAATACAGTTCTGCTAGTTGAGTTCGAGGAAATAATCGATGTAACCCTAACAAAGAAAATGGTGATAAATCACACGGTTGAACTAAAGTAAAAAAAAGTGCGTTGTCGCAAATCAGAATAAGGGTTTACGACCACCTCACGAAACGAAAATACATAAACAAAGTTTCTCAAACAAGATAGATGCGGTATTCCTGAAATATGTTGGCTGGTCACTTCTTGAGCCGCTATCAACGATCACTCAAGACTCTGACATGATAATTAAGCTTTGCGGAACAGCACCCAAAGCATTTAACTTCATAGTTTCTCTAGAAATTTACCTTGACGCCCGAAATACGGACCTACCTTCTCCTCGCACAGCAGCGGCTTCTGCTATTTCCCACCTAATCATGCTAAAATATCGGTACGCCATGTGCGATCTTCAAGCGCGCTGAATAAGCAGTTGTAGCATTAGGATTTTCTTTGCTGCAAAGGCCGAGGCTACTCCACAAAGTTAACACCATTTAGGTTAAAAACACATCACAGTCTAAGCCCGAGGGCGATATGCGCGCTCTATGAGCTGACCCACTAGTAGTACCTCCTTACCCATCGAGTACATCGTTCGAAATGGCGAGTGGATGCATGGGAAGGTGCTTTTCTGGGAATTTCCGGTACCTCGGAGAGTGCAGAGACACGTTTATTCCCCTTGTACTACTCAACTACGTAATTGATACAGCATATCCGAAGGAAACGAAATCAAATTCATCTGTGAGAACCCTATACATATATTTTGGTAAGTTGACGCCTCGGTAGCTCGTAACCGGCTAAAGCACTCGGCCGGACATCGAGGGATCCGGCTTCGAATCTCGGTAAAGGCGAGTGATTTTTACGCTCTGAAATTATTGTATTGCGTAGGAAAACTTTCATGCACGTATAAGTATCTGAAGGGTTATGAATTGACAATGTAAAATATTCACAATTTATAGAAACAGAGATAGATTTCTACGTAACTTAATATATTGAAATGTAATGAAATAATTGACTTTGTAATTCCACACACTTTAAACTAATACTCAACTTAATACTCATAATAAGCCTATTAACATCTCGATAAACTTCAGGCGAAAAGAGATATCAACATCAACTAACATGTTAACCAGAGACGCAGGTTAATATGTTTGGTGGGACGGATCTGAGGATGGCGCCGAGGTTCGGTTTAGAAGAATCAGGAAGGAATGAGTCTTTTTACATCTGTAGGTTAAAGGAAATAGTATTGATTACCTTTTGTCCTATGCAATACTCAATTCCCTTTTAATACGCTGGTGTATATATATGTATATATACATACATATATATATACGAGGGTCATCCGGAAAGTAGTACCCGTTTGTGAAATAAAGACACAAAAGTAAATATTAACAAACATAAAAAATTTTATTTGAAAGAGGATACTTTAAACTACTTCTCAACATAATCTCCAAGCAAATTAAGGCATTTGTCATAACGTGTGACAAGTTTCTGTATTCCTCCTGCATAGTCCTTCGCCGCCAGCTCATTGAGATACGCGAGGGACCCATCTTGCACAAATTTTTGCATAATGCAGATGGTGTTTAACAATTTCATGAACAATTGTTCGAGAAACATTGGGAAAATGCTCACAGATGTCATCAATTGTGACGCGCCGATCGTTCCTCACGAATTCGTCAACTGAGCTCACCAGTTGGTCTGTAATGACAGACGGTCTCTCCGAACGCTCATCGTCGTGTGTGTTCCCCCTCCCCATGTTGAAGTTGCGACACCACCGCCGAACAGACGACTCGTCCATTACATTGTCTCCATACACCTCCTTTAATTGGCGATGAATATCACATGGGCGAACGTTTCTTGCATTGAGGAATTTAATCACTGCCCTCACTTCACAACTGGCGGCGTTCTCAATTTTTTTAAACATTGTAAACAATCACAGAAACAACACAGGCAATGCTAGCGTCACGCAACTTGGCTCAGAGAAGGCAGACAAGCCACTGAAGCTATCTGACCTCGTCCAGCGGCTACTCGCGTCGTCAGCACTTCATGCGGCACGAACGGGTACTACTTTCCGGATGACCCTCGTATATATATATATACATATATATATATATACATATATATATATATATATATATATATATATATATATATATATATATATATATATATATATATATATATGTATATGTGTGTGTGTGTGTGTGTATATAAGTACTTTTGAAAATATGAAATATTGCTGGCGAAAGATGTCGGATAAGAATATTTTACGGCTAATTATAAGCGGATAAAAGATACTTTCTTCTGCTTCAGTATAATATACAAATTTTCATGAGAAACTGTGTAAGACAACATTTTTTATAGTGGAATTCATAAAATCTAAAACCAGTATTTCTTGATTTGATGACGTAACAATGTTATTCGTGAGAATTTAGCCCCGTTAAAATCTTGTTATTTACAAATAATTACGTAATCACATGACTTTCATTGCGCTTTTCAAGTTTTTGATTAATATTCTTGCACAGCATTTATAATGTTGACTACATACAGCTATAAACATAAGGGCAAAAGTTCTTCACTGGTGAACTTGCTCCATTGCCATGACTTTACAAAGCAAATGAATTTCTCATTATTTATTATTTGCGATGCGACGGACGACGTATGTACCTTCTGTCTTAGAACGGCATCGCGGCGTCACGCCGTCCACAACAAGATGCCGACGTAAAAGCATTCGGTAGGAGTCGTGGAGGTGGCACAGAGGCGAAGGAGAGAATTAAGGAAATTATCCGAAGGATGAGTACAAGGACAGAGAGAGAGAGAGAGAGTGGTATTGTTATGACGGAAGACTGGGAGGGAGAGAGAGAGGTAGAGAAGTGGATCTGAGGGATGAAGGGGGAAGGGTTGGGGGCGGGCCGGGATGAAAGGCTACGAAGGGAAGAACGGACGTCACAGCCAGGAAACCGTGCAAAAGGGTAAGGATAAGGAAGAGGGAAGGGTGTGGGTGATGAGTGGATGGCGGGGGAGAGAGGGGGGGGTGTGGCTACGCTTTGTGGAGTTCAGGGAGGCACAAGTATGAAAATTAACCCGGGAGCACGCACTCTCCGGCGAGGGAATCATTTGACGCTGTACGCCGAGCGCGGCGGCGTGGGTTTGATGCCCTCGGCGCTTGGCGAGCAAGTTGGAATCCGCAAGGGGCACTCTTCTGTAAATGCATTTTTCTAGGTATCACAGCGCATAGGGGCATTTGATAATGGAGACGTCTCTCCCTGCTATTAGTTCAAATTTGAGATTCACATTACTCTCCAATTATGATTTAAGTCTCCGTAAAAATGTAGACCTCGCCGTACTTTCCAACCCATTCGAATGAATTATTTGCAAACAACAAACCGAAAGGAGTATATGTCAATTAAGCGCCATATGCAATTGAGGATGATTAAATTTTCAATTATACCACAGGTGCGAGATGCGTGACAGGTTATTACTTCAGTGAAAACCTACCTATTTTACTCTCAGTACTATGCCTGCATATTTTCATGCTGAAACGAATTGAAATTTCCCATATTTTTTATTGGCTGCCGGATGTAATTCATGTATGGTATCATATTTTTTATTAGTCGCCAATGATTCAAATGTATTATTTGAACGCTTTGTAATGGCTGAACCACGATTATTCTGATGCTATTTCGAAGCATATTAATTTCTAGTAATTTTTACCCATATAAGTTTCATCCACACTGACGACCTTGCAATATTGCAAGCCTTTTGAGTACGCCGTCCGTCGGAGAAGACGAACTGTGAATCCCTTGGACCTTTTCGTTAAGAGTACATAGGCTAATAGCGACGCTGGGTTTCTCTCCACGCTCCTTCCATCCGTATGACATCCTCCCGTACCAGATTACCCACCGCTTCCCTTGATAACTATTACTATTGACTACCTAAATTGGTAGCATCAAGCTCCAACAACAGTTTTCCGTATAATAAACGTGTTTCGTATGGAAATGGCTCGAGGACAAATGATTACCGAAGGGTTCATTATTTGATGACAATATTTTATTTAATCTATCTAAAAAAATACGCATTAGGTGCTCTCTCAACGCTCTATGCTATCATTAATAGGAAGATATTACAGTAAACATATGCAAAAAATTTATTTCCTTTCATGATCAGGAAAATAATTATCAACGAATAATACCGTCATTGATGACCATTAACAATCAGACTAGAACAGGTATTTGCAATTACAAGCTTTTAATGTTAGCCCGCCTCACTAAAAAAAGGTAGAAACATGGTGTTCTTGATGTAATTGTTCGGTTTTGGGTTCAGTATGGTCGAAGGACTATTGTGCCAGGCAAATGCAATTCCACGCCGCCCTTCAAATAAAATGCACACAATCTCTGCTATACGATAGCCACGGAAAAATGTATAATCGTAAGACCGTTTTTTGCTCTAGGAGGGAAAAACAAAGGGTCAAAATTCACTGCATTAGATAACGGCGTTAATTTAGCGAGACCATTTAATTATATAGGTGATACAACTTTAGCTTTGGAAATGACTTCGTTTTATGATGGTGTCATACCAACGAATAGCCAAAATTCTCCTGAAGTTACAAAACCACGAAATCACAAAAATAATTAACCATTCCCATAAAAGTTAGATGTAGTTGACTCCACTACAATGCTCTAATTACGTGTCACCGAGAAACAGTTGGTACGGGTTCGTTTACAATTATGCATGAACAGACAGCCCAACAACCCAAATTGGAGAAATCCTCCACCGTCAAAGGGAAAATACACAATATACGTTGACACTACGAAAGGATATTAATTATTTTCACGAATAATTCCAACGAGGGGAAACATTAGTACTTTCAAACGTAATTTTTGCATTGAGAAACCACGCCAGCAATTGATTCCTAATGTGCCCGTAGAGCACAGGAGGACGCCGAGAGGGAATCCAATGGGGACTCTAAGGGCGTCCTTTCGAAAACTTAATGAGGGACACCTCGGATAATGAGGAAAGCCGCTCTCAGACCCTCGTAATCTCCAATTTAACATTATTTAACTATCAAACAACCGTGGATAAACACTATTCGGCACTGACAGCTCAATGTTAGAATTGATTCCAATATTTGAACTCGAGAACAAACAGATTTTGAGTTCACCGAAAGTTATACGAATTCTTACCTGAGTAAATTAAAAAAAAATATTACATTACTATACTCCCTTCCCCCTCCCCACACTTCCTAAACACCAGGCGACTCTCCCACATCCCTTTCCATCATTCTCTCGCCTATTCCATCCTCGTCGAGTCCGGCAATCAAAGCGCCACTCCCGGCCTCCATCGACCCCTGCCCCTCCCTCCCTGCCCGCCCCACCACACACACACACGCACCCCTTCCGTCTTCCGCCATTCCATCCTCCTTCCTCTCCTCCCTCACCCACCCACCCCCGAGCCCTTCCCCTACCCCTCCTCCCCACCTCCCTGCGAAAATGTTTTTCCTTATATTTCATCCGACTGTCATATCTTTTTTTTAATCCCCCTCACTCCCTCCCCCGGCGCCACTCGATTTTTTCCTCACTTCTCTCACCGCTCGTTTTAAAAACCCCTTACCCTAGAATCCTCCTCAGGGGCGGATCCAAAGAGGTGTGTCCACATGAGTGGGGGAGGCGAAGAGAAGCCTACTCCATCGTCCCCTCGGACACTTGGAGTTCCATCATTACTTTCGAACGTCACAAGTTATCACGCCAAAATAGCAACTTCTACTTTAAACTTTATTGAAAAAAACATGAAATGACGGCGTTTTTGAAGACGACCGCTTAGGAACATCATCCTCCCACCTTATCGGCAAATTATTCTTAATCATCCCCTCACCTCAAGCTTCTTGGGTGGTTTACAAAAGTTCCCCTGCTGTTGAGAATTCTTTTCAGGTTTAACGAGCGTGGCAAGATGTTGTTGAACAGTCGCAGAGTGGTGAAAAGAAAGGCATTTATTGATATACTTACTCTTTGCGTTCATTAAAAACACACAATGCGCACTAATTAAGCGTCATATTCATTTGTTGCGGGTCGGGTGAGAAATATACAGACGCTGCATGAACTCAAACCTCAAAAACGAAGAAGAGAGCATCGAAACACCGTTTGCATACTCGGTGAGGTTACAAAATAAGGTATTTTGACGCATGCGAGTATGAAAGAAATCATCATACATTTAAATGTCACCAAGATCATAGATTTGACTAATCTAGGTCTTCAGATGAAAATTTATTAAATAGCGATTATTGATCTCATGAATCATTTTGTGCATATTTGATAAAGTAGAATTTAACGATTATCGACCCCCCTATGCTGCTACGCAGGAGAAAAGGATGCTACCCCTAGCGTCCGTATATCGCGCTCGGTCCTAAGTTGTTTTCGTTGAATGGTAGAGACAACCCTAACTGATGTACACATTTGTGTCTTAATTATGGTCTACGACGTGGATCGCCGTCTCTTCACGGAGTTCATGCGGTATAACGCACGGAAATGCACTAGCTAGCTAATAACGTACTTGTCCTCACGTCAGGTCTATGTAACATTCAGGCTCATCGATAAGCTAGCGCTAATTAAATGCAAAGAACCGAATCGATATTTAGCCATCACTTGAGAGGCGATTCGGTCAATTACTCGTCAATTTATAAGCTGGGAAGGGATTTTTATCGAACCGATAAAAGTTACCATCATGAGAATGACCATGTCACATCTGTGATGACTTTTCTACCTTCCTCTACACCTACCACTACTCAGTGGAAATAATCAAATCCAATGCCTTTCAACGGAATGTCTCTATGACTCATCATAAGGTCAACAGTACTCAAAAACTGGATTAAGGTATTTCAGTGCGCTATCGTTTTTATCTTTCCCGTGAATTACGTATTCGATTTTTCTGCTCAATCAACTTGTAAATCAGGGAAAAAAAGGGAAAAGAAATCTATGCCAGGAGGTAATTGTGATTATTCCAAAAGCATGCATGAAACGCATACGAGTGCCGAAGTAAGCATAGATTACAATTTGACCCATTTATAGATTTTAAATACTAAAACTCATGCTAGAAATACCACATGAGCCATACATGCAAAATTTATGCGACGTTCCTGTGAAGGATTAACTGTCTATGCATACGCAAGAAATCGTTTCCCAAACCATGAACATAAACAAAATAATCGATATTCAAACCTTTCGTATTCTTCTGGCACATCACTGCATACATTAGCGTATATTACACACACACACACACACACACACAAACACACACACACACACACACACACATATATATATATATATATATATATATATATATATATACATATATTATATATATATACATATATTATATATATATACACACACACATATGTATATAGTATATATATATATATATATATATATATATATATATATATATATATATATATATATATATATATATATATATATATATATATATAACCCTCCCCGGACTACAACCTTGACGTGGTGGAAGGGCTTGTGCGTTCCGATGACCCCTAGAGCTGTGCTGGCGGGAGTAATAAAAATTGCTCCTGGTAGGGTCACCCATGCCAGATAGGTCGAAGGTTAGGAGCCAGACGAAAGGTAGTCCACGCAGCGTCTGTTCCTCAGTGAGGCGGCTGCAATGGCGTCTGACCCTAGTGGGGCGGCCAGTAAGTGATGGTGTCACGTTAAAAACACTATTGAGGAAGGCAACGGGAAACCACCTCAATTATCATTCCCAAGAAAAAATATGATGGACAATAGAGATATTTTGAGTCCTGGCAACCACGGGGCTCGGCCCAAGCGGCAGTGTGTCGTGCCCGGCAGCGGGAGAGGCAAGGCTTCCGCGGTCGTCATCCCACGAAACCCTTGCAAGGGAAAACCAGCAGCAGCAGGACAGAAAACGCAGGAGAAGAAGACCAAATTAGTTAGAATAGGAACGTGGAATGTTAGGACAATGATGAGGACAGGGAAATTGGAGAATGTTAAGCGAGAGATGGAAAGGGGAAATATAGATATTTTAGGTCTATGCGAGGTGAGATGGAAAGATAGCGGGGATTACTGGAGTGATAAGTATAGAATAATATACAGCGGTGGGGACGAGAGCCAACGAGGGGTTGCCATAGTATTAAATGAAGAGGTAGGAAGAAGCGTAGTCAACATAGAGCAGGTAACGGATAGAATACTACTAGTGGAGATAAAAGCAGAACCGACGAACTTAGTTATTATTCAGGTATACATGCCACCGAGCAACCATAAGGAAGAAGAGGTCGATAGGATATACGATCAGTTAGAGGACATGATCGCGTGTGTTCCTGCAGGGAAACATTTGATAGTGATGGGGGATTGGAATGCGACAGTAGGCGAAGGAAGAGATGGTGATGAGGTGGGGCACTACGGTTTAGGCACGAGAAATGACCGCGGGGAGAAAGCAGTTGAGTTCTGCAGGAGAGTGGGGTTAGTCATCACCAACACTTGGTTTAGACACCACAAAAGACGCAGGTATACATGGAAAATGCCAGGTTACTCAGGAAGATATCAGCTAGATTATATCCTGGTTAGACACAGGTTTAGGAACAGTGTGATAAATTCCCACAGCTTCCCGGGAGCGGATGCGGACTCAGACCACAATTTAGTTGTTATGAAATGTAGCGTACGTTTCAAAAAGATAAGGCAGGGGCGGCGAGTTAGAAAATGGAATGTAGAAGCATTAAATGGGTTGAAAAGGAAGGAATACAAACAGGCGGTAGAGAAAATCATGGAGGATGGCATGGAGCTTAGTACTATCGAAGAAAAATGGGAAATGATCAAGAAAGGGTTGTCTAAAGCCGCAAAAGACACTATTGGAACCGTTAACGCTAAAAGGACTAGGAAACCATGGATCACGGATGAGATGATTACAAAGATGGATGAGCGGCGAAAATGGAAGAATATAAATACAGAATTAGGCAAAATGAAGTACAAAGAATTGAACAATAAATTGAGGCGGGCAACAAATAAGGCAAAAGAAGCATGGTGGAAGACGCAGTGCGAGGATATGGAAAGTCTGCAGAGGAAGGGTGAAATCGGTGCGCTGTACAGCAAAGTTAAATCGTTATCGGGAAGTAAGAAAGGAAGAGCTATGCTAACAGTTAGAGATAAGGCGGGTAAGGTAATAGTTGACGCAGGAAAGATCCAAGAGAGATGGAAGGAGTATATAGAAGAACTGTATAGTAAAGAACTCAGACCAACAAAGTTAGACATTGAAAAAGAAAATGACGTAGAGGAAGACAGCTTAGGTCCAGGCATACTAGACAATGAGACAGAAAGGGCATTAAGGGAGATGAAACTAAATAAGGCCGTGGGGGTAGATAACATTCCCGTGGAACTTTTAAAATGCTTAGGGAAATGTGGGAGGAAGAGGCTATATGGGCTGATCCGTAGCATTTATGAGGAGGGAATCTGGCCGGAAGACTTTGTGAGATCAGTTTTAGTTCCGATTCCGAAAAAGGTAAAGGCCACGTCATGTGAGGACTATAGGACAATTAGTTTGATATCCCACGCAGCTAAAGTTGTTCTCAGGATCATAAACAAAAGGATAGAGAGTAGGGCAAATTATTACTTAGGGGATGATCAGTTTGGGTTTAGGAAGGGGAGAGGTACGCGTGATGCCATTGCAGTAATGAGATTATTAATCGAGAGGAATATAGAACACAACCAGGAGGTATTTGCCTGTTTCGTAGATTTCGAGAAAGCGTTTGATAGAGTGAATTGGGAAAAACTAATGAGTGTATTGCAGAAAATAGGAATAGATTGGAGGGAAAGGAGGCTAATCCGCAACCTGTACATGTCTCAGAGTGCTCAGGTCCGCGTGGGAAACGGGGAGTCAGGATGGGCAGTGTTAGGAAGGGGTGTAAGGCAGGGTTGCCCATTATCACCGTTGCTGTTCAACCTGTATGCAGAGGAAATGATCAATGAGGCATGGGAAGAACTCGAGGTAGGAATGAAAGTGGGCGGGGGATTCGTAAAATCAGTTAAGTTTGCTGATGACCAAGCTTTAGTTTGTCAGTCAGCCAAGGGGCTGCAAGCATTGCTGAGTGAATTGGAAATTCAGTGCGACAGGTATGGGATGAGAATCAATATTAATAAAACAAAGGTTATGCGATTTTCTAGAAAGAAAAAGGCTAAGCTTAACATTAAAATAGGAGGGCAAAAACTAGAGCAGGTAGAACAGTTTACGTATCTCGGCAGTGTTTTGGACCAACACGGTCAAAGTAGTAGGGACGTAAGGAGAAGAATTGCGCTAGGCAAAGAGGCTTTTACAAGGAGGAAGGAGTTAATGACGGGGACGTTGAGTAAGGATGTTAAGAAAAGACTCGTAAAAACTTTGATATGGAGCGTAGCTATGTACGGCGCGGAAACGTGGTCATTGAAGCAGGAGGATAGACGTAGACTGGAAGCTTTTGAAATGTGGGTCTGGAGAAGAATGGAGAAGGTGAAATGGACAGAGAAGAAAACAAATGAGGAAGTACTTGGTATGGTGGGCGAAGAGAGGGGTTTGTTGGGAGCAATCCTATGGAGGCAGGAAAAGTGGATGAAGGGGGTGTTGACCGGCAGTGGGATGCTGAAGACTGTAATAGAGGGTAGAATGTTGGGCAAAAGAGGAAAGGGAAGGAACAGGATAGGGATGTTGGACGGGATGAAAGGAGGAAGGATGTACTCAGAGATAAAGAGGGAACTGATATAGAGTAGGATGATGGATTTTGTGTTTTGTTAGGAGTAATAAAATATTTGTTTGGTAGTTGTGTCCATCCAAAAACCTACCTTAACCGGTAGATTACCTTAAAAAAAATATATATATATATATAAATACAGGTATAGGCCTGAAGAAGCCTTCTGAGAAGGTCAAAAGCTTAAACTTTCTGAAATGTGTGTTCTTATACCTGCTCTCTATCTATATTGCTATCTATAATCTATATGCTATAATCAATCTATTGTTCTATTGCTCGC
The DNA here is from genome assembly GCF_022747635.1 of Hetaerina americana. Lineage (NCBI taxonomy): Eukaryota > Metazoa > Arthropoda > Insecta > Odonata > Calopterygidae > Hetaerina > Hetaerina americana. The sequence continues at coordinate 81,298,987 of NW_027286985.1, read as the reverse complement.
AAGATCAAACTCACGATTTGTTTTCTCAAGTAAAAACGCCTCAACTGCAAGGATATGGGTCGCCAACTTCAACGTATACATTACTCCAATGCTAATGGTAAGGATCAAAGCTGAGACGCTTGGTCCAATGGCTCCACACCAGAAAATTGCAGAGCATAATGTTTTCTTCTTTATAAGTTTTCCTGTGTACCTATACATGAGTTTTACACCGGGATAAAGTTTTGTTGTGATGTTCCTGACTGTTAAATAGCTCTTATGGTAACCAACTGTCAGGAGCCGGTGGATGCCAGTGGCGAAAATCAAACTTGAGATTTGTCACTCTCGACTAGCAGGCCACTCAGGACCTTCAGGCCAGTATATTTCAATTTTCGGACAACTTCCTACGTAGTTACACATTAGCTTGACTTGGGTGAAATTACTGTAGCGCCGTTCCTGGCTGTTTACCACCTCTTACGTTACACCCAACTGTCAAGAGCCTTCAAATCCTCTCACTCCTCATCCTCCCACCTGCCACCTGTGATCCTCTCTGAATTCCCCCTTCCTTTCTCTCACCTCTTTTTTTATATCTGTCTTGTATATCCTCCCCCATCTCCATCCGTCGGTTTCCGTCTCACCCTCTCCGGCTTCGCCTCAAACACACACCCTCTTCTCTCTCTCTCTCTCTCTCTCTCTCTCCCACTCCCTCTCCCATTCTCGCTTTCATCGCACTTTTTTCCATCCGCTCTGACCTCCCTCCATCTCCCTCCCTCACCGATCTTTTAATTTTTTAGCATTTTTTTATCCTTTTTGTATAAACCCACCACTTAAACGCCTCAAGCCCTTTTCCCGCCTCCCACCAAAACTCACCCCACTTTTTCAACCGCTTAAAAACTCTCCCGTCTCGCCCCTTTCATCCCCCTCGTCTCCACTTCCACCCCTTTTCCTGCTTTCTCTTGTCAAACAGGACCCTTGCTCCCTCTCCCTCGACTACCCACTTCCATCTGCCCCATCTCTGACACCGCTTACAAGTTCCTCCACGTTTCGGGCCCTCTAATTATCCCTTTTTCTCTCTTCGGGGAGAATCTCACAGGCCCGAGCTCTCTACATGAACACTGTGTACGATATGTTGACACGTTTATGAAGCATGGAGTGCGTCGGTATTTGCCGTATTTTTCAGCGTCGTGGAGAATATTTGGGTTTTACTGAGATGAGTCTTGAAAATTTACCGTGCGTCACCGAGACTCTATCGGTTCGAGACCGAAGTTCGTGTTATTTTCGGACCGTAGCCTTACCGGATAGCTAGTTGTAAAATTCACTGCGAAACAGCTCACTGCGTCACTACTCACATTGCATCTGAAATCGTTTTGTAAAAGAAAAGATTCGGTTAGTGAATTTGCAATGATGAACTTAGTGTGACTCAGTCAACCACAAAATATCTTGGCGAGACACGTGAAATGACAGAGATTTTATTTTTGTTTATTCTTATTGTTTTTCAAAATGTTGCGTCTTAAAACTGATGCGCGTCCACGAAGTCGGAGCACTTAATTAATTCCGAAAAATGCGATAACTAGAGACCGTAAATATCGTCGAGACTTACGTCCTTCTGCAACAAGGTACCGGAAAACTTCCAAAACAAAACGTTCATGTAGCTTAAAGAATTATTAATTTTAAAGATATCGCAAAGAAAGAGGAATGGACTCCTTAAGCTTCTCCAACCGAATTCATTTCTTTAAAATGTTAGAATGTTTTTCCTGAAATACTAACAGACGGAATTCGTCCAAGAAATTATGAATGCCAAATTCTTCAATGGAAAAAAACAGCAATCAACATCTCCGTTTTATACCAAATTGGCTTATTTAAAAGTGTTTTGGTTTATTTGCTTAGAGCTTGGCAAAATATTATCATAAACTCGATTTCAAATAATGTGTTGACCAGACCAAAATATCCAATACTGTAAGTAATGAGAGGTAATTCAGTTAGTAGTATAAACATGCGATGAACAGGTTTTCATTATATACTCATGAATGCCTGCTGGAATAATAAATGAAAAATCTCAAAGCTACTTGGCATTTACTTAGAATACATAAATGCGATGAAATGTCATACAAACCAACGACTAACAGCATAGCATCAGTTTATGTATTGTGAGTGAATGCAGAGACAGGAGCATCGATTTATTTACATATAAACGCGTTTATGACACAAGTAAGATTATGCCAGGAATTAAAGACAACTAATTTAATAAAAGTAAATTCAATCCATGAGATAATATATGTCGGTGTGACGACTGGTATTTTTAGATTTTAGTTGACAAATTTAGTATTTCTAGTTTGGCCGTTGTAGTAGTTGGTCTTCACGTTATGAATGTCATAAATGAAAAAGCTTTATTCATCATGATGGTGCTAATATAATACTAAGGGCCGCAGAAAGAACCGAGGATTAAAAAAAGAGAGAATTGATGACATAACTGAACTCAACATTAAGCGCCAATGGAAAACGATTAGGCCATCTCTCTATGAGGACAAGCAAAGCTTAGTTACATACACAGGGAAATTAAATAAAAAAGAACCAAGCTCGAGGATGAACGAGATTAATGGAAGCAAACATGAGCACCTACGCTACGAAATGGCCATTTAACAACGACTGAATGTAGTTGAAAGAATGAATATTAGGGCACTAAAAGTTTCGGACGAGGATACGCCGGCTCAATGATGACTATTTTCTACGACTGAGCTAAAAATTTAAGCCAGAGAAAAACATTGAGGGTGACCCAGCCCAACCAGAGCATGGTGGCCCTCCCCTCTGTCTCTCTAACCTCCATTACAGTCACCAAAGAATTTACGGCCCCTTGGTGCAGGACGTGAATTCCTCTGATAAATTCCAATGGAACACTTCGTTCGTCGTTGAAGGTTAAAGGCCATTATAATAACAACTGAACAAAAGCAAGAAACATATTTGACATTGCAATAGAATTGATTCGACAGAAACACTGAGCGAATTAGAGTTAAGAAAATAATGGCAGTAAAATATGTACGTACAACTGCCTTCTGCGTTGTAAACTGCTGAATCTTTGCCAGACGATTTTGGTAGAAATACAAATGGTAAGACGTTGTCCTACTAAATGTAAATCTGAATGTGGACAAAGTGAATTGGTTCGCATAAAGTCTTTTTTTAATGAACCGAGTGATAAGTGGCATTTTATAGAATAAACAAGATCATTTCCTCTGGGAATTTATATTTGCATTTTCCCGATGCCGAAACTGTCGTAACGCATGAAAAAATTTATCGATAACCTGATTTAAATCTAAGGGCCTACCTAATTATTCCTTTTCTAAAAATGTTAATTCTTCTCTAAGCGTCCAACGGAAGCCTTGGATTAATTAATTTTTAATGCTGCAACGCACTCTCGGTCACGCTGCTCTTCGCCCAATCCTGCCACTTAACCAGTGCCGTTGCTCCTCGATCTCGCCCAGAATTCTCCCTGCTCCTGGGCAACGGGGAACATCATCTCGCAAGAAAGAGAGGGGCGAGAGAAGCCTACTTGGAGAGCGAAGAAGAGTGGGGGAGAGGATGACGGAGGGAAGGAAACAAGTTGAATTTTCATTGTGATTCGGGGGTCTTGTGGGGAAGGATGGATTCCTGCGGCTGGGGGTGGGGGAAGGGTTGACCGTACAGGGGCTGAAGGAAAGGGGAGAGGGTAGGGAGGGAGGGGAGGTGGGGTAGGGAAAGCATTGAGAGGAACAAAGGGGGAGACATCGGATCACATAGTGGGCGGCGCCATGGCCCATTAGTGCGTCCGGTATGAGTAAAGACGGGCGGGGTAGAGGGGGAGAAATTATAAAGAAGGAGGGAATGAAGGAAAATGGGAAGATTCCGGATCCACGAGGGAAGGGAGAGAGAGAAGGATGGACCAATACGGAGAAAAGTACTGACGGAGAAAAATTCGACATTTCCGAGAAAATACCCCTTTACTGATGTGCATGAATAGCTTCCGGATTCATCGAAATCAAAGGTGGAGAGGGGGGGGGGTAATTATCTGAAATTTTCTTCTCAGTCGAAAACCTCTCCGCATTGGGGAAACATTCAAATTTGACCCTGCAAGGGAACAGTCGGATGGCTAGACTACTAGTATATTCCATAAAATACAGTTTAATTGAGAAAAAATTCTAATAAACTAGAATTCGACCTCGGCATAAGCCAGGCAGCAAACCCTCAGAACTCGGGTCCCTCTTACTCGAGCTGAGCTGCGTCGGGAGTATCTCCATTCTTAGCCAAGATGTGGCCGGCTCTCATTTGACTTTTAATGTCTTTTATAAACGCTTGAACAGTGAATCATACCCTGCTTTTCCTATTGCTCGATTTTGGGGCTGTCTAAAAACGCATCTGCATCTAGCGATCGCACCAGGGAAGTTGCACCGATATCTCGAAAGTTATGAGCCGGTGCAAACGTCCATTGTATTCTTCAACCACCCGAATCTTTCTATTCTATTTGACAAACTTTGGAAGACATCATGATATCATTTTTACTAATGTCTGAGAAGTGGAGATAAAAAAAGCCCTGAACATGTCAAAAAAGGGGTCATATTTATAATCAATGCATTGTACTTCAGCATTGTACTTCATGCAATACATTGTAACTTCAGCGATTTATTTGCGCCAGTACAGGCTTGCTAGGTTGTTAACTGTTAGTCTTGATGAGCTAGAAAGCATCTTTAGGGGGGGGGGGTGAATAAACCAATATTCTGTTCGTGGGATGAAAACAAAATCCAATACCGATTATACAGCCGCAATGGTTGATCCTTGATACCTTAAGTAGGTAGATGCTAATTGTAAATGTCTCCTTTATTTATAAAATGTCTTACCACTAACATTTGAAATGAATGATAAGGGCTACGGTACCGGCGGGGTTTTTAAATGTAAATATACCATTCAGAATTTCCTAGAGAGATCATTATTCAAGAATTTCTTTAATGGATTAGTAATGCTTGTCATGTTTATCATTAATGGACTTGAGCAATCTCATCTGTTTTACATAGATCTTAAATGGCTTGGATTCTAATGAATGTAATTTGTCCTAAATCAAAACGTTATGAATTCAAAATCGTATTACTTAACGCATACATCGTGGAAAACATGGAATATTCCGATGATGATAACGTTTCGTTTATTATTAATTGGAAGAGGGGCTCTCAAGGCGATGTTCTTAGAGGATTTCCTTTGGTGGTGGAGAGGGAAAGAGAAAGGGCGAGAAGAGGTGAACACAAGAGGAAGAATAAATAGAAAGAAACAGAGAGAGGAGCTGAATGGTCGGCAGGGAGATGGAGGGCAAGTGTAAGCGGAGAGGTCAGTCTAGCGACTTTGTGGCTGCCCGGTCCCGGGAAGAAAATCGATCAGTTGCCGGGACACCTAGCGATTCGCTATGCGTTAAGCGATCACTTCCTTTCGCGAATCACGCGAAAACGTCAGGCAGGATTTTCTCTTGTTAAACTCATCACCCTTACCAACCAGTAATTAAAATTTAACACGATCAAACCAATGAATGACCACCGGGTAGTTCGGAGATTGTAATTTAGAATACTCTAGGCTGCGTGGATATTTTGTTTTCTACGTTTCTACGCTCCTGGTAGTTATGGTATACGTATCTATCAGGATCACCAGTGGATAGGAGTGTACAGATATGAAGAGTTTAAGAGTGTCTGAGGCCCCAAATGATACCTCAACAGCGAAAACTAGTCATACCCAGGGCACGTGTACTAGGACATCTTAAAAACTGCTTAAGTTTAAGAAACGACATCCATGAGATAAAAAATAAATAATTGATAATTTCACGTGATATTAGCATGTTACTTTATCGCAAAATAATTAAAATATGCTTGGTTCATAAATTCGTGGATTTTTGGATTTTGATATGAGAATATAATTTGTGCCACAATAGTAGAGTCACGAAGTGGATATTGCATAAGTATAATGCACGGTGTAATTATGATTACTTTTGCTTTAGTATTTATTAATAAGCCAATGGAATAGATAGAAACACTGCATCCATTTTTTATCAATACAACCTGATACAAAAAAGTCATTCAGTTATACGGATTTCAATTTATTATAAAAATCACTGTCACAGGCTTTGGGCATAATGTGGCACCGAGACAAGCAATGTATTGGAAATCATACTTGGTAGAGATTCCATAAAAATTGAGTCAATGACAATTATAACATTAATCTACGGAAATAAATCGAGGGCAGGTACATGCTTGTAGTTTATGATGCCCTTATGAGTGAAACTGGCTGTATGCTAATTTTCAATGAATCAATTTATACACTCTTTGCAAGAATTTAAATACATTTATTCATCATAGAATATTCTTTTAACTGCCATAACTTCCCCTTTTACCCACGACCAAGATATGCCATATTTCCCTGCTTGTGGTGGTCACGGCTCCTCATTCCACACTCATACCCACTCATTTATCGTGAGGCGAACTAAGTACGACCCGGACAACTCGCGTCGGCGTGAATCCTTTACGCTCCACCCGTCACCCTACGTGCATCTTGAGGCGTCCGCGTTCGCCGCGGACGAAAGAGGGAACGCGGCAGCCAGGAGAAGGAGATTAGGCGACGAGAGAGACGGAGAGAAAAGGAGGAGCGAAGGATAATGTCCACAGATTGAGAGGAAGGGGCGGGGGAGGTCTTTGCGGGCGGGGGAGAGCAGGAGGGGCTGCCGAGAAGGAGAGTTGAGAGGGGGGGAGGGTGGCAAGAGGGGAGGAAAGGGGGAGAATCGGAGGCGGTAGTGAAGAGATTATTGGGTCTCGGGGCGGAGGCGGCGAGGGAGATATAAAGCAACAGGGAGTGTGTTTGGAGAGCGGGCTTGAGGAGTTAGGCAACGCTCCTTCATTAGACTTCCTGGACGAGGGGCAAAACAATGCGAGACACTTGGTTTCGCCTCCATTCTCGCGACCGCGCCCCCCCCCCCACTTTTCCCCAAAGCGTTCAAAACCTCCACCACCCCCGCACCTCCACCCCCTCTCCGTCTAGGCAACCACCGACGTCATCTTGCGCATCTTACCCCTCCCCCCCTCTCAGCATGCCAAACACTCCGGCCACGCACCCCGAATTTCTCCCTGCCTCCTATCCTCCGAACCCCTCCTCAGAATCGCCTCCCGGGGCAAGGAAGTTGAGCCGCGGACCATTTTCACCCTTTTCCTCCGCCCCCGGTGCGACGTGCTTCGGGAGGAGCGGGGCCACCACGATCGCCGCTCTCCCGGCATCCGCGAGAGGGCGGCTGGGCGTATTGCGAAGAATTCCGCTCGCTCTTTCGTGAGACGCGGCTGAATGGCTTCTTCTCTCCGAAAAATACCTGCTTTGTTTTTATTTTTCCTATCATCACCGCGAGTCAAGTGTCAAGTTAGAGAAGACATGACCTCACTTCATCTCTAAAAAAGAAATGTTTTCCCCGCACTGCACTGATAGGGTAGAAATCGTCAGAAATATGTCATGGCTAAATTGTAATGAGTTCAATAAATAACTTACGTTTCATTTAGTTTGACAAAATTAACTAGGACCAGTTCTCTTAATCTTTATTTCGCGATGTTTTTGGGAATTGGATGTAAGGGAGACCCACTAACACTGTACTAATTGCAATTAGACAGTAATTCAACGACAGCATATACACAGGCATCTTAAGTTCAAGTTAAGTTCAATTTAAGTTCCTAGTATAAAATAATAGCTGATGCACCACTTTTCTAATCTCTTGAGCAACAATAGATCAGATTACTTATCGCAGTAGATATGAGAATAAGTACCCCTTATATATTGTTCACAACTAAGAATCATCAACGTAGGTTGATGCCTATGGATGAGCGAGCGTCTGTCATATTCTTATCTGTAAACCCTGCCTCATTTAATACTGTCTTCTTGTCTAGATAACCGTTGTGCGTACAGTGTTAGTGATACACAAGATCATAAGATGTTTAATACGCGTAAGATAGTCAATTCTGTATTAAAACCTCAAATCTTACATGCTTGCGCTAGTTATGATGTCGTAATGAGAGTACGCAACGTGACTTTTTTGGCTTATTACAATATAAAAAAATGAAAACCATTCTAAGGTGAGGATTTGAACACATAGCCTTCATAAAAAATCCTAAAGAACAAAGAGTCATGCAAACACGCACGCCTCTGTTATGACATTTAATCTTCCCATTTTCTCTTCCTGCTTCGAGATTTCTGGTAGAAATGCTAAGTCTCCCATCGCAAAATGCCATTTCAATTACTATTCTTATAAAGCAATGGTTTCATAGAGTATGCGACGGTGTGAAAACGGGAGATGTTTACTATTTTTAATGCAGGTAATCCAGTAAGTGTTCGGGAAATTATAGGATACTTATGGAATTTCTCATTCAGCTTTTAGTTAAGAACGTAGAAATACTTTTCTATCAATGAAACAGGAACGAATGCAATTTTGTCCCATGAAAACATGCCACATTACAAACGCGATATATGATTTAGTTTAGATAAGCCAAAGCTAACGCTAACGTAACGCAACTAGGCATTGCAAAATTCTATACCCTTTAGTAATGTATTTGAAAATTTTAATCCACCAAATAATCCTTACTTAACTAGTGCAATGTAAGCACACGAAAAATATGTTTCCCTAAGCGTGAGATACGTTCGACGAATAACATGATAAATGAAGGCTGTATTTTCATGAGGACATTTAATAAAAGCAATTTCGTATTCAAGATTTATTTTAACTACTTTGATGGCTGGGCTATTTGGCGCTCTCTTGAGTGAATTCTTGACAGAAATATCTACTGTGTTTGTACAATAAACCACAAAATATATCCCAACATGAAATAGGAATGGAAGTTAAATACCGTAACATCCATCTAGGCTGACTTTTCCGAGATGTAACTTGACTTTAAGAAAACTGATGAGTTTGAGTACCAACTAGCATGTATGTGGTATTTAATTATTTATTGTTTAGGGAAAGTGCGGGAGGCTACTAACGACAAGAAATGACACCGGCCAATCGAGTTGCCTAAAACCAAATAACCAAGACTGCCTATTATTTCCTCCATGTTAATAACTACCAAAAATACCAACATACATTGACAGCATTAGCTTGGAGCGTAGTGGCATCCCATCAAGAGTTTTAAGTATTCTTTATGATAATAACAATGCATGTTTACTTTCATATATTGGAAGTATTAATAATTTATCACGTTACTAGAAAGAATAAAAAGGAAAAGCTTTAAATCTCAGTCCAGAGACAGTTCACTCTCATGAAAAGTTAATATTATTCAAAAGTGTTCCTTACTTTCTAGTTAACGGCGTAATTAATATTTGTGGCCTGAAATTACTAAGCAGCGCCAGACACTCATATAAGATTTATGGCACGAGTCATAATCGAGCCCTCATTTTCTAGATGACAGTCCAAGCAGCATTTTACTTAGTAATTACGGATAGGAATGCTAATCGTTAAAAAAAAGTATGCAGCTCAATGAATAATCACGTTTTTATTTCGACTCAACGACATAAAAATCTTGCTCCTAATAAGCACTGCGTATTACTGTCTCCTGTTTGCGAAAGCTGGCCGTAGTGCACCAATGATATGCTTAAATACATGCTGTGGCATTTGCAATTAGATAATATTTGAATATTAATTCTCAATAAAGGTGGAAGGGTCGGTTTCAAATATGTCATGCAAGCGTATGCTGAGGAAAAGTGTTCGGGCATTTTTCCGACTATTGCTAATTCCACCGCAGGATTGAAGCAGTAAAATATATCAGCTTTCCCCCCACAGTGCTTCTTTCCCAGGACTGCGCGCCCATTGCCGCAATAACTGGAAATGAATATAAAGTTTATACCAAACAGATTGGCCGTTAAAAATTCATTTGAAAGCTGAAAATAATTACAACGGAGCTACTCAACATTTAAGGAGAGCCGTCAAGTTATGCGCCACATCCGGTTGCAAGTCTTCGGATTGGAAGGCTTGGTTTTCTCATTGCCTCCATCCTGTTTCGTATTAATTGCTAATATATATCGAACGGGGCATACTTAAGTGCACCAATTTTACATGCAAATCGAGTGAAAAACAAGTATCACGCAACGGACGGGATGAGAAAAACTAAAGTTCCTGGCTAAGGGCTCCGGTCTTCGCGGAGGCTGGTTACCAAAATATTCATTAGTCAGTGTCTGAGAATCCCCTCGTTTTACATCCAATCTTCATTACATATTATCAAGATAAAACAATCGTTAACCCAACGTTAAAATATGCCAATAAATACATTACGCTGCCTTTGAATATAAATCGAACCGTGGTTTTAATTGTGGTGCTAAAATATGACGATACTTTCCCATTATAATACGAGGCGTTTTTATAAGGCAGTAAAAAATATATTGGGGCTTAATATCAGAGTGAGGAAACAAAAAAAAACGACGACTCAAAAGCGCCATTAATGATGCCTTTGAAAACTCATTATGTATTCGTAATGATTATCATTTAAATACAGGTTTTAGGAATGGAGATGGAATGGAAAAAATAAAGAGCTCTGGCAGGGAATGGTGGCAAGGAAGAGAAGGAGCATTGAAGACAATCATGTGTGAGAAGGACGGGGAGGACAGGAAGGGGAAATGACGTGGAGGATAAATCGGAGGCTACTGGAGGAATCGGCTGAAACGTTGGGAAATGGTGAGCAATGGATGGGTTGGAATGGCCCAGAGGACCATGAAGAAAGTAAACAAAGCTATTATTAATGGTAGCGGTAGGCTAATGGCTTGAGTTAGGTTTTTGATGGACCCAGAGAACTACTACACATTGTTGCGATGGTACCTTAGGAACGGAGTAATTCTATTCTTCTAAGGCCCGCCTCATATAACAGCCTAACAGCTTACATAAAAAAACAATTTTTTTACCATCACATTCTTTCTTGCTTCTCCGCTACATGTCATCCGAAATGCCTACTCTTTTAAAAGGGACTGACTACTCTTTTAACTGACGGCCAACACCTGACTCCGTGATCCATTAGAGTACTGTAGTTCAACCAGTACTTACTAACAGCGATGGGTATATAACAAAATTCCATATGGAGTAGAAAACGCTAAGCAACCTCTGTACCATTTGAGTATTCGTTTTATAAAAAATCAATTGTGTATATATAAATATGTTTTATAAAATCAAAAATATGTGTAAGAAATGCAGGTAAATCAGCCAGTGCTGAGTGTTTTCCTTGATCCTAAGACCAAGGGCAATGTTCTAGAAAAAATACTGTGGTACACTGACTCAACAAATGAAGGCACCACTAAAAAGCATATGGGAAACCGATTTTGTTTAAATTCGCATACTCAATCAACACCCTCAGTTATAACAAATACTTCTGCGTGATCATTACAAAGCTAGCGAAAATTAAGTAACGGTGTTCAAGCGTCAGTATCGCCCGAATAGGATCCACCAGACAAACAGGAGTAAATTAGCAACAAGAGATCTGAGATATAACATATAAACCTACATTCATTGAAACACTAGAAAATCCTAGTAGAGTAACTTTAGAATTACCACGAAACTCAAAGGAAGAAGAACGAGAATATGGGAAGGAAAAGAACGACGGAAATGAAGGATAACAAAAATAATGGCAGGAGCAAATATTTCTGCGATGACGAAAAGTTTTGAGGAAATTGAGGTGAGGTGAAAGGGGTAAAAGTATTAAAAATTCTCAGGGCTGAGTGAACCTCAGAAGAGTGGATAATATGAAGCAATATTTGGACAGGAAATGGAAAAATATACAACACAAATGTATTATCATTTGAAATGAAAAAAGAGCGCTCTGAAATTTGAATTTGTGTCTTTCGAAAAAGATAAAAGTTTACAATTGCCCGAGTAGGATTTAATTTGCACTAGGGAAGTGACTCACAGCTACAGGGGTTTTGGAAACTCCCCTTTTAGGTCGAAAAGTACGCAGAAACTGAGCATCCCAAATCAAAAAAAGTGAACTCATTCCTCTTCTGATAGCACTTAATTATTGAAAGACAATACAAGAATATTCAAATAGTACAACATTAGTTAAAAGTGGAAAAGTTCGAGTTAGAAAATCGATGACCCCTAATAAGAATTCAGATATTAATAAAAAATATTCTTATCGGGAGCAGGTCTTTAAATTTTCTAAAGTAAGGGCATGGGTAGCATAAGCTTAACCGCAAATTTAATTCTGGGACAAAATTCCTCTTTTAGTTCTGTATAATGATAGGTTATGCTGTTAATCTCTGACACTTCTCACTGGTTTTTGCAAGTAGAATCCCAGAGGGGCGTAGTTACTTTGAGCTTGTTCTCTTCAATGTGATTATTTTTGCCCACGTAAGAAAGCGTGCGGTGAAGTAATAAAGGCCGAGAACAATTATTAAAATAATTGGTGGTGACCTACACGCAATACCAAAAAATTCAATACATGATAAGAATCCGGAGCGGTCAGCGAAGAGGGGTCGACGAGATGACGCCTGGTACGAAAAAAGAAGATGGGTGAAAGGTGAAAGAAATAAAGATTGATAACCAATGGTAATTGAATGCATTGAATTCAATATGGGCTCAAAGATTGGATACATAAACACTAATCGATTGAAACCTGTCGTAATGATCCACGCTCCTCTAAAACCGCGAAAAAGAAGGGTTTCAGAAATCTTCACCAATGCTATTTCACTCCTGTTTCAATTCTCAAATTATGGATCAAGTGTTTACAAAAAAACGCACATTGAGATATAACACAACGATCAATAATTACTTAAATGATAATAGCAAGATAAATAGTTAAAAACAAATTCTACAACAAGATAAACAATTTTTGAAAAAAGAATGAAAAAAAGTACAGATATGAGATAACGTAATGAAAAGAAACATCGGGTTTCTTACGCAGGAGGATGCGATAATATGATTAGATATAATTATTAAAACCGTATTTCGCCTCGTTCGAAGTAAACACATTTCGCATTAAGAAAAGTCGAGCTCTTCACCAAATGTACCGGGGATCAACTAGACATTTCATCGGTCACCATACATCCTTGTCTATACACGCATTTTTTTAATAAGAGAATTCTTTTCTATCGATAAATGAAGGTAATTTCACCATTTACTATGAAAATATTCTTTAGAAAAAGGTCGAGATACAAAAAGCAAATACATTAAAAAGTCTTAATGGAGACCTGCCATTAATACGTATTCACGATTTGGAATGCTATCGCCACGAGAAAATCACTGTACAAAGTAAAACTTTGCGCCTATGGTTCTTAAAACAAATCACACTTCATTGTAAAGAAGCCGTTGGGGCGTTAAATAGATCGTGGCCGAGAGGTTGAATGAAAAGGATCCAGGGTGAGAAGTTCGTCGGAATCATTTCATCCGGGTAAATAAGATCCGCAAAGGACAACGGGATAAATGCCTTATGGAGAAAAGGGAGCGGGTGGAATGATAGGCCGACGGCGGCGCCGCTGGAGGACGTAGGGAGAAGAAAGGAGAGGCGGGTCGACGGATGAGGAACTTCCAGGCTGGAGGCGAGATGAGACTAAGGGGACCCGGACGGGGGAAAAAGAACGAGATAAAATGTGGGGAGGTCCCCTCCTATTCAGAACCGGACGCTATGCACTTCACCCTTTCTCACCCCTTCTCCGCAAGTCCTTCGCGGTCCCCGGGGGAGGGAGAGGGTTTGGAGCGGAGCAACGAACCTCCTTCCTCCGCCTCCCCACTATGAAACTCCTCCCTCACCACCGCCTCGAAACACAATACGCCTTCCTGAATTAGTCTCTTAACTCCTTCCTTCTCCCACACCCTCCAAACACTTTACTTCCCTCCCCTTCTTCCTTACTATCTGATTCTTTAAATACGTGCTCAAAACCATTGGGTTGAGTCCAGGAATATTAATGGCGTTACATCCGCAAATAAATGTAGCTATGACCCGCATTTAATACTAGCGCATGAAACAATAATATACTCGCCTAAAATTTTGCTAATTCAGGTTTTGCGCTTTTTTCTCAGGCAATCCTTATTCGGGCATTTCACACCGATGTATGTTCAAATTATTTGCATCTTGTATGTTATTATATTTTTGCCATATCACTTTCTTGACATGTTGGCATAATCGTTTCTATTGAGAGGAGAGAGAGAACAGGACGTTTTATTTACGTTTACCTTAACGGCGAATAAGGACGTTCACGCGCAATACAGGCGCCTCGGGAATATTTGGCAGGGAAGACGCGTCAGTAGGTCGCATTATAATGCCGCTTTCTAAACGAGTCACTCGAAGTGAGAGGATTTATAGCACTTGTAACAAGACTTTCAAATGAGTATATTTTACCTACGAATTATGGCGCTGCTTAAATATTCTGAATATGTGTTAAAACAACAGGACCGCCGAAAAAACTTACTGGCAAATAGTAAAATAAGCTGAAGGTCGCATTTTTAAAAAGAGGAACAATATCACTGATGTATGTGACATCAAAGAAGGTCAATGCTAGTAAATAAAAACGATTTAATTCATGCAATATTTTAATAAAATTATGTATTTGTTTCTCAGGTTGAATTTGAGGGATAAAGTCAGCCGTCTCCTAGCATAGGGGTAGAGCTTCCGAAGGGAGTTCTATATCTCAAAACTTCGTATTAGATATCTCAGGGCTGGAAGTTCCTGAGGAGTCATCTCTTTCAAAAACCAAAGTGAGAGATTGTGGCTGAGGAGATTCTTTCGATGTTCACTGAGCAGAATAACGAATGCGGACTCAAGTCTTCTCTGTGTTCCGCTCAGTGTTCCCAATGTTCCGCATCAAAATTGATAGCAATCATCTAAGCATAAGGCACGATAGAAAACCAGTTTCTAAAATGAACAGAATAAATTATTCTGATTACTGAATAACATATAAGTTTAAGAGCTCAAAGATACGTTAATTATTTGCCAATCAATATATATATGCCAAAACTGGAAAAATGTTGCGAAGTCAGAATTTTATGTGATTTTGAACATTCTCACATTACAAACTTCATGACGGATGATTCAACACCACGACACAATCTAATACGTAATTACCATTGTTCCAAAACAACAGGGACAGAACTAGAAATAAATTAAATGGGAAAGAGATTAACACCACCCACCCATATTAACGGGAAACATTTATTTTCCCCTTAAGTCTTTAAAATAAGAATCATTTACCATGTAGTTTCTCCTTCCTGGCTTGCATCTTGTATATCTTCGATCATATAATAAGATCGTCCAATTAATACATACATAGTTCATTCCTACTACACAGCATTCACTTCGTCACGCCTTCGTTGTTGTATTCACACGCTGCAACGTTTTAGTGAATGTTTCTCAGCTGAACATTTCCATATTGAACACTCCATTTGTTGTTGTTAAAAAAAAGAAATCACCGAAGTAGTGAAAACGACCGGAATGATGGTCCTGGCTCGGTGTCATAATGGATCAGTGTGAAGATTGAATCGTCAAACCCATACGCCTCACGCGAAGAGGCCCTGGGGATGAAGATCAGGATACGGCCACCCCTGAATCTATTCGATGAGAGAGGGGCTGACAGAGTGAGATCACTCATCCATCCATCGCGCCTTCCCACCCTAACCCCAACACGCGGTGATAACTCTCGCGGCGATGTCTCGCTCACCGGCCCACTAGCCCTAACAGGCGGTCGGGAGGAGCCACGGCGACCTAGGATATGAAATTCACCAAGAGACGCAAATGAATAACGAGGGAAGGTGAACCGCGTTGATATCTTCATACAATAGGGATCATTTTCCCTGGATATCATCCTAGAGGGAAAGGAATAATTGTCCGCACTCAGAAATTCCTACTTTCTGCAACGACAACAATCGCAATTTACCCGATCGAATTAATTTTTCCATAGATCTTGTACGACCCGTTTATTTCTTGGGAACGTCATCCAAGCTTTTATTTCTGTGTACGCTGAAACCAAACATCGAGCATTGCTCCAACTTCCAGTTCACCTGATTCCAAACGTCATCTTTCAGTGGATCATAAATCATTTCCGAACCGTCTGCAATGCATTCATATCCATTCCAATCGGCTTCTAGGACAAACTTCGCCTTGATTTCATCCATTTCCTTAATAAACAGACTATTCCCTAATCCCAAGTAACTTCAAAAGCTCTCGGTTCACATATTAATTAACTATTTCAAGTCTCCTCTGAATAATCTTTCCCGCTTCTCATCTCGTCCAACTTTTTTTTCAAAATATTTTTTGCTATAATGTTAGTTTAATTCTACCATTAACGGTTTTGTTTAATATTGCCTTACACTTCGACGGGTTATGCTAATATTTATTTGACGAGTTGAATTTACTAAGTAAAAGTTAATATTTCTGTTTTAGGACCGATTGCCATTTTAAACAGAAAATAAATATCTTAACCGAGGAGTGGGGAAGCAACCAAATCTCTGCGGACAGATAAAGCAAGCAACGGTGTTGTCGTCGACGACTGAGACTCTTCGTGAAAATCTCTGACAAATATACGTGCGAATGAAACTGCTGGAATAGGAACATTGCTCACTCGGGGGAGATTATAGCTTCAGGTAAAGAAATGAGTTTTCAAAAATCTGAAAGAGGAACAGGTTATATTGAACACTTAAACCAAAAGAAAACTTCACTAATTCGATGAAGACCAAAGTGTAATAAATGATTGCAAGCCGAATGGTGCTTTGATTATTTTTGAAGAACAACATAAGTGCCATTTTCACAAATCTATGTAACTTTTTCTGATACGCATAATTACTTTTTCGCTTCGCATCTTAACGTTTTTCACCTATCATGAATGCAATAATATTTATTACGCATATTACTGATTTATTGAGGTGCATACTAACTGTGCGATAGATAGCGGCTAAACGCCCTCTGCTACACGTGTTACAGCTTGAGGGACAGTTTGAAGATGCAGATGTAGCGATATAAAATTCGAGCGACGCAAAAAATTAAATTATGAACTTAATACAGAAGGATACAAATACATTTTACTGCAATTAATCGCATAAATATAGCATTAAAAATTGAACTCAATCATAATCACAAATGAAATTTTCACGCAATATGCAAATCTATTAACTGAAGGTAATTGTAAAGTTCCCCGACATTAGGTTACTCTTGATCTTAGGTTTTCACAACTGTACGTACGCCTTTATTTATTCTGAAAATGAAAAACCTACTACAAACCTTCTCACATCAACAAAATATAATTTCGTATTCAGAAAATGTGTGGTCGAAATAATTTTTCTTGTGCTAAACTAAGCTGGAATCCTAAACGTTTAAGCATACTGCACCATTGAGGGGGAAATTTTTGAACGTTAATAATAAAACAATAATGTGTTCACTAAATATTTTGACGTGAGTGTACATTTTTAACGTACGTGGAAGACGTGAGCAAAAGAAACTATGAAGAAATGAGACTACTGGCTGGTAACACGGTAGCTTGGAAAGCTGCTACATATCAATCCTTGTATTGATAACACATGATGATGATGGACTTGTCATTGCTACGGCGAGAAATGGACAATAAGAGCAGCAGAAAGAAGTAGAAGCGTTTGAGATGTGATCCTACACTAGAGTGATGAAAATGAAAGGCACTGGCGGAATAACAAATGAAACAGTACGTACTTCAAAAGTTGGATGGATGAAGAAATATGGTGGGCTTAAGAAGAAGAGGAAACTCCTGAGACAGGAGGACATCCTAAGGCACGATAGTTTCCTAAAGCCCGCGACTGAAGATTTGCAGAGGAAAGCCAAGCATGAATCAAAAGAAACAGATGTCAGCGAAATAAAATATGAAGCAACGGCAGGTAGTTTAATAGCTTGGAGAGCTGCTACAAACCAATCCTCGAATTGATAACCCTTGATCATGATGGGCAAAAGATAAGATATGAGGTTTCAGACAGAGATTAGGGCTGGTGAGGTAATTCTTTTCATTTTATTGAACCTCAGTCATAACAAGTGCATTTCATCATTTATATTCTGTGCTTTCAATTAAAAATAAGAGAATTCTTTGCAGCTTTTCTCCTCCGATTTTATTAGTTTTTATTCATAGTGCGTCAACAAACAGCCCCAACGCCTACGAATTCTTGAAAACAAAGGGATAAGTTTCAAAGAAAGTGGATTCTCATCGAAGCAGCAATAAGAAACAAAGCAAAAGCCTTTTATGGTCATAGAGACAGCGCCGCTAGTCGCGGAAAAGACTGACCGCATGTCGGCCTCTGAGGACAGGCTACAGGTTGTGCATGGGTAGCGCTGAGATTTTCATAGGGGCCTGGTTAATTCCCAAATACGGTTAAGCGCAGGCGGAGCGCTAGGCTGCAATTACATTAAGCGAGAGCTTCTGGATGGCGAACGAAATTCCCATTCGTACTCAGGAGATTAATATTTAGGTTCAGTTTTACTTCTCAAGGTCACTTTTCGCGGGAATATTCACGTGAGAAACCATGTTCATGAGTTTCGATCACTGTATTCACACGCACTTCAGACGCAGATTACCGCACGTGAGCTGCTTGAAGTATCTACCTTAACCACCCATTACACACCGTAACGCGGGCAAAGTGGTAGTTAAAATGTCGTAGACATGTAATAACAAGGACGCCAAACCGATGACTCAAGATGACGTAATTTAACGTCTTAAGTCAACTTCGCTGCATCTCAATTTCACTCTTGAGTCTATGGGAAGAAACTTTACGTAGATTGTAAAAAGCCTTTGAAGTGAAATATTGTACTGTTTCCTCATCGATTTCGAAATGTTTTGTATCTGACAGATGGTTCATGAATTGGCGAAAGAAATTATAAGTAGTTGGGTAGCCACTGAAAAAAAAATGTTAGGATATTGTGCCAAGTTGAGATGATTACATCGCAAGAACTTAACTCCGCTAAATGAGTTCGGATGAGGAAGATTGCATACTAAGAGCAATGGTCCAAATAGTTCCACATCTTTCAACTCTTGCTCTTTGCGAAAGTACGTTCGCAACTAAGCAGACAAAACTATGCAGGAAAATAAAGCAGAAAACTAACTTAACTAAAGGAACTAAGCAGAAAAAATTGCACAAAGGATGGAATGCAAGCAAAATGAAGCTGGAACAAATCTACCGCCATATTGTCCCTGTGATGAAAGTGCTCTAATGGATGCACACCTTGTCAAGCGGCTGTTAGTTATTGAATTTTTTTGAGCGAAAATAGTATATTCGACTAATGATAATAACCGGGAGGAAGTAATTGAGGACAAAAGGTTGTAAGTGTTATTGATGGCGACACATCTGCACCATACTTATGCTAAAAGCACTAATCGTACTTAATTACTCAATCCTTTCTAGGTATTACGTAATTGATTGATGCAAAATGATATTCCTGAGCATGGCCAAAACGCGTCCTTTCAATTGCTGATTTTAATGACTAACGTACTTTCTATTACTGTTTAGTTCACATGGTACAATACTGGGTAGATCTGGAATTATCATAGAAATAGTTTAGCAGGCACATATGCCGTCGCACTCGCAAAATGATGAGCGGGTGATGATTGTAGACCCAATTAAAATTACTCATCAAATTTTTTTGAATTTAATCAATTTTAAACAGAATCTCACACATTTTAGCCACCTCAAATCGCTAATTCGTTCAGAAGCAAAACATTAATTACGTAATAATTTTTCCAATTTACGTAACTTTTAGCGAGCACCATTCATGCCACAACGGTGACATTTTTCCACATTAAAAAAAATGAAGTGAAACGAAAAGTTGCGTCAAGCTTATCTTTTGGCCTCTTACCTCTAAAGCCTACTCAAAGAATTAGATAGGAGAAGAGAATGAACACAAAGGTAAAATTATACCCCTTATCTTAATCTTTGATGCAGATGAACCACTAATCATGGCGAAAAGAATGACGGCACGCGCTTTCAAAAGCTATTTAAATTTATGTTATAAAAAGAAAACAACTGATGTAATCGCCAAGCATGAGATTTGACGGTGAAATTCTGGTTAAGGAATAACGATTAACCGCGCTTTTTTCATGAGTTGAATTAAGGATAAATACAACAAATGAAATATACTATGTCACTTGGACAAAGATTATGACGCGCATGCGTGACTAGTTTTAATTATTTTGGTTCCACATCAAGTATTTGAGGTAAAGAAAATTTTACGCTGAAATTATATCTTCACAGTGATTCCGAAGCATATTTTATAATCGTTAAGATGAGAATTTTACTCATGTGTACATTAAATTATAAACACGCTACTTAAAACATAATGAAAGTACATATGTCACATCATCATTTATGTAATTCTTTTGGTCACTTTGAACATCTTGCTTTAGGAATAATAGGCATACGTATAAACAACATTGATTCATTACATGAAAACAAAATGTTAGAAATTTCCAGTTCATCCTTGTTGAAATTCACATCAACTTCGTTCCTGCATAAGCATGATAACATCGATTTCTCCGAAATATTTCACAGGAAGTGTATGCACAAAAAACGAATGTAATAAAAATATTGTGGGGTGTTAAATCTCAAAATACACCGAAGACTAACTTAACCACACTTCACTTTTTAACCTCATTTATGGAATGTAGATAATTTACTTTGATTATTAAAAGATCGCTGGAAAGTAATGCACTACATCATTTATTAGAAAATTATTTTTTAAAGAGGTAATTTTAGACTTCCAACTACTTACTCCCCAATTTTACTTCTTTACGCTGGCGCTTGACGAACACATTGCCATTTCTACTCACGCTCTTCAGATTATGCGCCAAGTCATCCGAGAGGATAAAAAACGAAGATCAACAATGGGATTCCTTATTAATTTCCGTGAAATGACAAAGTTAATCCTATTTTCAATTTGCCGTAGTTTCACTAAATTTTCCAAAGATTATTAAATATTTCACGATTTCAGCAAAGTGATAATGAGTGAGCGATCGACATGACTTTCACCGTGAAATTCATATTCTTATTCCTTATAGCTACAAAATTGTCGTCATAGTTAAGACATTGGAAAATTAGCATTAATTTATAAAACACATCATTATAAACACCAACTGTACAAGTTATTAACAAGATTATTTACACAAACAAACCAAAATACCGATACCACTTCAAGGACCAGGGTACAACACGCCGGTATCTCATAATAACACGATAGCTATCTGCAGAATCTGCAGTAATACTCATGCAAGATCTCTACTTGGAAACACAAACTAGGGAAATTAGTACACAATCCAACAAAAAACATGAATTCATTAAAATATTATTAGAGATATATGATAGAGAACCTATAATGTCATTTATCACTTTTTAGGCATAGTACGACTCTGGTACATCCGATCCCTTCGAAAAACGTGTGGTTTCTGAGTGGGACCAAGGACAGAGAAGAATTAATGAACTTAGAAGGGATAATGTGGTATAGTTGCATGATTAGTGAAACTAGATTGTTAGATGATCTTGGGATGAATTGAGCGTAGACCGAAGACGAAGATGTAAAGAAAATCGGCAAATACTGAGGTAAATTGTAAAAAGATGAATATCCTTAAGATTCTAAGAACATCTTACAAGACCCGTATGGAGAACGTAGGAAAGATCATGAGTATAATACCAGTGTGTTAGATGGAAGCGCGGACAGTACTAAGTGCCATTTTTCATACGGTAGATTAGCAACCAGAATAGCCCAAGGCACTCAGATAATATGTAATTAAATAGCTACCCTAGTTTGTAGTCACTTTCGTGTCACTCTTTTTATTCATTATAGCCACAATTAAAAGTTCTCGCATGCATAGATTACTTGTTATTACCCAAATTATGCACCGCGTAGTGCAGTTACGTTATTTGTACTTTTAGTGGAATTAAAACTTAGCAGTTTTTCTCCCTCAAATACAAAATGCAGAAATTTCAAAGTGTGTAAATAATTCGCCTTGACCTGGATTCTAACCCGGACCCCTTGATTTCCGGCCGATATCTATTGTCAGATAAGCTACAAAGGTATCTTATTGACAATAAACTGACATTTTGGGGGCTTACTTTAGCTATTGCCACGGCATCTCCCGCAGTTCTTTTAAGTCCCCTACAATACGACCGTCGACCATTTATCTCTACATAATCTTGTCGAATGAAAATTATAGCATCATGATATCTTTCATTTCACCCCAACTGTCTACATGAAACTGATTAAATCTTATCTTTGCGCTTATTTCTTAATCCAACGGAAGCGATGCATTTAGAATATTTCCGAGGCGTGCCTGCCAGGTGTTGAAAAATCTACTTAGCAAACGTAAAATCAAATCGAAATGAAATAATCTTAGTTCATATTTCTTTCTATTATATTTTGAAAGACGACGCGATCCCTCTGCAAGGTCCAAGCAAAATTTAATATGTTTGAATGCAGGAGGGATTCCATTTTGAATGTGATAATAAAGAATAACATATAAAACTTATTATTAAATGTCTAATATTGACATGACTCCATTGTTGAACAATGATATGTTACCATGTTACGTTAGTCAGTTATATGTAAAGTCAGTGTGTGTATATATATATATATATATATATATATATATAACGATTGTACGGAAAAACTCACACGAGCGGCACAATAATGGGCTGACACAATATAACACAAATAGAAAAGAATAGACACATTTAAAAGAACACTCACACGGTAAATTGTTCGAGCTTTCGGCCCTATTAGAGGCCTTCTTCAAGAGAGACCCTCTTGAAGAGGGCTCTGAGTCTCTCTTGAAGAAGGCCTCTGAGAGGGCCGAAAGCTCGAACAATTTACCGTGTGAGTGTTCTTTTAAATGTGTCTATTCTTTTCTATTTGTGTTATATTGTGTCAGCCCATTATATATATATATATATATATATATATATATATATATATATATATATATATATATATCTATATATGTATATATATATATTCATTTACATATACATACATACACTTGCTCTGAAAATCTGACTCGCTCAGTTCCTCCTCTCCCTTGAGAAAGGTGGTTTGGCCACCGAAAATTCGGAATACGTGTGAGTGTCCTTTGTCTCTATGGTCTAAAATCTACATCTGTGTTATATATATATATATATACATATATATATATATATATATATATATATATATATATATATATATATATATATATATATATGCACATCTTGAAGAGCGTGGGACTATCGACCGGAGGGCCCGGGTTCGCAAGACTCTCTGGGCACCCTCAGCTTCACCCAGGCTTAGTGATTTTTCGTGTAGCAGGTCTTCCTGGGAAACCATTTCCGGCACAGGGAAAGGAACTACCCTGATGTGTGAATACACCCGCCGTTGGGCTTAGTACTGGGTGAACTCTAGCATCACCTATGAAACCGACCTTAGGGTTGATTACTGGGTTTATGGTATATATATATATACCTGTATATATATATATATATATATATATATATATATATATATATATATATATATATATATATATATATATATATTCTTGCCCTGTGTGGGTGAGTAACATGCAAAACATTTACTATTCCGAAAAGTTTAAATTTCGCTTACAGGTGAACCGTTTTCATGCCTTAGAATATATTAATCTATACATTACCCTCAGCTAACAATAGACCGCACTACATTCATATGGTATCCGATTAGAAACAAAAAAAATCGACATATAATGATATTACTATACACACATTTTCTAAAAAATTACACGGACATCGAAAAGTACTTGATTCTGAATTTTGGGCTAACATAGGTAAATGCACATAGATTCTTATTAAAAAAATATTTTCTTCCAAGTCGTGAATTTAAATCTCTTCTTCAAAAATTGTCCAAAGGTGAAAGACTATAATCGATTATTCATCCTATGCACATTCAAACCGTGAAAAATAGTTATAAATATACCTATTACAAAACTAGGCGTTGCAGTCAAGAATGCTAATAATGTATTAATTACTTGAATACACAAATTTATCTTTTTTAACTCGCTCTCAAGGTACGCTTATTACAGTGAACTAAACGGCAGTGATCTTAACGCAAAGTGATAAAAGCAAACTCAGGAATATTCTCCAACAGTTTCTAACACAGAACAAATACAGACTTACCTTTTAATGATTAACCTTACTGAAAATAGCTTTATCTCATGATTAAGGGTGTCATAGCTACATAAAATTATCAGAGCAATCGAAACATAATTTACAACGTAACGTTCAAGTTATTTACCTGTCCACCTGTTACCGCTTCTCCCGAAGTCTATGCCTGGATATACCTTTGAAAGGCCAGAGATTTTCTTGGGAGGGAGCAGGGTAAATTTGGGCCAAGGATCACGACAGGGTAGGTACTGTTCAACGTCGCCCATAAGAGCTTATATTCTTCCTGGATCTGCTGAAATTGGTAACGAAATTGAATGAGCATTAGAAAAGAGCAACGTAAAATCATCTAACACCTGTAAGCATTAGCTCACGACTATCTCTCAAAAGTGGGTGCAAAACTACATGCGAAAATAATGTATGCCCGAATGCACTCGATGCTATGGTTTGCTAACCATTTATTTTGGAGATTATTTTCTCAATGTCGACTAAATAAGAGAAAACAACGTGATATGATCACTCTTTACTGGTTTCTTAAATCTGTATTTTAAGTCAATACGTTTTCAAGGATCTTAAGAGGTAACCAAGTGACTAGTGCAAAGTCAAAATAATTTACCATCATTTTACTAAATTATAATGTAGTTCCAACACGCTGATCTACTTTCATCAAAAATAGCATCGAAGTGAAATCCAAACAAAAGTCTCTTTTCTAATGAGTCAAAATGTTATTTCCATCGGCGTATAAAAGATTGGATTGTATCATTTACTTTCAAGAACAAAATTATCATGTTACCTTTCAATAATTCTAAATCCATTCTCTTTTATAATAACAGTGATTAGAGAAAATAAGGATTTGTATTTATATTATTTATATCATTGCCTCGTAGATATTTGGAGTTTTTATTTGAAGTAATTATGCTGTTAAAGTGCTCGTGGAAGAAAGAGACGTCAACATTTTTATTGCTCCCCAGTTTTTATCCCAATAAAAGAAATTAGGGACAGCACTAGATGGTTATAAAATTCAGCCTTTAGATATAAAGACCACATTGATACTTATTTCCGTAATTGTTTACGGCACAATAGACAATTCATACGGAGAGCAAAAACAAGAGACCAACTACACTCTCCTTGCAATGAAACAAGAATTATGGAATTACCCCGAGCCATTAATCACGGTTCAATACGCGGACAACAATGGGAAATTTTCATGCCTCGCTGTTAATCACAAATCACTTTTTGCTCGTAAAAGTCTCTAAGCTTAATGCATCGTGCGTCATAACACCAACGATTCTGGCCTATCCGTCCAAACGAATCCAGAAAAGTTAAATACTAGTCCATGAGAGTCTCGCTAGAGGGCCTGCGAGCCACGAGATGCTGTGAAAAGTGACGGTGAGAATTGAGATTAAAATTTCTAGAAGCGCTACCTCATCATTATGGGTCATTCCATTCTAACTCGTTAGGTATTCATTAAAGAGTATCGATTAGACAAGATCATGATTATGCCCTAATTCGGTTATTATAATTTTTTGAAAAAAAAAATTATCCTCACGTTTTGAGAAAACTAATTTGAGGGAAAATGTTTTCCGAACGGATACTTCCGGTGTAATGCCGAGCTTACGACAGTCGCAAATACAAGGGTCGGATAATAAATTGCAGGGGAAGCAAATGAGCTACAGCTAAGTAAACTATGTAAATACATAAGGGAGAAAAGGAAAATGGACATATTTAAATGCTATGAAAAAAACTTCCATTTGTTATTGATGAGGCAATGCGGACGCGACGTGCATCGAAAGAACACCTGAAATACAGGTTTTCGCAAAAGTAAGATTTATGGTCGCGAGTAGTATAAACAGCGAAATTTTCTTGCGCTGAATGAATTTTCCTACGGGATGCCAGTTTCTTTACCAGAAGAGCCTTTTAATGACCAACAGAGAGATGTAACCATCAGATAACACCAGAAACTTTCTCGTCTTACTTAATACAAGGTTTTGCTGTATAGTAGGATTAATAGCTCTCCAAAGAGTTGTCTTTATGTCAACGTGAGGGATTTGAAATATATTTGTATTGAAATGGGTTTGGTAGTTATTTGAATGCACGGAAATCACATTAGTTACCTATTATTATATAAATGCTTCTCAAATGGGGTTAGTTGTAAATTGTCGCTTCTAGAATCATAATTTCACATTTATTGTCGAAAAACTAAAAAAAACTAACTTATACACTCGTTGCAGGTTATGCCATAACTTTTACTATTTTATTGTGTCTCTGTGAAGCAATTGATACTAGCTATAGTACATCTAAATAATATAATACCAATGCGCAGATGTAAATACGAGAAATCGCAATTTTTACAATTCGAAATTATTTTAAATTGATAGTGTTATTTACAAGTGCATCTTCAATCACAAAAGCAATATACCGGATGGAAGTCAGTGACAATTAACCATACTATGGCGATTTCACCTGTTTTATTCATTCCTAAGTTCTGCGGGAAACGATCCGTCCCCTCGGTAAATTTCCGCTTGGACCGTTTTCCCATCGCTCACTCCGTCATATTTCTCTTAGGAGTGGAAAAAGTAATAACCCACGAAACAGATAAAACGGCAAACGGGACTCTGTAAATTTACAACACGTTTCGTCTCCGATCTTCTCCTCCTCAAAGAGGTAGGCAAAATTCAGCCCACCTTTTCCATTAGTGTTTTCAATTGGAATGACCTATGACCCTACAGATTCATTCGTTACAGACGAATAATGGAAGTCGGCAAAACGATAACGCATCAACACATTTTGATATGACCGCAGTGATTTTGGGATATAAAAAACGTCGACTTTGGTTGCACGATGAATCTCTCATAATGGATATTTTTTTACTGCTTTCTTAATCGAATGCGTGGGATAGTGGTGGCACGGCCCAGTGGAAATTTACAAGTTCCCTGTCGTCCGCTCGAATTTGCGATAAGAGCTAACGAAAAACTTCACTTTTCATTATTAAGAAGGCTGGCGGGGGAATACGACTTCAACCGCCGGATAACCTTGCCTCGGGCCTGCAGATGCTAAAAAACATATGAAGCGCAGGAGGACGCGGTTCTTAGAATCCGTCCGTTAAAAGGGCGCGAGAAGAGAGGAGAGGTTCGGGAGAGCGAGAGGAGTGCGGGAGAAAGAGGTTGAGGGACGGGGAAGCGGTAAGGAGGGTGGGGGTAAGAGGCCGAGGATCTTAATAAGCCACAGCCGCCTATTGAGTTATAGCGGGGAGACGTCAAGACTGACTTAGGCACCAAAGCTATTAACTAAATTAAGAACGGCGAACGAATAATTCTGTGACGAAACGTCGGATTCAATTATGACTCTCATTATATCCACCGTCATCAAGCGAGGAAAAATTCAAGGAATCATAATTAACGCTCGGTGAGAAATGTTTTTAAATTTCTTTCTTTTTTTTTAAGAGTCCGCCTTTTCTGCGAAGGTGACGCAAGAACCAATGTGGCATGGGGGCACGCGGGGGAGGAAAGGAGATGACGGGGGGGGTGCGAGGAGAGGGAGAGGCTGGGATGAAGTGGGAGCGTGCGGGTGTGGGGAGCGCAATCGCTGCTGCACCTCTTTCGCCTCGCCCTTTGATGACTCACCCGGCCTCCCTATCTCTCTTTCGAGATCAAACGCGGGCGGAGTGTGGGATATTCGAGGGCAGGAAGGAGGCAGGCCACTTTGGTGCGAAAACTTTTCAGTATCGGCGATAGACTGTGATTATACAGGGACCTATTACTCAACGGATTATATCGGTTAACTGTGCAGGGTCTAATTGCATTGAATTTAAAACTTCGACCAATGAATATTCCTCCTGGTGGCGTATGTAGTTGGAGGCGTACGCTGGGGGCCGCTGAGCTATCCCGTTGTTTGAGCTCTCGGCCGGTAACTACGGTGATAAGCCCAAAGACTGGCGCACTCGTGGGCGAGGCGCACCTCACAATAAGTCCAACAAAGGGAAAATATCACGCATTCTCAAGCGAGGAGGTTGGGTCCCGTAAATGTGCCACCTGCCGTTCACATAGCTGGTCTATGCGAAAATATCGCACCGCTTCGAGTTTAACTAATAGTGTCCAACTAGATTTGAACCCAGGACACTCCGACCATGAGCAGAAAGTCACACCATGCCAGAGCCGAGATGTCGAACCCACACTAATTTAATTGGCACACTCTCAATTAACAGGACGTGAAGATTCAAGGGATCTCTGAAGAGTACAATGCCACACTTTCCAATACCTTCTTCATCAAGAAGTCTGTGAATACTCCTCCAACGATAATAGAGGCTTAAAAATGGACATTCATAAGGCCAAGAAAGCGACGAACGGAGTCGATTTCCCGAAAAATGAACTAATTATGGCGTATATGGAAACTGAGGGAAAATCTGAAATAATCAACAATTCCTTTAACTACCACTGATCGCTGGCTATACTTATCAGTACCCACACTACCCAAACACTCTCATATATGACATTTATAGCAAGGAAAAGTATACGCGGTGAAATGGAGATGTGATCGCTCTCTCTCGGGACTCAAAAATCGCGGGCCGACGCTCTACCGAAAGCGAGCAAAAGAAACGGAGGTGAGCGCTTCATTCGAAATTCCTTCCCTGTTCTCTCAAAAGCGATGCGGGCGTGTAATTTCGTCTTCGCCTAACAAACAGGAGCTCAGAAGACGGCTTTCGACGTTGATGGAAAGTCGCGAAGTGAGAATGCGCTCATGGAAAGGGAAATGGCATAGGAAAAACGAAATGAAATCAGCTAATGACCTAGGTCTAGGGATAGCAAACGGCACCTAAGGGAGCACACGGTCGGAGATGAACGGGCCCACAGGACGCCGGAATTCTCGTGTTCGAGGACAGATATGAGCGTCTTAACAAAAATAAATTGGCGGAGCCGAAGGCGGGAACCGGCCGGGAAAAGAAAAAGGGTCACGGGGGGATGAATGGATGAGGTGACGGAGGGCAACGCAGCGAATCAGGCGAGCGGAAAAAAAATCGCTCAACACGCACAGGGAAGATCGCCCCGACCACAAACGGTTCGGAGAGCGAGACTCACCAGAGGATCTCCAGGCACCCGTCCGAGGCGACGCTACGGCCGTCGTGACCCCTCGAGCGTGTCGCCCCTCGGCCGTCCTTCCTCTGGGTTGTGTGGGCGGCGGTTGGGCTCGACCGTTCCCTCGCGGGGACCCACACTTCTCTCTCCGCTCGATCGGTAGCCGTTCTCCCCCACACGAACAGTTCTCTCGGGATTGACCCTTACCTCTCTCTCTTTCTTTCCCCCACTGTAACACTTGACCCCCTTATTTCTCTCCTCTTTTATTCAGCGACCTCACGAGTCCACTCGGGGGGAGGAGTCGCTTCTTTCGGTCACCCACGCGGAGCGCTCTCGTGGGTTTGAGTTTTTCTCAGGCTACGATGGGGAAGCGATGATGGGAGAGTGAGGTTAGGGGGTCGAACACCGGAAGGCTGGATGTCTCACAAGTCGGTAATTCGAGGGACTCACTCGTTCACGATGGACAGATGGGTCGAGTGTGTGGCAGTGGGACGTCTATTATTTCTTTCCTTCCTTTTAATTCCCCACCAAAGTCTCAGGTCACCACTGTTCCGTTCGCCGGTCTTTTCGCTCTTGTCCGTCCTCCGTCCCGGAGGGAGCGTCCATTGACGGGGAGGTGGGGTCGCGACGGCGAATCGTTCGAACGGTGTGGTCCGTATATCGCAGGGATAGGGATAAGAGAGAGAGAAAGAGAGAATAGAAAGAGAAGGAGAGAGGGAATCACACACACACACACACCCGAGGGAGGCGACCGACACCGCCAACTCCTCCTCGCGATCTCTCGGCTACGCGGGAAACTCGGTCCGCTATCGGGGAACACGCATTCGGTACACAACTCTCATTTCCTGCCCGAGTCTCCTCCCTCCCTTCACCCCTCCCTCTTTCTCTCTCCCTGCGCGCCCTCCTCTTCTCTCCCCCAGATCCTCCCCGAACGGAACACGAGGGGCTTGTAATGTGCTTATGTGCGTGTGTGTCTGAGTGAGTGTGTGCTCGGCGACGGCGCGTTGCCTCCCCCGCGAAATTCTCTCTCTCTGTATATTTCACTCCTTCCTCCAACCTCCCTTCCCCCCCTGCGACACCAACCGAACACTCCCACCCCTTTCCCTCTTCCCGAACGATGTGAGAGAGGGGGAGAGGGGGAAGATATAGATGGGCGGGGCGTAGTGGTCTCTATTGAGGGGCGGAGTCCCCCTATTGTCCGAGTGGCGCCAACTGCCGGCACAAAGGGGTAAAAGTGGAGTGCAGGAGGGGGGAGGAGAGGAAAGGGGGCGGCGGAAGAGGGGTGCAGGGAGATAGGGAGGGGGTGCGGTGCAAGGGTGGTGGTGCGTGGAAGGGCGTTTGTTTGCCTGGGGAAGAGTGGGAGTTGGTCGCTGTGGGAAGAGGAGGGTGTAAAGTAAGGAGTGGGGGGGGGGGAAGAGGGTGTTTTTCGTGAGGGTGTGCGAGTTCTTAGGGAAGTGGAGGGATGGAGAAAGGGTTGAGGGAAAGGTCTTCCGCGCGATCTCTCCTCGCGGGTGTAATGTGCGGTGCGGAAACGTTATGGAGAAGAGGAGAAGAGGTAGGGAGAGGTCGCTCGGATTGGGGCTAAGTTCGGAGATGGGTGATAGATTCGAGAACACGAGGTTGGGAGGGATGAGGAGACGGAGAGAGAAAGGAGCGGGAAACAAAAACACTCGAGGCGTAAAACGCGCACGAAAGGGGGAGAGAGGTGGGAAAAGTTTTGCGGACGCCACACGACGTGGGGAAGAGGGTCTCCGCGAAATCCTCCTTTTTACCCCTGCACTTGAACACGTTCCTTGGGTGCGATTTCGCGTAACTTGGTTCTACGACGTCGTCCTTTCTATTGTCAGTCTTGGCGCCAGACGTTCTCCCAACGGCGTTCTTGAAAAATGTTGAAGATGACTCTTTCCGAGCGACTAGGTAAGTCTCAGCTGTCCCTGATCTCCGAAACGGAGGAGAACCCTTGGGAGAACACGGTCTTCTCGGAAGCAACCTCCACTCTTCTTCTCGGCTCCGGATCCCAAGCGAGCGGATAGGGGCTAACTTGTGAGGAGGTCTCGGGGTGGGTGACTTTTTTTAAAACACTTTCCGTCACAACAACAAATTTCTTTCAGACAAGAGCTTAAAAAAATAAGCCGACCTGCCGTGGAACGGGGAGAGCACCGAAATCGAAGAAAACTTTCTGATAATTGCCTATTGTCTTCCCGCGAGGTTGGGGTAGATTTTTTTGGGCGCACTTTTCCCCAAGAGTCCTCGCCGTCTCTCTTGTAAGGGCAGATTACACCTTTCCCCGAACTCGCGTCCGAGGATCCTCCTGAGTGCAGCACCCGTCTCTGCGAACGCCTTTCCTATTTCCCGCCCGGACGCGACGAGCACTTCCGCCGTTCGGTCGAGTGAGGAAGCGGGGTGCAGGAGTTTTTCGGGACGAAGGTGGGGAGGAGTCAGTCAGGTCCCCTCGAATTTTTTTCCCGATCCCGAACTGAGGAATTAAAAAAAAGAAAACTTCCCACCGTGTGTGTGATCGCCGGGCGCGAGAACGGTCCGGTGTCCCACGATTCTCACGTCTCGGCGTTCTGCCCTCGACTGAATCGGCCTCCCTGCGCGCCGCTCTCGTCTCGGGAGAAGTCGACAAGCAGTGGTGGGAAGGCGGCGGCGGCGGGGCGGTGTAATCGACGACCACGACGGGGCGGGCCGGGAGGGGTGGCGAGCGCACTAACGGGGAGTGGGGAGGAGGGTCTGGGATGAAATGGGGTGAAGAAGGGGGGGCAGAGAGATGGTCAGGGGCGAGGAGGGGGAGGAGGCGCGAGAAATAGAAGGGGGAAGGGAGGGTTTAGAACGAGCGGAGAGAGAGGGGGGAAAGAGAGAGAGAGACTCTCCCGCTCGCTTACGGCGGAGCTCTGGCGGACGAAGGAGGAACCACCGAGCGGGACATGCGCGTCGGAGTTGCAAGGGTTGAAGGAGACAGAGAGAGAGAGAGAGAGAGAGAAGGAAAGCACTGTTTGAAATTCGGAATGGGATCGGTTCTGTTCGGCGTGTTGGGGTGAGAAGGGTTTGGGAGGCCTGGAGGGGTATTGGGATAGGAGGGGGGGTATTACATGGAGAGATGAAGGTGGGGATGAGGGTGGAAAAGGACGAGGGGGTGGGTTCGGTAGACTTCGTAAGGGAGGAGAAGGTAGAGGAGGGGGATGTTGGGGAGAGAGGAAGGGTTTATGTCGTGTCCGTTTGATTTCGAGCGTTTGGGGGGCCCCATTGTGTAATGCGGCGATCGAGAAATTCTGTCGGTGGGGAGAGAGAGAGAGGGAAGGAGATAAATAGAAACTACGGGCGAAATTCTGCATTCGAAATTACGGGAGAGGAGAAACTGTTTTTCACGTCGAAATCTACGGGTCATAAAATAAGACTGCAGCGGTTCGATTAATGACGCATGAAATTGTTTGAAATCATTGTAAAGGTGGTTCAGTGGGCATAAATCGAATCGCATTCTGCGCAATTCCTTAGAGTAACAAATATCATTATTAGGCATTTTCAAACAATTGGCTTTGTTCGTTGAACCTTCACTCTGCCATATTTGAAGCCGATCACCAAAGTTTTCTCCGC
Organism: Hetaerina americana; assembly: GCF_022747635.1. Taxonomy (NCBI): domain Eukaryota; kingdom Metazoa; phylum Arthropoda; class Insecta; order Odonata; family Calopterygidae; genus Hetaerina; species Hetaerina americana. The sequence continues at coordinate 81,266,245 of NW_027286985.1, read as the reverse complement.
GAAATTTTCAATGTAGCAGAAATTTTGGTCATGTAGTTTGGATGTTCATCGTCATTGACTTCGATATTTTACGGCATATTTTATGCATCCGGAATTTGCATTTTAGACCAATATGGACGTCCAGGAATGGCATCTAATACTACGGACTGGCTTCACAAAGAGGCAAGTTCCTGGAGATTTTTGTCCACAGATTAGTAACAAATAATTAATTGGATTAAATTGAAATTCTAGAAATCCTTCGTACTCCTTTGTCCAGAAAGGGTTTGCCTGGGAAAAAAGATTTCAATTCAGACTTTTTACATGTTTCATTATAACGATCAAATGCCAAAACAAAACCAAATATATACCTTCTATTCAAATATCTGTTTCATAGTTAATCTGTTTATTCATGTGGTTAATCAGAATTAGAATTTAAGTGCATCAATTTTTCAAATCATTTTGAGATAATAGTCGATTCTGAGCCATCAGACTGCTTATACAATGGCTTTTTTGTGAGATGCAGTTAAAAATTTGTGAGATGACGCAATGGACGCAGAAATTGAATGAGTCATGGCCCTATTTCATTTCAAGAATGATAGTTTCAAGAATAGTATTTGTCATTCCTTTCGGCTAAATTCTTTTCATCTATTGATAATCTTACGAAAACTACCAGAAAATTAACTTAATTCCAGTGTTTCATGTAGCTTCTTGTTTTGGACAATGAAGATATAAATCATCGGGTGGGAAACCGTTTCAAATTGAAACCATACTGTAGAGAATACCTTTTCCGTAATACATATTAAATAATACAGCAAAGAAACTGAAAGTGCATTTATGTACGTTACAATGACTTCAGCAGAAGGGACAAAGCTGGTGCTGAACAGAAAGATTTTTAATTCAGCAGAAAGTTGTCCTTAACTGATCTAATGTTAATTTGAAAAGGTAATCTAGCTATCCAATTTCTTTCGTCAATTCATTAGACATGATTGTTACAATCAATTTCCCCATCCATAGCATCAGCCGTCTTGTTAGTGTATTTTTTTCTCTATCTCGACCTCACCTGAATGATTTGCACGGCTGGACCACTGAGTACCGAGTGGACAAGAACTTCCACGCTGTACCCTAAACTAATGATTCATCTCAGGGCTATGCCAATAATGCATTTATTAAAAATGAATCTTATCGCTAGTACTAATGTGTACTATTATTTCAATGCAATGTTAACTTTTGACCAAATTATACTCAGACCATGCACGTACAAGCTACCATTTGGAGCTTTGGAATCTGTACGATAAAAATGGATAAAGCATATCAACTTCATAAAAAAACATAGTAGTTTATGGATGACAGAAAAATCGTTTCGGAGACAAAGAATATAAAAAGAAAGATTTGATGTGGATAATAAAGAGATCCATCGAACGTGTGGGTAAAGTGGAACAAAGGAAAAATTAGCGAAACAAAAGGAATGTTGAACGGGAATGCCAAAAGTCGTGCCTGAAGCGGTGAGCAACGTGGCCTGAGGTACGTACTCCGCCCAGAACGTGAAGTGATCGACAAACTGAAAAAAAAAACATTCCATCATCTTCCGATAAGGTCGTGTTGCCCTTGCTCACGGAAATGGGGATGAAAGCGGTGAAACAATTGCCAATAGTAAAGTACTGCAAATATACGGACGGACGAAAGAGTGAAAATTGCACGTTCGGCACGCAAGTAGGAGGGCGGCTAGGGATGTGGGAGAAATTACTGATTTCCAACCAAAGAAGGAAGGAGGCTGGCGGAGGTTCAACACAAGGAATCTCCATCGCTGGGGATTCATTTCAAAAATAGCTTGCAAAATGAAATTTTAAATTTACTATCCAAAAGCTTACTGATATACCTACTGCTACATATTATATATTTTGGATTTATTTGCTAAATAAAATGATTCAACACAAGCGATCTTATATGCATTTATTTTAGGTCAATTTGTTTTAGTGACATATAGGCAAGCGCATTGCGGCCTGAAGTACCTTTCGCCATTATTGTATTACATATGCACAGTTAAGTAACTTTCACGTGCCTAGAAGACGATTGGAGAGATTCTTTGTTACTTCATGTTTTCCAATAGGATAATGGGAACGGCAATCATACTAAAACGTTCAATGAGCCAAGTATACCAGAAAATAATAAATTTTACTTCCGCTCGAGCTGGAAATATTTTCCTAGGGAAAACAGAGTTAATAGTCGCTCATCATGTTTCAATTCCAACGTAACACGCTTGACATTTATCAACTAATTTGAAATCAATTTTAATAATTTCATTAATAGGGACCAAAGCAAAAGTGAACACTTTTCTGGTTGTCACGTATTTGGCTTAGTCTAAAAATGTTAAGGGTAACTCCCGAGCACTTAATATTAAAACAACATCTCCGAAAAACCAAAAAAATATGGTTAACTTTTTATTAATATCCGCTATTCCCATGCTGAGGTGAGACCTCTGCAGCAAACCAACGAACAGATCCGGGATTCGTGATGACCTTCGTGGTCAGACATCATTCTCTACAATCTAACTGACCAAAAGGGCATGAGTGAGCCAATATATGATCTAGCAGAGGAATAAAACATACCCAAGAATCATAGCACAGCGTTGCAATAGAGCATAGTACTACATGGAGTTGCCATTGAGTAAGAACACTCGATATAATTTTTTCTTCTTGCCATAAATTTTATGATCGATTGGCACACATGATTTACAACTTCTGGTCCTCTCTGTCTTTTGCTAGTATTTTCAATTCCTTAGGAAGTTTTTCTCTAACTTGTCTCTTCTCTTATTAGGGCTTTTATCTATAATCCTTCCACCAAATTTATTAAAAATTCCATTTTTCTAACAATAAAAGTATGCATGTAGAAGAACATGCATACCCAATCCAGTTTTCTCTTTTTGTTTACTGCTTCGATACTTTCTCCTTACTTTCACTCTATTTAGAACTTTTCAGCATTCACTTAATTCATTCAAGATATGCTTTATGATCTTATCCAGCACGACCTGTAGAGGACCTTTATTCTCTCATTTTTTCTTTCAACAATTATCAATGTGAGAAAACCTTTCAAGGCCACACCTCATGTGAAACTTTATATAAACTTCCTCCCATTTTCGACGCGTATGTTTTTAGGATCCAATTGCTGTTTTTTATTGAAAGCAATTATTAGGATAGTCATGGCAAGGGCTGAAGCATGGAGTGACCGAAGTTGAAGAACTCTTGAAATCAGTTGGACTTACGGATGATAAAGCGTTGATAATGCAGCCAGCCAATGGGATACGTTCGTTACTTTCGCGAATTTCAGAATCAGTGGGATAGGTATGGGATAGAATAAGCTGAAAGAAAGCAAAGGTAGACGAAGAAGTTTTTGCAAAGAAACGAGATTTGATGAAAATAATCTTTAGTAAAATGTTGGGAAAAGACTGGAAAAAACTTCAATGCAAAGTTTTGCTTTTTTTTAGAAAACTGGTCGTTGAAGCAGGAGGGAGAGCGTGAATTGGTGACTTCTGTTATATGGGTGTGGAGAAGAAGAGAGAAAAGACAATGGACAGAAAGGAAACAAATATTGAAGTGCTGGAAAAGATAGGAAGAGAGAGACAACTTTTGGGAGAATTGATAGAGAGTAGGAGAAGCAATGGGATGCTTAAAGCGCCAATAGAGGGGAGATTGCAAGGAAAGCGAGTTGGAGGAGGGAAGAGATTAAGGAGAGTAGAAAGTGTGCAGAGGCAGGTACTGAGTTATTTTAACATGTTGTACGGGGTCTAAGGATATTTTGTGTCAATTTAGTCAGGGGCTGTGCAGTCCTAGGGGCCATTAAAAACACCCTAAGCCGATAGACTACAACTTATAATAAAAATTCTTGAGCTAAGCTACAGTATATTTCAGCTATATTTTTATTATTTTCTATGATTTTGCTTCCCAAATGCGTGTTGCCTTTGATTGCTTCAGTTGGACTACATCTTCTATGTCTATAATTTTATGGTGCTGCTGTTTCAAATGGGTTTGGTATGAATATTTACGTCTCTAAGGGTGTAAATAGACATGCAGTCGTTAGTTTAGCATGTGGTTTTATTCTGTTTTACGGATGGTGGCTTAACACCCCACGCCAAACGGACTTGCGGCGGCCAGTGGGTTATTATGCAGATGTAGAGCAGGTGTAGTGAATAAGAAGCATTCTGGACGGCTTGGAAAACTAATTTACGTCATTCACTTATTTTAGGTTTTTATATTAACCGCTAACTTTCATGGACAGAACAAAACATTTATCTTGTTTTTCTCTGTATTTAATATCTGTTTTTATGGTTCTCCCCTGATTTGAAGTGGGCAGAGCATTCTACCTCCGGTTAAAGCGGAGGAGGCCACGCTGAAATCCGGGCGATACTCAGCTGTGAACGCGTGCTTGAATGCGTAATTTTTTCCGGATATTTCAGATACCAGATATTTCAAGGAAGCACAAGCATAGAAACTGGCTCACTACATGGAATATTTGGACTATAATAGCATAGCTCAGTACAATTTGGGTCCTGTCCTCCAAAATCAAGCAAAACCATGGTTAAAATAATGACTCTAGATATTGCTACTGCATCGATATGCACGTATCGATATTCGTGGCCACAAATTTTTCTGCTCTTTTCTAGATGGCTTCTTCACAAATATCTGTATTTATCTTAAAAATTGAAGAATCCCGCGCGGATCCTGTAATATATTCAGTTATATCAGAAATTAACTTTCAGCGTTCTTCAGTTTTTATTCTGAAGAATATGATATAACCGAAACCTTATAAAATACAGCAACTTTCATGACTCATGGTTCATCCATTCCTAAATTCGCTAGGAGGAAAGGCGTAGAACTCCACGGACGGGATTTCGATGGCTCATAATTCGAGGTGCGAATTCTTTTGCCTCGGCGTGGGTGATGAAGCCGTGAGAACTGGTTAGCACTTTTAAAATGTCGCCTTAACTTAGAGACGCCAAGAACCGAAACAGATTTCAAACTGCTAAGTGATAGAATCGTTCAGCAGTTGAGTCGGTGACCGCTAGTGGCACAGGCAAGTAGGAACTGTGCTCGCCGTAGAAACTCATTCCTACTGAGATCTTCGATTTGAGCATGATAGGGGTTTGGGGTTTTGGGCGTCAATTCGTGGAAGAGGAGGATATCCATTGAAATGAAGACCTTCATACTTCTCCACGGTCTTTTTAATACACACCGAGACCGGTTTCATCTCAATACGGCATCATCCGGCAACTTTTTATACCAGATGATGCCTTATTAAGGTGAAACCGGTCGCAGTGCGTGATAATAAAACTGTGGAAAGTACGCAGTCCTTTATTTCGCGTGAACCTGGTTGTTAGTTGATAGGAAGTAAAAAGACTGAAAGCTAAAATAATTGTAGAGAAACAGTAGCGTTTGATATCTGCGAGCACAACAAAAATAATCCGCGTACAATCTCAAAATAGTCCGAAAGGACAATTTTTCATATAAAGCATTACTCACTTAAAATATTCCAAAGAACAATGAAGAAAGAGGAGAATATTTTCAATATACCTTCCAAACTTATTTGCAAACAAATTTGATCATTTACATTATTGTTAAGGATTTTATATGGAATTCATTTATGAATTATGAGCCATTACAGCTTAGAATGAACTACGTGATTCGTGATTTTGTTCTTCTACCATGTGCACTAAGCTGGAATTGAATTCACAGAAAATGATATAAGGCAATATTCTGTGAATGAAGTAGTAAGGATTTTTGGATTTCTCTGTGTCATTGACGCTATCGACGCATAGCATCCCAGGACCTTCGCTTCTGCACTCTCCAATGGACCACAAAAGCTTGAATAAAAATATTGTTTTGACCTTTTTAAGGCTTTGCGAGGTATACAATAAACCTCGGGTAGTATTCAACTCGCCCAGATACAAAATTCAATATAATTGCGGGTGTTAATTTTTTCTGGCTTAGTCTCGTTATTGATAGAATTTTACATATAAACCGTGTAAAAATGAGTAATTGAATCAATTACCATCGTCTAATTTCATTAGATCGTAGCTCACTTAAAGGGGCATGCATACGGAGCTTCCATAGATAAAACAAACGCTCAGTTGATATTTACGCTTGTTTATCTCTATTTGACTTTTGTGCAGAACTGTGGATGCTACAAAAGCGAGCATACGAAGGATTCAATTGTAAAAAGAAGTTATTATGTGAGCTATTAATATTTTAGGATAATAATATTCATTGATTTAAATTACAATATAATTGAGGAAAAGATTAAGATACACTAAATGTTAAATACAGTTATGTAACCCAAAACTCTTAAATATAGTTTGAAGGCTTTTCCGCCACGTAGACACAGCTTATGTTTAACATTTTGATTTCGGAGAAGGATCGTGAGCGAGTATTCTAAATCATGAAATACGGTCAAGGAAAAAAGTAAGTATCTACAAATATGGATCTTTAAGTTGTCAACTCCTTGGAAAGGAGTAAGTTTAATCCTCCTTCCTTTGAAATAAGACGCGCTTTAGAAACATACATGTACTATTTCTCTTTTTCGTGGTATTTGTATATAAAACGTATCTAGAATGAATAGCCGGTCTTTGTACTATTAAATAAAAAATAATACTAAATGAATACCATTTGACAGTTTCATGTAGTTGTAATTAAATTAAGTAAAGTAAAATTTCTTGACACTTGGATAATATATTTATAAAATGTATATATTTTTCTATCAATCATCTGGCATACACTTATGCAAATATGGAAATCCATCTTCTAGTATGTTGTCCAAGCTGGAAACGTTAAAAGTTTTCTGCTAAAGACCTCATTTAGTAGACCAGTGAAATATCTGACTTACAGCATTACTCACTTGAAGTTGAATTTTCTTGTTCGTGTCCGGGGTAAAGCATGTATCGGTTTATTTATACCGACAACAACCCTAATTATCCGCGTCCTTCATTTCCCTACATACATCTAGTGGGTCGCAATTATTCTTCTCCCGTTCATTAAGTGATACAGTGCCAGGGGGGAAAGAAAACTTTCAGAAAGATACAGTCGGAGAATGGCGTGAAAGAAACTTCAAATAACTTACTTAAAAAGCCGCTACTTTCTACATAGCTTGACGCAGAAAAGGCTAAACACGACCTGAGCACTTGGAATATAAGTCTCAAGGAAATCTTACGAGTTTGGCACTCCGCCTACTTGAGTCTTCTTCATATTTTAATTCAATTGAAACCCGACCAATGTTTTCTGTGTATTTCCCCCATGACATCTCCGTGAAAGTTTTACCTTCCTTTTATTTATGAGTCGCACGGACACCGTCAAGTTAATCAGCTTATTTATTTTTCACGGCGTATTGCGGACTCCGTTAAAGAATCTCAATGAAAGTTTGGTGATTTCGTTCGCATGATGTAATTCTATACCATACGGGAGGACGCTATGTATTTTAGTAGGTCAAGAATCCTTGCAGAGACCGCATTAATGATTTATCTAAACGTGAGACGCTATAAAGTTGAACAACCTTAAAAGTAGCCGAGTATAAAGTTATCGAAGGACATCTCCTAGATTTTCTCCAGTTGTACCGCAGTTAAGACCCGTCAATTTACTGTGGAGGACTATCTAATTTTCCATGATGGTATGTGTGGGTCATTAAGACCACGACCTCTCGGGAGTGTTCTCTTACCCCTCTCGGTGTACCGTTAAGTGACGTCACAACTTCACCGACTAAAGTTAACATCATTTTACTAGGAACACAGACATTGTCTTCCATACTTGCGCTCTGCATGAGCAAGTACTTTGAACAACTATTATCCTGTTTCATATATTCATGAGGAGATAGATTAATCTTCCGAGAGAGTTATCAGACTTTGAGAGCTATTCAACCTTCGCAGCTAAGAGGAGATCGCATTCCTCGCCAGAAAGGGATCTCTGGGATATGGCGGTCATTTATGGACAAAGTTTAAAACATAATCATTTGATATACTTAAGCGTGTCAGCGATTTAAATTTTGAGCACCCCTAGATAACTGTATTAGACCAGTGTTAACATATGTGGAAGTATTTGAGACATGATTCAGGAATTCAGTGGTGAATTCACTTCTGAAGTTAGGCTGAATGATTGCTTATACGCATAGTGCATACTGTTCAAACTTCGCGGAAGTAAAATGCACAGTGCATTCTGCCAACTGGTCTTCATAAAATAATTCTTCAATAGCTGACTTAATATCGATCTTAATATGCATTAGTTAATGCAAAGATTTATAAAAAACGGGATACGCATGTAAAGCAGCTTCAATCAATGCCACCAAGTTCTGTTGTTTATTAGAGGGAAGATTACAGTAGGTAAAGAATTCAGGGTCGGATTCTCAGGAAATTTTCATTCTTCATGTAAAGGCAAATTGACGAATTACTCAAATCTTGCCCAAGAATGTTATTCCCAGTGGTTATGGCAATTATTATTTCATAGCACTCTGAACGCCACCGAACGTGTTTGTGGCAGGGAGTGATTACACAACATAATACTTTTGATTCAAAATACTTTTCCTCCTTTGCGCGGTCGGACATTTTCTGATTCTTTATCATTCGTGAGAAAAATTACATCTAAAATCTATCTGTTCTGCGTTTGATATCTCTAGTTTTATTTAAATGATCTTTCCTACCGTAAAACTATGGGGGTCGTAAAACATTTTAAACATCTAATTTATGCAAGAGAATTAATTTGTAATATAACCTTAACTCCGTGAATGATTCCCAAAGCAGTTCCTCTAATGATTCTGATACCATTGACGTTCATAAACATTCTTTAGAACAGATCCTGACTTTGGAAGGTGCTAAAAACTGAGAGTAGTTTGACTAAGCAATCCTAGCAACCAAAATTTTGGATAAGGATAAAATGCATGCGAAACCATGGAGTAAATTTCCTCCGAAAATCGGGGTCGGATTGCTTTCCAAAAATAGGTCAAATGACATGGATTATATTGAAAATCTAATCAAGCGTGCCGCTGCATTAAATACTTTTTTCTGAGGAAAACAATTCCTTCCTACGTCGACAGGAGTAAAAGTAACGGCAGTTACCACATTAACAATTAAAAAGAAAATAAAATTTCATCGTCGCGGAATTTGGTAATGCTGGGATTTAGAGACGGCAACAGTCGATGTCATTTCATATCATCGCTCTCTATTTAGTGAAAAATGAAATAATTATTATACCATAAGTTATCCTAGCATGATGACCGTTTCCATGACGATGGCACCGTATAAGTTTGACAAATATAGAGCTCGGCTTGCACCTCCCGAGTTCCCCCCACTCCTTCTTCTACTTTTTGATGATTAATGCACGGATGCGCCCCCTAACACGTTGGTGAGGCGGCTAACGGCTACAAAAAAATCTCCTTCGCGATCGTCCCCATACACAATTGTGTGTTCCGACGCCCCACCGCCCACCCTTCTTCCCGAGTGAATCCTTCTTTTTTGTTCCCCCACTCCCCTTAGGGGTCCTTTGCCGCAGCGACAGCCTTCCCCCCGACTATTCCCACCGTCCACGCTTTCCTCACCCCCACCCCCTTTCCTTATAATAGGAACCACCGCTCCCACACTCCCCGCGTCATCCAAAATGAATCAGGAGAGAGAAAGTGAACACGCCCGGGCCGCATGCCCTGAATTAATTCCGCCACGTGGCGCTTGCTCCCATTCTTCCTCTCCCCAAGCCCCCAAGATTGACCCCGTCCCCAGCGTCCCTCAACCCCCTCTCGCCCTCCCTCTTTCACTCATGAGTCGCCTGCCGAAGGAAGGAATTCGACAAAAAAAGCTGAGATGACACCGGGCGCGCGTCGTCTGGGGACTTTTCCGCCGGCGAAACGCCGGTCGCGGCCGAGGGTATTGGGCGCACCTCCCGCGCGCAGAGCAGTCTCTCCTCCTCGCGTGATCGCCGTCCTCTTCACTTACTCCCCCACAGTGATCAGAGCCGCTTTTTTCCCGGTGATGATTATTCTAATGTCTTGCGTTCATTTTTAAGTATTCCTTTTGCTGCGTTTTCAGTGGCTATTATTGCTTTGTGCACATGTATTTGCATCAAAATAACAGGGAGCATGGTAGTTTACTTTGGGCTACTGGCCGGAGGGCCCCGGGTCCATACCCGGAATGCGTGGATTTCAAACGTCTCAGGGCTCGGTTCGGGGTGAGTTTATCATCTCTCAAAATCTACCTTCTAGTTGAATACTATTAATGGGTTGATTGATCAATTTTAGACGTATGTTATATTCAGGGTTGCCCTCATGCAGCATACATGTTACCATATTTCCTTTTCCATTCATTTTAGTTTCGTTTGCGATAAAAATGTAGCATTTAGAAAAATATCGTTCGGTGGTTTCACTCAGCTTTTGGTGGCCTTCCCTAAAATCTGCTATATAAAAAAAACCATACGCACCATAATCAACCCAAAGGTCGGTTTGGTAGGTGATGGTAGAATTTATCCAGTGCTAAGCCCGACGGCGTGTGAAATTCACACATCAGGGTAGGGGGACGAGTTCCTTTCCCTGTGCTGGTGATGGTTTCTCAGGAATTTCTGGTACCCGACAAATCGCATAGCTTGGTTGGACCTGTGGGTACCCAGAGAGGTTTGCCCGGGAATCGAACCCGGGCCCTGTGGCTAGTAGTCCAACACTACTCCTGGACTACCGCGACCCACATCTACTATAAACCTTACTGATTACAATTGAAATATATTTTGATTTACTTGTTACCATAAATAATTTTTAATAGCGAACCAAAACTCCTCACAAAGTACTCATAATTATCACAATCGATCGATATATTTCATGTCATTCGTTAAAATATGTTCCGCTCGCACCAATTTTAACACATGGCTCAATTTACTCTATGACTTCATGTGTCTACTATAACTAGCAGGAGACTTCGCTTTATATCGTACTTTCCAAATTTGAAGTTAATACCGAGTTATACTTTAAGCCAGCGATTAGTACTTTAGCTTTCATCACGCATGACATCATCTACATCGCACGATTCTGTTGGGCATTAATGCCACTGCAAATATGGTTACAGAAATATTAGTATATACGTCAAAAAACTGTTCATAAGGCTTCGATAATTTCTCTACCATCAACAAACAGTTTTCATTAGGATAACAAATAGCCTTTTCCGCCAACAGTCGATAATAGTCCATATCATATGACACTGAACCATCAACACAAAGGCACGTTTTACAAATATATCCGACAAAGACAATAAAACACTTTTATCATATACAGGCAGGTAAATTGGTTTAAGTTTGGCTGTAATGATAGAGTTTACCAGTTGAGAGTGCTTTCACTTGCTATCAAGATAATATTTTATGGAGTTCCAAAAGGCTGGAACGACGACTCGCACCTGCCATTTTGTGACACCTGCCAACGCTCATTCTTTTGAAAATTTGTGATATCCGAAAAAGAATAAGTGAAATTCGCTTAAATCTTTCGGCAACAAATCTGTCAATTGCTTTTTGAAAGCGCTGCGAGTTACAATAGCAGAAGATATTACTTGCATGTTGATGAGGTATTTTTAATCGAAAAAAAGCCGGTTTAGCTTATGCGTTCGTTGAGTCAAATATATTTTTTTTACCCGGGTGCCAATGACAGCTTATGTTTTCAATTGCAGTTAGTTGAAAATCCATTATAAATAGGAGATGTCTTTCTTAGTGTATTGTGTATTAGAAATCTGCGTTTCCCTTTTAGAAACTGTGTCTGAACCTCCAGCAATTCACTCAATAATTGAAGCCGAAACGAAATGGAGTTTAAGGTACTACGTTAACCGTACGCAATGCACTTTGAATGAAAGGGATGCCCATCCACAGGGTTAGAAGGGCCCTAACGGAGCCTGTTCAGTAATGCAAAAGTTGTTGGACCATTAATCAATAAATGCCTTTTTGGATATTCACGCGCTAATCCCAACAAATTCGTAGAAATGCTATTACTTGATGAATATTTTATTTAATAATTTTAACATTTTTATTTTTCAAATTTATGCAGTTGTTATGTATGTTTAATAGATAAACGTGAATGATTTTATGAGGATTTTTAAAAAATATTCCCAATGGTTCAACTTCTAATACCATCTATATTGGCATACAGGGTTCGTCCGGAAAATAAGTGTACTGACTACTGATTTTTTCCCGCCGCTCCAGGCGCGCCCAGCACCGCTCTGACGAGCTGCGATTGGAGGGGGGTATGTTGGCAAGCGACGCTGAAAAAGGCAGTCGGCTCTGAGCTGTGGTGTAGTGAGGAGCTCTATTAACGCGAACCTCCACGCTCGACCCACGTCACGGAACGCGATGCCGAAGCAGCGTTATTCCATCAAATTTGCGGTAAAGCTTGGGAAATCGTCTACCGAAACTGTCGGTATGATTAACCAGGCTTACGGGGAGTCAGCCATGTCCAGAAACATGATCTTTCGGTGGCACAAGATGTTCGTGGAGGGCAGAGAAGAGGTCGACGACGAGTCTTCGAGAGGTTCCCGATGATGCCTTCGCGGGAGCGTTCCAGGAATGGGAACGCCGCTGGAACAAGTGTATCGACTCACAAGGGTCCTATTTTGAGGAATATTAGCTTAAGATATGTAAAAGTGTAATACATTTTTTTTCCTGAGCTCAGTACACTTATTTTCCGGACGAACCCTGTACGTCTCCCGAATTTAAAAAATAGGAATCTGAAATGTGAGCTCGGTCATGGCCTAAACGATCCGTCCATAATCTGATCCTGCCATCAATGATCGAAGTTTTCTGTACAGGTGGTCAACTTAGTGAGTATTAGTTATATATACTACTTAGTTATATAAACTACGTCACGCTGCGTTGGAGAGAGATAGATGAAGATAGAGTAGCTTGATTTAGGACCGTACCGGACGGATAAGTCCAGACAGTAGGTATATTTTTCTTTAAACTACAAGTCTATCTGCAATTCCTCTAAAATCAAGTGTGAATGTCATTTAAGTCATGTACAAGATGATGTTACACTAAGTTAACATTTCACGAAACAGAATTTGATAAGATGTGTCAAATATGAGCAAACTATAATAATTTGTAAATTAACTTATAGTTTTTAGAAACTGGTCCCTGTCATCCATGCCATCGCGAGTTAGATCCTTGACTCCGCTTGTAGTGGCCAAAGAAAGATAGGGTATCCCTAACAAACCTCACTTCCTATAGAATCGCTGTAATGCTATAATGAATATGCCAATATCATGAAATGTACTAATAGATTGAAATATAACGTTTTAAATTGTCCAGGATAGCCTTCACTAAATAGGGGTATAGAGTAGAAATATTTTTGCACAGTTAAATTACGATTATATGCCGTTGAAGTCACCCGTTTCAAAAATGGTAGATTACAAAGTGTTAGTGTACCTAAATATTAGCTTTGATTTTAAGAGAATTAAATATCGAATAAACTTTGATCTACATTGTTAATTTCTTGACATTATTAAATTATTATTATATCTTATTATGGACTATCTGATCCCTCCCCCATCGATATATTATTGTGTCAATGGAAATCTGACAATAGTTATGCATGTGCCTACCAGGGAGGGAAAATATTAACTGGTTGTATTCAGATTATTCAATTAATGTATATTGACAGCCATGAGTTTAGAGTTTAAAAAACACTCGACATCAACATTGATATTTTCCAAATGAGGCGGATAAATATTTGTACCGTCTATAATTACTCCTAAACATTTATGTCTATGGTCTGCTACCTCCGAGGTATCTCTAACCATATCAATCCTAATTCCCGTTGCAAATATGAGCTATCTCTGTTGATAATTCGCTTTTACAATATAAATTTCTTAGAGTGGTTGCTCAAACGTGGGTCAGACAGACCCGGTGCGACTGAGGGCCGGTGATATATAACTTTAAGTGACTCTCTGTTAGAGTCAAGTTTAAGCTTTAACTACCTGATAGACATGAAAAGTGCATTATGACATTATGCAACCTTAGGCACTATTAAACACACAATTTCTTTAGTATTAGGATGACGGATCCAATGAACACTAAACTGAAAGTTATTGAATTAATATGGGTTGTGTTCCGTTTCGGGAAGTTTAATATGGTATAATTAACTTCAATCAATCGACATCGTGGATGAAATTACCCTTAATTATGGTAATATTCCATTTTTGCCATTAAATTCATAAATTGTGAACGGAATTAGTATATGATAATAGGGACAAAGTTCGTCAATTAGCTTGACTAATTCTCAAGTCGAAATACTACCGATATTTTCACATTCGCGTAAGCTGAATACTATTTAAGTTTCTCCGCATTACTTTGAATTTTACATAAAGAAGATTTTAAAATACGCGATAATTTCTACGAAGTTGGTCACATGAATCCAATGAAATCCTGGCGAGTTTTATTATTTGCTGCCTTAACGCCTAGACTCATTTGTGTCGTAATATCAAGATTTCTCCCGTAAAAAGTTTTATCTCTAAAATAGTCATGCCCAGCGTTTCCTTCATTCAGTATGCACCATCATCGTTCAATATCGCTACTGTATATTTATTAAAGGACGTTTTAAAAAAATTAAGCTACTACATAAAATACAATATACCACACATCAATCAAATTATTACACATATACCTTACATCTATTCTTAAAAGTATACACTCTGTTAGGAAAGGGCTCGAATATTTTTGCAGGTAAGGTGTTCCAATCAACAAGTGTTCTATTTAGAAAAGAATTTTTTTTAAATTTGTTCTCTGTGCCCGGCATTTTACCTTAAATTTGTGATCATTTCTGCCTATAAAATTTGGGTTCCCCGCCTCTTTCCTAAGATCTGCCCAAGCTTTCTCCCCCTTCAGAATTCGGAACATTCCACAAAGTCTGCTTACTTTCCTTCTAGTTTAACGTCCCATCCGACGGACGTCGTACTCTGTCAAATTTCTCTCCACAAAGCACCTCAAGTGGGGATCGGGATACCACTGAAAAATATTTGCCAACTCCGGTATTCGAAACCTGGCGTTCTCGGTGGGAAGTATGTACGTCAGCCACCGCACCATCCCGATCCCCTCACTATTGGTTCTTAGGTATCTCCGCTTTGTGTGTTTTCCACGCACTGTGTTAAAGGCAGCTTCCCATTATCTAGCGCCCATCTAATTCATCAGGAGGCCGTCCTTTCTTTCCCCGCGACTGCATTTTGCACCGATTAACTCATAATTACATCCGTGGCGTGCTCATCTGCCCTCCAAGAGCACGCCATCCACTCCACGTTCTCCATATGCTCCCGCCGTATCACTATACCTAATCATCCCGGCTCGTCTTCTTACGAGACGCGATGGTTCCCATCGAGAACACCAACTGCACGCACCGTGCACTCCTCCACTCCTACCATCACAGCTGCCTATAATTACGCATCTGAACGTGGCCCGGGAAGCAGGAAGTTGTAAAAGCGATCACTGCTACGGTTTTCGACTCCCATGCTGCCCCCTACTCCACAAGTTTTGTGCAGACGGTCAATAAAGACGAGGATCAAGTCATCAAGTCCTGACATGGTGATGCATCTCACTGTTCGTGCCCAAACAGCCAGTTTCAACACGTTTTAAATTCTTTCGAATTTATTACTGTTTACCCTAACTAATCGAAGGAATGGGTTCCTCGTTTATATGCTGTGGGTCAGAGAGTTCATGTTTGCCCTCTTCCTGCAAAGAGGGAAAAAACGGACGAGTGTTTTGACTTGATTACGGACCAAATTTTGAGAATAAAGAAAAATTTCTACCGGTTTGCTGAATAGAGATTATTTCGTTTCAGTGGTACTTTGCGAGACGCGTTTAAAAAAAAATAATTTTTTGAGAATAAGGAGTAAGTAGGGACCGTCGGACCCAATTCTATGACCGAAAGCAACGCCGATCGGCTTCCGTGGGAACAAAATATCGCATATTACTAGAATATCTACAAATAAATATATTTGTTTAACAAATATACAAAGTGAAATGTCATATTAAAAATGATAATGAATACATATACGGGTAATTTACGAACCGAACACCTGATTACTTGTTTACCTTTTTCTGTTTATATTCATGACCTACTGCACTAAAAATGAGGGTTTCAAACTTCGTTTTAAAACTCTTATCTCCATTTGCACTATACCATGCCTCTTAAAAGTATATGTTTAAGTCCTAAGAGATGAATGAATGAAATATTATCGAGCGGACAGATATGGTAAGCATATATCTGTAAACGACGTCAGCTAAAAGGACGCGAAGGAAATAGAGGCGACCTAGAGCGCCTTGGAGTAGTTAGTTATGCCTATCAAGTCATTTCAAATGAAGCGACAAAAATTTATTGTTGATAGTTGTTTCCGTCCCACTAATATTCAGCGGCTAAAAATTCAACCGAGGAATGGCACTTCTCTTTGAGAACCGTACCTCGGGGCTCTTGTCTCTGGAAGTTGGATTGAAACAAGCTTTTGCGCATTCTCGCCAAATTACGATACGTCTCTTTAACCAAAGGGAGTGGTAGTAAAGGGACAGGCGAGTTCTTTCGGAGACGTGTAACGGTTCTTGGAGGGGTTTCACGCAGGGATCACGTTAATTTCTCCACTCATAAATTGGCACTTAAAGTATTCTTCGACCCAGACGTCTGCAGTGCAGTTGCTGTTTACGGATGTCGTAAATACAACCCGGTCGCCTCAAGTGCGGATCGAAAGATTAAAAATTATTTATATCCACAAGCTCACGTTTCCGCGTTGCGAGCAGGTTTTCGCAATAGAATGATTACCTTGTCCCTTGTATAGGTGAAAATGACATTTAAAACACGTGTACTGCGGCAACGTTAAATATTTTATTGCATATCATTTACAATTTATCGATGTTAAGACACTAATTTCATTGAAACATATAAGTCTTTGCGGTTAAGACGACATCCTAAGAATATATTAAAATATTTTTTCGCCAAAGATGACTGGGTAATTCGCTAACAGATTGGTTAGTAAAAAATACCTTCTACTGATACTTGAAAAATTCCAACGAAACTCTCCACTTGTAGGGTTCCAACGAAAAAGGAATGCAATTCGACTAGGAAGGACTTTTGTGAGTAGAAAGACCATTCATAGTTGCGGCTGTTGTAGTATATTTCAATGTTGATACTATTTCTTAAGATAATTGTTATATCGTTCTTTTAAAGATATAATTACAGAAATAATTGTGGCAGGTTGACTTTTAGAAGGATGACGACCCGTTCAATGACCCCACATTCCCTTGTGCCTGAAAAGTATGACATGGTATGGAGGGAGTAGGAGGAGACCACCATCGCCTCCTTCTCCCTCGACTCCACCACCCCGAGAAATGTTATATTTGTTGTCAGTATCAGTGGTTTGAAACCAATTACAGGTTAAATAATTCTATTATCATGTTCATATCAGAATCAGTTTACAATACAAAGTCTGTCCGAAAAGTAGTAGGACTAAGTCGATTAAAAAAATGCATCGCCAGATAAGATATATTCCCTGAAAAGATGACCAAGACTCAGAAGATGAACAAGATAAATTCACTCAACCCTTGTGCTACTTTGAAGGCTTTTCCTTGTGCGTGCACCGCTGCCCGCGGGTTTTCCACCCGCGGGTTCGCCTCCTGAAAGGCGGCGCCCGGAATACTACTATGCTCCCTCGCCGCGGCCTGTTTTAACGCTCCCGCCGAACTGTTGTGACGTCATTTCAGCACGGATTTGAGGTGGAGGAAGAGGAGGAAGTCTGGTGGGGTATTGTCTGGAAAATTTGAATCCTCACTCACACGGTCCAGATGCTCTTGACAGATCCGGGTGCGAGTTTCCTTTCGTTCGCCAGAGAGCACTCGCGGCACCAACTTCAAACACACCTTTCCCGTGCACATGTTTTCGGTCAAAAATCGGTACACATCACATTTAGGGATGCCAAGCTCATCAGAAACCATGTGAACACTTAATATGCGATCCCTGTCCAACATAGCCTTCACTCTTGCTAGAATTTTGTCACTTTTGGAGGTGGAAGGGCGTCCTGAACATTCCGCGTCTTCAACATCTTCACTACCCTCCCGAAACAAATAGTGCCACTCAACAACATCTGTTCTACCCATGGCGTTATCAGCATAAGCTGCCGTAAGTCTCTTTCCCGGTTTTGCCCAGTTTCAAGCACAATTTGATGGCGCAGCGCTGTTCCAATAACCGGTTCATGACGGAGCGTAAAGAGGTCACGTCATAGAGGTATCGCAGACGAATGATCCGCACTCCGAAAAGGCCAGGAGCCAACTACCACCAGCTTCCAGCCTTTCCTGAGACTCCATTTCCTCGAAACCAGCGAGAGAAGCTGCCACCCCTCCTTCCGTCTATCCGTGAAAAAATAAGTCATACTATTTTTGGGACAGACTTAGAAGATGCGGCAAACGGTATCTGGCCGAGAAAAAATTCATTCGAGACATTGAGAGGGTAGTTTGACGTTAAGGTATCAAACTGTGTTCATAACTACGGTCATATAGTGAACAGGATCACCAAATATAGAAACATTAGAAAAAAATATGGAATAGGAGAATTTATGTCTCACGGTGCTTTAAAATACCATGTGGGTTCACGGCCTAGCCAACTATCGGCATCTACGATAGCTCAGGATTGCTAGGTGATCGGGCATGCATGCATAATTAGCAACAGTTGGAGGCAACTTGTGAGATGATTCCGACACTCTTCGAAATCGGTTGTGCTCCTTACCTGGATATAAATTTGGATAAATACAGTAATTGGCAAATGGACCTATCGATCTTGTGTCTATAACGGCCCAACGGATTCGTAGAACTAGTAATGATCTGCCTTCACTATATATATATATATATATATATATATATATATATATATATATATATATATATATATATATATATATATACATATATGTACAATACACAGTAACACACAATATAGAAACACAAAAAAGAACACTTCTTCTCATTACTTCAATATCTTCAGATGAAGACGGATTGTTTCCGTCGAAATATCAAGAAATAACGTGTGAGTGTTCTTTTTTTGTGTTTTTTTTGTGTTTCTATATTGTGTGTTACTGGTTTCCCAGGAAGATCTGGTACCCGAAAAATCACATAGCTTGGGTGGAGCTGCAGGCGCCCTGAGTGCCTTGCCTGGGAATCGAACCCGCACCCCTCCGATCAGCAGTCCAACGCTCTACCCCCTGGACTACCGCGACCCACTAAATATATATATATATATATATATATATATATATATATATACACTTTGATTGAAGCATTTATACACAGAAACACAGGAAAAGGACCCTAACATATCTAGTTGACGTTTCGACGGCACGACCTTGACGAGCGCTCTTTTCCGAAGATGTTGATGTACACGCACTCACACATGTAATTATATGTATAATATCTACACAAGGTTGTCAATCCACCCTTCGATGCGCGCTCGTGCCGGTACTTGAATAGGAATTTTAACGTGCGGCACAAAGTAAAGACCCGAGAAATCCGAACAAGTGAGACAGGTTCCGAGCAGAGGCATGCACTGGGCGTGTGTGCACTGCACAATGGAAGATAGAAAGACGTCTCTCCCTGCCCTCTTCTAAACTTAGAATCGGAAAGATGGCGGGGAGTGGGAGCGGCCCTGCCAGCACGGTGGAGAAAGAAGTGGGAAGGCATTGAGGTGGGCATATCGCTGACGGAAAAGCGAACTGTTCCCACCCCATCCGCGTGCGGTCCACGCGCGGTCGGACGAAGATGGGGAAGGAGGAGGTTGGGGGGAGGGGAGGCAGGCAGTTTTCGATGCCCGAGTGAGACCCGGGTTCGAACCACAATGAAGGCGAAAAACCTGAACACTTTCCCCTCTCCTCCAAGAGGAAAGGAAGCTGACTGCGGTGGACATGTTTGCACAATGAAGTCACTCGAGTCTTCCCAAACGGATGCAACCCTGGGCGCAGGGCTGCGTTTTTCTTTCAGAGATCCCCTCCCCCCTCGTGCCGCCAATCCATTCAGAGGAAACGGTTTTATCCAATGACTCACTTCTTTGAGATATGAATCACGGCACAGGACCAACGTTGCGCCGAGCGCTTGCTCATTGTGAGCTGCGGGAGCATCGTTGCGCATTTTCTTTCACTTGGCTTTAGATCCTTCGCATGTTGTACGTGCTGTCGTTTTTCGCGCACAATTTATTCAATAACAGCTTGGAAATGAATTTGCGTTACGTTGGAAAAGATATGACAGGGCGGTGGACAAAGAAGGGTGTGTGTATGTGTATAAAAACACACATACTAAAGTACTTTATACACGCCACTTGTATGTATATATTTTTTATGTATATATATATATATATATATATATATATATATATATATATAAAGTACTTTAGTTTGCGTGTATATAATTATACATACACAATGTCCAATGTCTTATGTTCCACTACGTAACCTGATAAATAAGTTAAACATATTCTGAGGAATATAAAAAATCGCATTTAAATTAATTCAAGAACCAAAAGTATCTTCATTTCTAGAGCCAATACAATGATCACAGCAGAGAATATGCTCCTATATTTCAGACAATGTGGTGACCAGCATCTGGGGAGAAATATACATAGAGTTTCGACAGTCCAGGATCAGTGACGTAGTGAAGTTAAAACGGATTGAATCTCTGAACTCTCCTACGCACGGTCCATCACCTTTTATCATGCCAAGTAGTCTGTATATTTTTCTATTCATACTGATGGTCACCTCTTCTAGAATTCTATTCCTATTCATCTATGTTTTGATTATCATACCTTTATTAAGTGTAATTAAAAAAAAATGCGGCAAAGAGAGCCACATTTTCATTCAAATCATTTAATTTGGGGCAAGATAAGCAATTTTATTAAGAGTAATCTAACAGTCAAGGTAGGATTTTCATGGATTTAGCCACTAAACTTTATTTAAGCTATATTTCTAATATCCACTTAACACAGAATAAAAAAACTAAAACCTCTATTAAAATTGGCCATACTTAAAATCGTCATACTTCCGGCCTCTTTTCATAATGTCCAATATGCCTTGTTTTCATTATTATTCTGTTTAATTTTCCTGCCTCTGCCTCGTTTATCCAATACTCTATCACAGTCTTAAGAAATAAATTACTACTCAACATATTCTGTATCAATTTTTCTTGTGTTCTTTGAATTTCTCCAAACAACAGTTCTTCTCCCTCTCTCTTCTTCTCGAACTCTCTCCTTCTTTCCCTACGATTTCACCTTTTCCACCATCCTCCTCCAGCAACTCAAAAGCCTAAGATATACCTATTACCAATGGTAATTAGTAGAGCAAAAGGCGAGACTCCGGTGACTCCTTTGGGAAAAACATCTCATTTTGATCTAGAGCAATTAAAACGATTTTCAAATACCAAAACTTGATCTCAAACGATTTATGTCTTAATTCTTGAGATGTAGGTATCTCTCTAAAAAACCTGCCAGCACACCACTCGCCGACGTCTTCAAGAAAACGACGATAACGTGTTCAGAGGGATCTAATTACAAAACAATACTTTCTCCGCACCATGTCAATGATCGGTTAAAATAGCACATAAAAAAAGCAATGAATTAACGGACATAAAATTTCCGCGACGGGTTTACCCAACATGGTAATATAGTATGTTTTCCCCGGCAGAAAAAAAATCCTGGAAATGGCAATACATTTCAGGTGCGCAAGAATCGCGGCATGAGCCTTGGAAAAATTGGGGCATGGTGACAGAAACGAGAATTTGCACGAGGGTACACACGGACACAGAGAGATAGGAGAAGGATGGAGAGAAGGGGCAAAATGGCTCTTTTTTAATGTGACAAGAAGAATCCGTTGGAAAGACGCAGAAAGGGAGAGGCGGAGAGAGAGAGAGAGGAGGCCACGTACCGCAAGACGGAGGGAGACTTGATACTTGACCCATTTGGCCGTACACCTTCGCTTGCTTATGTCCTGCCGCCGCTTCAGTGCGCCGCGCGAATGATTCTGGGCCATAAATAATGAGCGAACCTTCATAAAACCTTCTCATATTCTCCCCCGCCCACCTCTCCATTCATCCCGGTTCCCTCTACCCGCCCCACCCGACGTTTCCCGCTGCTCAACCCTATCCGCATCTCTGCACATACCCCGCCCCTCTCTCCTCCCCATCCCCACCCACCCCAACGCGCTACGATGTTCATCCCTCCCCCTTTAGTCCCCCATTCCTCCCTCCCCGTTCCCCACATGCACACGCCCTCCCCCTCCACACACCCCTTTAACCCCATCCCTCTCTAATTGAGCCGCTTCGACACCTCTGCAAAAGCGTCAACATCAACCCCTAAAACACACGCTCCGATGATCAGCTCTTTGGTCACCGGAGCGTTGTGTATTTCGAGGGAAAGACCGCGCGGGATATATACATGCATATATATGTGTGTGTGTATGTGCGCGCGCCCGCGTTTGTGTGTGTATGCGTGTGCATGTGTGGACGAGTGCTTCGTGAGCGGCATGTACTCGCGTGAAAATTACGATCACGGGCCCACTACTTTGTTTTGAAGCCGGATGTGACTGGCGGCGACGCACTTTTTTCGGCCCCCTTCCTTCCCAGGGGCATTCCCCCACTTGAAATTTGGGCATGAGCGGAAAGAACGCAGGGGAGAGGGGTGGACGAAAGAGTAAATGTGCTTTTTCAATCGGTCATAGAACTATACACTCCAGAGATAAATATTTTTTGCGTCCCATGTTATCATCAAGATGGTGAAGAAAACATTTCTCTCCCTCCAACATTTCTTATCTGCCGTCTAAAAATTGTTAATGTCAATAAATGAAACAGTTGCATCTGTAGCGCCAACGGTCAGTTGGATGATTATGTAATTATCTCACCCCGATAACTACAGTCCTGTTTGAATTTCCATCATTTATTCTTGGAGCATTCGCGTCGTTCCTTTAAGAGTAATCGGAAGAGTTCACATTTTACTCTTAATTTAATTTGACTTTGGTTAAGATATACCCTTTGCCAAGAAATTAATTGAATTCATGTTGCCGTTGAAATTGGTCCACATATTCA
Source organism: Hetaerina americana (assembly GCF_022747635.1). Taxonomy (NCBI): domain Eukaryota; kingdom Metazoa; phylum Arthropoda; class Insecta; order Odonata; family Calopterygidae; genus Hetaerina; species Hetaerina americana. Next base: position 81,243,194 of record NW_027286985.1, on the reverse strand, counting down.
AGTGAATTTTTGCTGGCCGCTGTCAAAGTTTTTTATAGCTAATGTCCCATAATTTATTTAGACTGGAATCAATGGCACATGAATGAATCTTTTTCACCGAGCTTTCTAGCAGTGCAGTCACGAATTAAAGGGAGTTTTTAGCAAAATGGACTCGATACTGAAATGGTTTTTTTGAAGTATGTGTCATTAATTGAGTTCTGAACCCAAGTACCGACAAATATCTTCGTAAAACGGGATCACAATAGTAATAGCTAAAGTTGCGGTTCACATCTTCTATTATTTATTTCTACAACAATCTAATTATTTTTTAATTCTGTATTTGTCAACAATTTTTTGAGCTAGTTGTGGGTAGCGAAATTCAGTGTAATTTCTGTGGATCATGTGGGTATAAAATCATATAGTAGGAATAAAACTTGAGAAACACTTGAACCGCAATCTTTTTTACTAAGGTTTTAAATATATATTTACCGTTTTGCGTGTGACTGTTTGTAATAAATCAATGTTAAAATAAAATTGGGCTTAATTCTTCCGTTTGAGTGACTTTAATCCACTGTGAGTACAATTCTGAAATTGTTTATTTTAGCAAAGTTTGAAATATGTGCACAGCTCATTACTTTTAACCAGTAGCTACTGACAACATCCCACATTTATCTACTCTATTGAGATGAAACTATTCCAATGACATACTCTAATTTGCTATTAACAGATGTTTATCCAATACCCTCTATCACAGTCTTAATATGTAAATTACTACTGAAGTTATACTGTATCCATTTTTCTTGAGTTCTTTGAATTTCTCCAAGCAACATTCCTCCCTCTTTCTTCTTCTCGAGCTCCTTCGCTTATTTTTATTTCCTAAGATTACAATTTGTCCACCATCCTCATTGTGACTTCAGATGAGCATGCATTAGATCAGTCTTATTCATTATTTTTATAATCGATATAACCATATTAGGACAACCAACATTATTTAAACTAGTTTAAATAAGTGAAAGATACTACAGAAGACGAAGTCCCCTGGTTTCGATGAATAGCCTCAAAGATATTCAGGATCACCAATGGCCAAAAATTCGAAATGTTAAAATTCAGTCCCCTGCACAACTTTTTTCATTATCTAATATTTTCTTTTCATCGGGTTCCTCGACACTCGTAAAACCTTACTCTTATTAAAACTAATGAGAGTGTATTCAAGTCCCTTGAAATCGAATGAAAACAGCTGCATCATGGAATATCAGTAAGTGTGCCACTTCAGGTACAAAGCTACTTCGGGAACTCAAATACCTTATAATGTGATACCGCCGCATGGAATATCGTTCGTTAAGAAAGATAAGTCATTAAGAAGGGAATGTTTTATCCCATAAATTTTTTGCCATATATTTCTCCCATGTCCAGAAAGGACGCTATCGGTCAGTGTGCCTCATGTGTTTTTTTTTACAATATTTTTTCCTACTCTTAATTAGAGCTTAGTTTGGGTCACGGAAAGCCGTCTGCATTTAAACAGACAGGGAATAGCCGCTAAGGATAGCCCGGAAATGGGCCCTCCTTTAATTATAGGGGTTTATCAGCCATCTGCCCCACTTTATAAGATTTGAAATGGTTCCTCTCCATTTGATAATCTGTAGCAGAGAGCATAACTTATTACCATTAGCTAAGGACTGTTCCGGAAATGCTTAAAATTTACTGAGTGGTAAAGATCATTTTTCAATCGAATTGCTAGGATTCATTAAAAATATATAGTAATCATGATTTTACATATTGTGCACCAATGCTGAATACCATCAATACAATTTATAAGGATCTAAACTTCGACTCGAATTTACATCTGATAGGCGATTTTTTACAATGCTGATAATATAATTACATAATAACTATCTGTATTTTAAACAATTCTAAGTTTTGAGCATAAAATAGTAGATTCTATTTTAACATGCATGTTTGAAATAAATATCTCAGTTTTATTTTCTGCTAACATTATGGAAAACAGTATAGGGAATAGGATCGACCACCACACCATAAGTATTTTGGTCGTTGCCAACAGAGAAGCTGTAAATACACATCTACAATATGCGTGCTCGGGTAACTCTGTGTACGTATTCGACTATAACTCATATTCAGTTTGGCTTTTTTATTTAAGATATTTTGGTACCACAGCTGGGATGTGTGGCAGGGGGTGAATACACTCTACACTAATTTTGACCCAAATATGACCCCTACTTCTCCCACGGGTTAGATGTGTGTAAAAAGTGCTAGAAGGGGGATGAGTAGATATTTACTAAATATTGTTTCGTCTGATACTATTTCTGTTGACGAGGGCCCTTATATTACAGTCCTCAATACGATAGATAGAAAGCAAGGAAAAAGCTAAGTTTCAAGAATTCACAGTTTAACATTAAAGTAGGGTAATATAATTTGAATCAGGTTATACTGCTCTAGTACTTGAACAGTTTATTTAAAGAATATCTAAGTCGAAGTGGGGACATGAGATGTAATACGTAGGCAAAAGAAACATTTAATAACCCCAGGGACCCTTTTTACGGGCATAAGAAGATTTATAAAGATAAAAACAAAACGAAGAGGGAGAATGGGATTTAGGAATTTGTTACTTGACAAAAGTGAGTGAACGTGAGTAGGTGAATATTGGGGTGCAGGTGTAGAGATAAAAAAGATGAACGAAGAGGAAGGAAAGGAAAGAAGTGGGAAGTGAATGAAAGGAAATTGGTGGAGAAAATTTCACGAATGATAATGATTTGATATTTAATAAATGTGATGCTGAGGTATGTAACCCTAACTCTAAGAACTGTAGCGAGTAATACTAAGAAGAAAATATTTCGATGTGTTTGTGCTTTGCAGGGTTTATGCCCATGGACAATGCATCTGTATTTGATGACAGGAAGCTATATTGAGAAAATATTTTGGATTTAACGTTTTGTAGACAAAGTTTTAAGTTAAGGAAAACCTTATCTATTGCGGTGACTGTTCAAATTCAGACAGGATTATTTTTAGAATGCATATCTATTTTTTAAAATGCATAAGTCTATGAAGTGGCCATATTCACAGATATTAAGCACAATGTAAAGTATGTACGACAACTTGGCTTTAACCGAACATACATTGATCTTCATTTGGCTTCAATTAATAATTAACGATTTTCAAATTTCTTTGAAATGATGTCTAATTTTCCAATTTTATTTTACAGTGACAGGGGATGTAGTACTGACCGGGTTGATTCTACTGGGTAACTCGCCCCCTTGAAACCTCCATGGACGCGGCTTAGAGGGAAGCCTCTCGCATGGGTGTCATGTAAACTCTGATGGTTCGGCCCCTAGGGAAACAGACTGACAAGCGAAAGCTTATAGGGATCCCTGGGGTTTATGGATCACCAGAAGTGTAGGAAAGAATATATCGATTGGAACCGGTATAACAGATAGTTATTGATGTATGGAGTATAATTGAAAACAGTGTAACGCTGTTCCTAATGAACAATCCAAGCAAGCGCACGAACTACTTTCACTCTTTCATATACCACATTGGAGCGAACTTCTAACGTAAAGAAAAAGTTTCACAGAATACACCGATATTTAATATTTCTCAGAATTTGAAAGATTCCTAAAAAACTTTTGAATGTTGCAGAAACCGGGAAAATTTTCCCGTGACTGTTCTATTCTATTACTCACCTTAGTTATGGAATAAAAGCAATAAAATAAAATAAATGTGAACGGCTTTACTGAATTCTCGTATCGAGGTCAGAGCACCCAAACCCTAATTGTGAACGCCATTCCCGCCCTACTTTCAGTTGATATTTATCAACAAAATAAAAAATGTGCTCCATTCCATTCAGGAAGTGCTGTTGGACCTCGACTTCAAATTATTTTCTATGCTTTCGTTGGTGGAGTCAATCGCAAAGAATACTTACAAAGAAAACGAAATTGGGTCGATAAAAAATTAACGTGGTGTAATATTTAGCGTATGCAGGAGGTGCGACTGGTAACAAAATCAATTCCCTAAATGTTACGAGAGGATTCTACACACTAGTTCAGATTTTATGACACTATGGGAATATTAATGTACGAATTACTAATTGTTTGGAAAGTTTATGAGAGAAGAAAATAAGTAAAAATACGACCGCACACAGAAGAATATGCTTGAAAATGACTCCGTGCTTTTTCTGAGGAGTGGTGAGCCGACTCTCAACTTTCTCCCAGCTTCAAGCCCCTTTTTTGCGACTCAGTTGCTCGCGGTTGACAGATATCGCTATTCGTTTTCTATATATTTTCCTGCAGGTGCCTTGATATCATGTGACTCGTTACTTGTCAGGGTGTTTAGCGACACGGGGTAAATAAATATCTCATACATTTCAAGATATCAGGCATAGCTGTCTCTAAGACTTTCATTCACTTATCGCAATACCTACCAATACGCCATGGCCTTGTTCACATTTTCTCGCTATCTCAGCACAACGTGGAAGTGCCAAAATAAATACTGATGGATAATCGTACGAAAATAAGATGGCGAAAGGATCAAGTAGATATGGTAGCATTAAATATCAGACTGCTTGATGAAGGTTTCTTCGCAAAATATTGTCGACCCACGATCACCGTCAGTCGTAAATTACTACGATGCAAAAGTGTTTTGGTTTTCGTTGTCTCACATAAACTATCTTTCACTTTATTCTAGACGTGTAATTTGAGTTAAAAGGGATTTTTTTCCAAGTGAGAAAGGGAACTGAAATCATCAATTTAAACTACTCTCTCTCTGGTCGAGATTAGGGTGAGGCAAAAGAAGGAAGGGAGGAAAAATGTGGGACTAGCTGCCTGAGATCCGCACTATGAACGCCGAACGGCCTTCTAGGCAGTCCTAATGTGGCACGATTCAGGTCGCACACAGACATGGATGCTTTTAATATGCGGAAGGGTTATTGTGAAGGATATGGAGAAAATACTACACCTTTCGAAGATTACCATCGAAATTTCAGATGCATGGTGACCAGGACAGCATTTTCACTCGGGTGACGGAAAAGAAATATTATCGCTTTTTATCGGCCATTTCGGTGTCATATGTATGTGGTGGTTCCACGGAGAGTTTTTCTCTGAAAACGGCTCGAGCATATGAATCCATGTTCACTAAACATTTGGTTTACTACATATATGAGCAATCAAATGTGGCATGTCAACAATATTCATTACCCCGGAATGGGAATGTTTGTTTACATTCCACAATTGAGGCTTCAGTCAAATATTAATTGGCTTCTGGTCCGTATTTTTTTGGTTGATTCCCGATCTAAAGAAATTCATGGATAAAAAAGGTGCATGCATCCGAGTACAAATTAACTCAGCAAGAATAATCATGGCTCAGGCGAAAATGATAAACAGCCGTTGAGCCTACTTATCTGCCAAAAAGAATCATGGTTATGTTATCTGCCTTAACGGGCAAAGAAACTTAATTGTTAACATCACAAAGTGAGTCAAACGTCCATCAACTTTCTGAGCATACAAATTTTGAACCTAATAGTTCCTTTGTCACGATCCAATCAGGATTAATCATTTTGATTTTATGCATACCATCGTTTCATACTACTTGCCATTACTTAATTTTATCATTTTGGTGAGACAGAATCGATGAATCTTCTGGATCTCTTTACATCCTGAATCGATGCCTTCATATACAGGCCTTTAAAATTCAATGAATTTAGAAAATGGTTTCTACAAATCTCTTTCTTAAAATGCTACCGCAAGATATGCCCTAGGAATTATATCTTAATTATGCATAGATGAAAATTTAGGATTATCACGTTTTACTAAAAGTGCCATATGAAAATGACAGCAACTGTAATTTTAAGTTTAATATTAAATTAATATTTATAATGGCTTTCCACAGATTCGGTGTTATTTTATTTTTTATTTAGATATTTTAGCACCCTGCAAGTCATCGCTAGGGTATGTAGGCAGGGGTGAATTTTTACCCGAATATGATCCTACCAAGTTCTGGCAATGTTATTCTGATCCCTTATCGTTAGTGGAAAATTTGACATCTTAAATCTATCAGTTCTACACTTAATCTCTCTAATTTTATTGACATGATCTCTCCTACCGTAGTATGGTGGGGTAATTATACTTTTTCAACATCACTGCCAAAGAGGCGTCCTTCCAATTTATGCAAGAGATTTGATCTGTAATTAAACCTTCGCTCCGTGAATTATTCCCAGCATAGCTCCTCTAATATTTTGGATACGCTGCTAAGCATACACTACTGTGTGAAAAATAAGGAGTGGATGTTGAGTACAGGTTATCAAGGGCAGGGTAGATCATGTGGACTGTATTCGACTTAAAAAACAATAAGACTATCCGTCAGCCAGATTGACCCATGGAAATTCTGGGATGTAAAAATTATTCCAATCTTTTAACTTCAAGAAATCAAGTGTTGGCGTTTTAGAATTGGCATTTCCTTGAGAATATAAGATTACGGCATAGCGGGAAAAAATGTGACAAAATGGTTAGGATGTCAAGTTTACTGGACAAACAAGCAACGCTTCAGTTTAAGACGCACTTCGTTGGGTTGAAAGGTGTCCGCTGTTTCACCATTTCACACAAAATGAACTGATCAGGAAGAAATTTGTACTTCATTCCTGGATTTGCTTAATTGCGTGGGGTTGATCGAGCGTTTTTTGCAAATAAGGAGCTAAGAAAAGACTGAAACAAAAGGTAATATGGTATACGCACATACACGACCTGGCCCTCCTACCCTGATGTATGAATTTCACACGCCGTAGGGCTTGGTACTAGGTGAACTATACCAACACCCACCAAAACGACCTTCAGGTTGATTACTGTATCTATCGTTTACAATTACAAGGGGAATCAATATCCAATGGGAACCAAACACGCAATTTATTGTTACTCCTCTGTCGGTCGTTAAAGTCTTGCTCTTAACCGAATGAAGAAAACACTCGAGGTCGTAACTGTACCGGGAAATGAAAAGAATATCGTTACATTTCGCTGTGCAAAACTTTGTCGCGAAAACTATTTCTGGAGCGTAAAATAAAAATAGTAATAATGATGGCACTCCGTCCACTCAGCGTACAAAGTTGTGGACCTAAGGTGGCTATAAAAAGGCCGCAAATTCGGGTCGGACCTTTGAGGCGATCGAAGGGGTGGGGTGGGAAGGATTCGGAAACGCAAGACCGGTTGAGTCACTTATGGCCAACTTCGATCGCAAGAACAAAAGGACGAGTTCTTATAGGAGTCGAAAATTTTCGTGTCCCTCTCCCGGGAGGGTCACCATCCAAAACCCCACCCTCGCGAGGAGAAACGACGAACTCTCCCGTCCGACGCATTTTACAACTCACCACTCCCGATCTCCAAAACTTACTACTGCCACCATGTCCCCTCTTCCCCCACGGACGTCTCGCGGAAAAAATACAGATTTTTCTTCCCCCTTCCTTCTTTTTTATTCCTATCTATCAACACCCCATTACGACCCCCACACTTCGCTCCACACGCGCCCCTCTCCACTCTCACCCCTCCGGCGCTTATCTTACGACGGCGATCTTTCCCTCCCTATTTCTTTTCACTTTCCCCTCCGCTACCTTCTCTCCCCTCTACTACGCCCTTTTCCTCCTCCTCCGCCCAACCCGTTTCCCTTTTTCGCCGCTATTTGGGGGGCGGCGCCTCGATCGCAGCGCCGTTTCTTTAGAGGCTGACCTTCCTCAACCACGAATTCTTCCTTCAACGCATCCGACCTTCGCCGTCCCTCCGCTACGCGACTTCCCCCACCCTCACCCTCCCCTTCGCCCCCTCCTCCGCACCCTCCCCTACTCCTCGGGCCAAAAACCCTTTCCCTTCCTCTCCCTCTTTCGCCTCCTCCTTTTTATCCTCCCCACTCTCCCCCCCCCCCGCCCCTCTTTCTCTCTCCGAGGAGTGCGACGTGGGGAGGGCGGACGGAGCGAGGCGGATTTCGGAGCAGCAACATCCGCTCAGTAGTCGCCCCGACAGCATCTCCGGCCGGGGAGCGGGAGAGGGATAGGTGGGGAGAGCGGGCGCGGCTCGAATGTGTGCGTCTCGGACGGACGCCGTCGCCGCCGCCCGGGGGTGAGGGAGAGTGGCAGCGCCGACGACGGCGGGCGTCCCTGCTCCCTCGGCGTCTTCGGCGTCTCCCGCTGCTCGTACTGCCGGCGTCTCGTCCTCCGCTCAGGTGTTTTTGTACCTACTCAGTTAAATACTAAAATTAACCTTAAAAACTCACGTTCATTAACCGGGTAGGTAGGTTCTCAGATAGGAAACGAATGCCCCCAACCTAATGCATGAATTTATAACTCAGTAAGGTTTTTTATGAAGTAATTTCTACTCTTATGTATGGAGAAAGTGGGCTATCGCGGTCTGACCTATAGAATACCTCCATACACATTTATTGGGAAGACGGTGACGATTTCCAGTGAAATAATAACGGCCATGCATAAGGGATATCTTACGCACGAGAAGACGCTTGTATGATACGCATACACCCTGTAAATAATATCGCTACATGTATATGCTAGGTATGTAGTCCTCTTATTGCTTATCAACATTGCAATGATCAAACATTTGGCTGATTTCCTTGATACCAAAATCATTGTGGGACGGCGTAACCTAGTGGGTAGAGCGCTGGGGTAATGATTGGAGGGCCAGGGTTTGATTCTGGTGATGCATCTGGATGTCCCCAGCTATACCCAATCTGTATTATTTTTTGTGTAACGGGCCTTCCTGGGAACGTACAGAGCAAGAAACGCGGCACAGGGAAAGAAACTGACCCCCCATTTTACCCTGGCCAATGAATTTCATACGACGTGTGTGTATATATTTTTTTTAGGTAATCTACCGATTAAGGTAGGTTTTTGGATGGACACAACTACCAAACAAATATTTTATTACTCCTAACAAAACACAAAATCCATCTTACTCTATATCAGGCCCCTCTTCATCTCTGAGTACTTTCTTCCTCCCTTCATCCCGTCCAACATCCCTATCCTGTTCCTTCCCTTTCCTCTTATGTGTATGTATATGTATGTATGTATATATATACATATATATTAATATAACGATGATATAAATGCACTTATGAGAGCAATATATCATTTGGACGGCACAATACAACACAAAAATATAAATGAAAACACGTAAAAGGACACTCATATTTCAGAAAGTTTAAGCTTTGAAATATGAGTGTCCTTTTACATGTTTTCTATTTATATTTTTGTGTTCTATTATACCGTCAAAATTTTATAAATAAATAAATATATACTATATAAAGATGATGTAGAAGCACTCACGAGAGCAATGTAACATTTGGATGGCACAATAGAACCCAAAATAAAATCGATAACACGTAAAAGGACACTCACATTTGAGATTGAGCGTTCGGCCTTTTCTGAGGCCTTCTTCTGGCCAGGCTCTCAAAAAATATTTATCATTAATTATAATAATAATATATTATTATAAATATTATTTGATGGAATAATAACTCCGGTGATACCGACACGACTCCTCCAGGAGAGCTCTCTTACCTCATCTATCAAACCAACCTTCAGGGTTGATAACCGTGTTTTTCGGTGATACCATCAAAAGTTTCTTCAATGCTTTTCCTAGGTCAGTAGCTTAAATATAACAACACAATTTAAGCTGGTAGTAAGTTAGAATTTGCATAAATTTCTGGTCATCAAATAATGTTATACGTTTTCCAACATATTTTTCTCACCACGCTTTATTATCATATGAAAAATAAATTCATCGTTTCTTAATGATAATATTGCTCTCGTATTGAAGAGTATTCAGTCATTTAAGAGGGATAGTTGCTTAATCGAATAAATTATTAAAATAAGCATGATATGACGGCAAAATGCGTTATAATGGAATAAAAATTTGATACATTTTCGATAAAGGCTTAAACGGAAGGAGGCCTGCTTCTTCATATTCGCGCAAGGAAGCGTTTACTGATTCCCGGACGATATCTTTTATTTAAAATGTCAAATTATTATAATTTTTATTCGGATCGTGTGCTATGAGATACTCTTCCCCAGACTATTATTTGAAAACATGAGGTAACGCGCGAGTTTAATGGAATATTGTGTCCGCTATCCCAGCAGCAGGAAGTGGAATTAAGTGTGCTTTTTCTGAGGTCATATTTCGGTGCCCACCCTGTATGTATGGGGGTATTCATTTGCCTTCGAAAATCTAAATAGCAATTTCACATTCCATCTCCGATATGATACCAAGACACAATTCTCAATGGGAGAACACGGTTATTTTGCTGACAAATTGGGTTACTACGCCTACTGGATGGAGCGAGAGGAGTTTTTTTACCTAAATTCAGATTTTTCCAGAAAAATACACATATTGCCCATTTCAGGAATTTTATAGGCTCTCGGTCGGAGGGTGCATACACTCCTGCACCAAAGTAATGAACTCAAAGTGACGGTTGGTATTGAAAGGTGAGGGTGGAGCTCACTTCGTACTTAGCCCTACGGCTTGTGAAATTCAAAATTTGGGAAACTTGTTTCCTTTCCCAATGCAATTGGTGGTTTTACGAAATTGTAGTAACCAGAAAATTACACCGCCTGGAATTTAGCAATGTAGAGATTTCATGGAGAATTACAAGCATATGAACTTTAAGTTTCACCCGTAAAAACGAATATTAAATTCTTAACCCAAAGGACTAAGCTACCACACTGCCTCGGCATATGAAACAAACATTTTTTGCCTTCATATAAAAAAATTAATTTAAATGGATAAAAATAACAGTTTGGAAAATGATGCTATACTGAATATAACGGAAATTATTGCAGTTTATGCTACTCCAAGGTGGGATAAGATCACAGAGCGAACACCCAATGATATGCACACACAATTCATGAAGCCTCGGCGGAAGCAAAATTGGAGGGTTGATTGAGAGTCTGATAATAAACAAGATAGAGAAAGTGTACCATTTTAAGTAACGCAAGACAAAAAACGTTGAGCTTTTTTTTACTTGATTTAGCATTTTTCACAGGATGAAGGGTGAAAGAAAGGGTGTGAGGTCGAAGAATGATTTAATTGCAATCAAGAGTATTAAATACGCAGTTTAAGTACTTCTATGAACTGTTATGTTACTAAGATAACAAAAAAATTGAAAACTACTTCTCAATAAGACCTGTTCGGGTTTCAATTTTTATGATATGTACTTCATTTAAAAAAGCAATCATTTAAGCCAGTAATTATTTTCAAGACCCTGATTTCCGTGGAGATAATTTTATGGTGATGTGAAAGGAATGAATTTCTTTTCCTCACTATTAATGTAGAGCCGCTGATTTATTCAACGACTCAAACAGTTTTTCCTTGAAATATGCACTCAGAACAATAATTTTAATACTAAGCTCATTTCATCTTTGCCTATATCTATTTAATCGCTTGGTTCAATCAGTGAAATTCAAGGCGTGATTTTACGTGAGTGCTACGGTCGATTCGAGGCGTGACGTAGCCCACGCCCTACCGGGAACTTATCATTAACTGTCAATGAATGTATTATTTGCTTAGTTATGGGTTCACGAGAGTGAAAGCACGAAATCAAGGTTATCTCAGAGCATTGAAATCACGGATATGAAGCAATCTGCTGACGGGATAGCCAATAGGATAGCTACGTTGCTCAACATGAATAAATTACGCGCCTTAAATTCTATTTTTCGAAAATGTGAAATGAAAACTAAAACAGCTCTTTGCTAGAAGCAGAAATCGCTCAATTTAGAAAATAATTTGGGTTATCCATCATCTAATGTAATGATAAAGCAGAATATTCAGGCAATGGGGGTCAGTAAATATCAAGAGAGTTATAAATGCAAGAATTGGATGAATAAAACTCAACAGATCTAGGTCTCACATATCATCAATGGATTATATGTAGGCACAGCCCGAAGAATATGCAAAGTTTGAATAAATTTATATATTCATTACTTTAAAAAGTCCATAGTGAATGTATGAAACGTAAAAATTGTGGCGTTTGTAAACAGTGTACCGGTTAAAAATATATATGCATAAGATCTTTTGACAAATAACACAATGAAAAACTCAGCATCCAAATTGCACCGATTCTCTCGATTTTTAACGAATGTGGGTAATTAGATTGAACACAGTATTCATCATGTAATTTTCATTAATGCGAAAAATTCAGGAGTTACGGTAAGGAAAAGTTTATAGCATATTAAATGGAGGGATGATTTTCCCCATGCTGAGTTGTGGAAAATCTTTCCTGACGAAAGTAGCAAATTTCAATGAGAATAGTAAGTTATTTTTCTATGACTGGAGACAAATTTTTTTTCATACAATATCAAAATATGGTATCTAAATCTTTTCTTTTCTCATTTTTTCTTTGAGTGTAGTAGCTGCTGATGAAATGTTCGTCTTCCACATTGACTCTCGTTGAAAATGGCCAAATGCTATCCAATGAACATGAAAACATTTAATTTCATTTAACGCGTCCAACCAACAAATTTATTCTAATTATAGAGCTTTTCCGCATCCGGAGAAAGTTATAAAACAATTTAAACAAGGGAAGAAAGACTACTATCGGAAAAATACATCTCTAGGCGATGATTTTATTGGTTTTCTCGTTAGTCTTTCAATACTCAGTTGTGTACATAGTATTAGTTAAGCTGTAACCCGTAAAATAAGCAATGCAGATACATAAGGGCTTCGGCATCTATGCAATGGACATCATATATGTCCGCGCTTAAAAGCAATATTGATCATCTGGTGGTGCGCATAGAGTGTCGTAGGGGATTCGGAAATTTTCCCCGATAGTTAGAGCCAGAGATCGTGTCTCCAAATGCGTATACCAATGAGTGATGTACGCTTGAAACCGGTTAGCTGTTTCAGTTTGTACTTACTACAGCAATTTAGCGTTACGGCTCAAGCGGATGAGCACTTATCATGCGATGGCGATAAAATGTGGCTTTATTAGCTTAGGGAGGGGAACTACTTTCTTGCCTGATGGTTCAGTAATCACACGTGAAAATGACCACTGAATCATTAGGGCGGATGCTAAAAACATTTCCGTCATTCAAGTGCTCATTCGAAAAATTATGACTAATGATAGGAAGCTTCAAACAATGTTTATTTTGCAGATATTGAAAGTATAAAAGCAAAGAATAATTTTAATCAGCACAAGTTTGATATGACACAATAAACGACGCAATTACAGTCACCCTATTTATGTGTCTACGATATCTTTCAGGCGCTTTCGTTAATAATATTAAAATTCTCGACTAGTTTAATGTGGGTGCAATTAACATACCTTAGCTATTCTCCAGATTTATGTACGTATACCTGCTAAATACATGACAGAATTTACTCGGCGCGTAATAATTTAATAGGCAGTGCCTGTGTATAATTAAAGAATTTCTTGGAGGGATAATAAACATAGTTTTTGCTTAGCGTGTACTAACTTGAAGCAGGAGATCGGTAATAATCAGCTTGACAATAAATTATCCAAGCCTACGTAATATTCCATGACATTGGTAAAGAACAACAAAGGCTGCATGAGTTAGCAATTTTCTCTGAAGATGGCGGTCGAAGTTTATAGAGGTTTTACAATAGTGAGGTGAGCGTTTCATAGATTTTCAAAATCGCTAATGCTTCTTTGCATTACTAATTATTAGTTTTAACTTTAGCGCACAACATTAACTCCCATTTCTTTGTAATATCAATGTAGTTGACATTGGAATTCACTTTTCACGAAGTCCTAATCAGTAGGTACTTGACCTTCCTCGGTCCGACTTAACTTTTTTCGAAGATGCCCGCCAATATGAAACCGTGATTCATATTTATTCAATTATTTCTTTTCCTGCCCTCCAGAAACCCTAGAAAGGAAGTAAAATATGGAGTTTGACGGAAAACCGAGTCAAAAAGGAGCACAGATACTGTTCAGAGAAGATTATGAATGTAGCGTAGGTCTTTAACCATAACTTCGTATTCTATTTCGAAGAAATTTGAGTAAATGTGTCAATTCTTACATTATTATTCTAAATCGTCTCAGTCCTACTACTTTCGGGACAGACCTTGTATGCTGCTAAGAAGCTGGTGCATCGTTATGAAAAGGGCTTACAAGTGAGCGGATATTATGTAGAAAAGTGAAGGTGGTTTGTAGAAAACTAAAACTACCAATTAAAACATTTTTCTAACCAATATGCATATGATTTATGACCAAACGGTTCTTACTTTTCGAATATGCTTCTTGATTTCAAAAGAAGGAAGGTTCCTTGTTTTTTTCCATTTCAAGTGTTAATTTATCCAAGCAGGTGTACAAATATTGAACAGGTAACAATTTTAACAATAACATATAATAAAGTATAACAGTGCACCTACTAGGAAACCCTGTTTTAGGCAACAAGTCTCTTCAGGGTCTTTTTCCACTGAATGTTGAGAGTCTGTTCAGCGGTAGCAGAAAGAACATTTGAATTATAAACTGGAACTCTTTTCTTCGGGATGGCGTTGGTCTGGCATTTGTCCTAGGCGGAGGGGAAATCCGAAAAACACTCCGCAGACCGCCGGCAAGGACAGGTTTGAAGAAATATAAAGTTTTTCGTCTCTATGATATGCTTCACTTGCATAATATAACAGATAAATAAATAAATAGTTCCACTTTTCACTTTCCACTTTCACTGTGCATGTTCGCATTAAGTTCCTTGTTTGAAACATCTCACACAATATAACTATGGCGTCACACGCCCTTGCAATGGCTTGCGGGGCATTGAGTGGATGGATACCAATTAATAATAAGACGATACTCTGTAATATACTTAGATGGGAAATACAAATTTCCCACTGTATTCAAGTTCATGTCACAGAACATTCATCACCTAATATATACGTCATAATAATGACCTAATATACGAGTTGATCTCGTATACACGCAATATTGCCATTATGGAATATTGCAATAATGTCTCAGTGGTGTTTGCAATTACGACGCTATAATCATGCAATTATTTCCTGCTATATCGCTCTAAGCGCGGGTTTTTGTTGCTATGGTTTTTCAGTACGGTAAATCTATAGATCTAACGTAACATTAATGGGAATTACTTTGACGTACTCGTCTGATTTCAAGCTGATTGCAATGACTAATAGGGTTTTGCTGCGAGATATTGTTGATGGATGCCAACCACTGAACGACTGTACTTTCGTATTCGAAAACTTTCAGTGTAGTTTTTCATATTCATCATCCAACTAAAGATTGATTTGCAACTAATCTCTAAGGCTGTTACCAGCAAATATTTTTCAATATGTTTTCATGATTCCTTGTGCAGGCAGCCTCTACTTGTATCAACTTTTTTCGTACAAGTTATGCATTCTGGGCTATAGGATTAGTTTACATCATCTTCTCTCAATTACCTTCTTTCATCACACTTCAAAGTACCCCTTGGGTCGTTAATCAATCCAAAGAATTTTCATCATTACTCTAAGACACCAAGTTCTCATTACCCCTATCTTTATCTGCTCCTTTAGACCATGTCTCAAAACCTTAGGAAATTGAAGTACAAATGTAAGGTTGAATGAACTGCTGTCTTATGCTCAGACTCCTACTATTAAGAGTTTATAGAAAGCTATTTTAACCATACCTGTTTTGTTTAATTACTCTAGAACATCGTATGTTTGGTGCTTAGATAAGAAATTCTTCTAATAAGCCCAGTTTTTTTCTAGTTATATTTGATAATCTTCCTTATTTCGTATAGACCTTGTATTTTTCTAGTTTATCTTGAGCTTGTAGTTCTCTATCCCTATTTTCATACATGATAGTATCCATTTCAAGTCTAATATCTTCGCTGTGTGCCATATTTTCCGCAAAACGCACCATGTTCATCCTTTCTGTATCTGTGCGCCATCTTCTAGTATTTTCTCATGTCATAATTGGCTCCTCAATTCATAAATATGATAAAGACAATGATAAGCAACCCTGTCATTCTGGTTTCTTTATTGTAGCTTCAGCTCTTCATTCATCACATCTAATTATTATTGCCCTCTCTCTATATGAAATGTACATCAATTACATATCGTAGTTTATTCTAGTTTATTTCAGGATAGAAAAGTTCCTCCCACTTTATAAAAATTTTTCCTTTGGTCAACAGTTGAAATAAAGGCTTGCTCTTTCTGTGTCCTTGTCTCTACCATGAATAGAGCAAGATTAGGCTTCTCTTATTTCTCGTCTACTTCTAAATCCAAATTGGTTGTCAGTTAAGAAATATTTCGCTTATCCTTCACGCTTCGGTGGCGTATTCTGGTCATAATCTTCGACGAAAGAACCCTAAGACTTACTGTCCAAAACGTTCAAAATCCTCTGCCATTTTCTTTTTTTATCAGGGCGATTACATTTTGTCTTAAAGTCTATCTGAATTTCTCCTCTCCTATACCCATCACTTGTTAGGTAGCCTGGATGTCACAATCTTATTTCCTGAAATTTTGATTGAAACCGATAATATTGGCCGTTCCTTGGTGCGCTGACTCCCGGTAAATTCATTACTGTATTACTTATTTAGACCTGAGATTTTCTCCTCTCTTCTAATAAACAGTACTCTCTTCTTCAAATATTCTGTTCGCTTTTTGCTCTATGCTTACGACGAACGCCACCGCTACTATTTCTACCTGTATCAATCTTTGCTCTGCATTCATGAAACTGTTGCTTACGGCTTCTTAAGTTGCATTAATATTACTTCGTACAAGGCCAAGGGGTATTTCTTTCCCAAGGTTCTTTATCTATTTTTCGCCGGCTTTCCTCGCCTTTTGGCAAATCCTATTTGTCATATTTTTGTACTCCTAAATCCTTGAATCTTTTTACATAAATCCTTCTACAATTTGGTCACCTACTAATTTCGTGATCAATGCTTATTTTTCACAGGTATCCTTTTGCCTAAAGCTTCATTCTCGTTTTCCAATAAGTTTTAGGTCTTCTCATTTTTCTTTGATCGATCCTGTGTTACTACGAATTTCCATTTCTCTCCATGTCCCTCAGGATACCAAATTTTCTTTTCTTCCTCCATTGGCTCATTAATGTTTTCTTAAGTTTCAGGTATACACGGAAATTTATTACTACTAATTGACCCATACTGTAAATACTTATACTCGGATAAATTTTGTTGTCCTTTAATTATTACGTAAATGTATGCATCACAAGGATGTGGTCAATTACATGTCTTCTTACCTCTTCTGGCCTGTACCATGTATACTATTTCGTAAGCAGTTTTAAATTAGCGTAGTTTCATCACTAATTTTAGTTATTTACAGAGATAGAAGTCTTCTCCTCCATTTATTTACCCTACGCAATATTACGAAACCTTCCCTGCCAGTTGAAATTCAGTTTTCAAGGGTATTTAGATACTTTCAGTTTATATTTTTTATCATTTCTGCGATATCACCGTCCACTTTATTCCACTTCCTCTTCTGAGTAATTCGGCATCTAAACGTGCAGCTATACGGTGTCCATGTGTTTATTTGCTAGCGTCACCATGACCATGCATCGGAGAAATATATTCATTCTCATTAAGGCGTATTATCATGCCTACTTTTGCAGTACTGAGCGTTCGATACTTACCGCTACAACAGTCTCTTTACACCTGTGATGTAGAGTCCTATCCGCTTCATATGCTTATTTATATTGCGTTTCTTTCCGTGGCCCAACATGCCAAGTCCATATCATAATTGGTTGACACATAGAATTGATGCCTTGGTTATTTTGAGCACGGCCGTATGGGGATCCAAATAGGGAACTAATTTAACCATGGTGAATTTCACTTAAATAATCTCACTCAAGTATGTTATTTAAGTCAATAAAACATGAAAGAGTTTGTGAGCTGCTGACCATCGTGATATTAACTTGGTGGTATTAATTTGGCCTTCCACGTCGCCGTCCTGTAGCTGTGAACATAATTGCTACCAAGTCTGAAATGAAATGAGTGTTTCCGTAGCGACCACCATAGTTTCTTTCTCTTCATAAATTATGGAGGGTTGCTACGTCATCCTTCTGGTAATTGATGGTCTATTGTTTGGTAAAAGCCCTTCGCCGAGTCACAGCGCCTTCGTAGGGCTTACCAGAAATTTACCTTATCCTAGAATGGAATACTACTTTCTCCGGGTGCCACCGCTTATTATCCAAGATTGTTCATTCGTTGAGTACACTCTCTTATTTTGCTGCTAACATCTCCATTTAGTGGTTCTAACTGCCATTCACAACCCAGTAAACGTGCTCGATGGCCAAGAGAAGGTGGGTCCTAACTAATGTCAAATAACATGGTTCAACAAAATTGGAAGCTCAAAGACGAAATTACTGGGAGTGATAATGAAGCGGAAACTTTTCTTCGAAGCTTCCGCTTTCTGCTGCTCCGACTACGTCTCCGATTTCAGCGAGAAGGTTTACAATGAACTGAAACTAGGCGAGAGAGATAGCAAATATATAGGAAAGTGAATTTTAAGAGTAATATTAGTAGGGATATTAGTAGGAAAACATATTCAGGCAGTGAGGTAGAGTCTTTAATTGGAATAAAAGTAAGAAATGTAGGACTCAATATCTGCGAGAAATAGCTGGACGTACATATATGTGCATCTGTATACAAGTACAGCTAGCTGCATATCGTGTGTGTGTTCTTTTTATGTGTTCTTATATTATTTGTTGCTGTCCAAGTTTTTATGTATGTATATATATGTATATATATATATATATATATATACAAGTATTTTTATTATTATGTTTTATTGGACCTAAAGGCATATGATTTCTCATAATGGCATGCATGGCGGTCTATCTCTCTAAATTTATCATTGCAGTTTCGTTTATTAATGGAATATAATGTTGGAATTATTCCCAAGATGACAGAAATACATTCAAGGGGTTAATGCTTATCCAGAAGTTGGCTTTGTATTAAATCTCATTGAATAGAGTAATTTGAAGCCTTGGTTTTATAATCATCAAACTTCCTATTCCTTCATTATATATTTTCACCCATTTGGATAGATTTTATTTATATTAAGTTGAAATTAAACTCGAACTTTATATATTTGTTTAAATCAATAAATTATATCCAGTTTATTCAGAAATTGAAGCTTTCAGCATTGGATCGAATAATCTTGAGGCGCATTCAAGATGAGATGTAATATAGAATAAATGACTTCTTTCCATTAAATCACATTCCATATCCACATGATGAAGCCGCTTTTTTAATGTATACGTGGATATTTCGAAACTGTGTTCTAAATAGCAGACCATAGTGTTATTGCGTTCCAAATCCGTTGTTAGATATGTTTTTACATCCTAAGATGCATGTGTTTGTTATTTGATAGTGTATGTATTTGCATGCATGTAACTTAATAAGGTTTTAGCATGAAAAATACGCCACTTTGGGTGTATGAGTGCGTGTATGTGTATGTATTGATTTTGCCAGTGAGTTAGTTCTTTTTTACGGGCGGTGGCCTAACACTCCCCACCACACGCCCTAACTGCGGCTTGTGGGGTTTTATATAGATGTAGTGTGGCAAAATTATTTCACATGATATTCGATGCTTATATCTATCCCTTCGTGCTTATTATATTTATTTATTTATATACCCAGCAAGCTAGCTCTATGGTGTGTGGTAGGGGGTGAATACACACCAGAATAATTTTACCCGAACAAGACCCTACCGCGGTCGAACAATGTTATTATGACCCTGTATCGTTCGTGGAAAAATGCCATCTTAAATCTATATGTTCTACACTGAATCTCTCTAATTTTTTGACGTGATCTCTCCTACCATAATACGATGGGTCCAATAATACATTTTCAACATCACTGCTAAAGAGATCTTCCAAATACTGCAAGAGCTACAATCTGTAATTTAACCTTCGCTCCGTGAGTGATTCCCAGCCTAGCTGCTCTAATATTTTGGATATACTGCTAACTTTATCACAACTACGTTTTACAAATCTAGCTCCTCTACGCTGCACGCGCTCCAATACGGCAATCAATCCAATTTCGTGAGGATCTCATATACTTGCAGAATACTCTTAACGAGGCCTAGCCAACGACAGAAAACATTTTTCTTTAACCTTTTGATCACATTTACTTGTAGTCTTCTAATAAATCCTAATTCTTTGTTAGCTCGTCCACATATTCCCCATATGTGTTTCACCCAGGAGAGATCGTGAGTGAGGGCAACGCCTAGTTATTTAACTGAGTCTACACATTTCATTTCGGTGTTCCCAAAGCAGTAGGCGTTCGGGAGGGAATTGCTCTCTATGCACAAATCTATGACAAATTAATACTCTGTCCTCAGGATCACGTATATTACGGTAAACCACTGCATTGTCGGCAAATAAACGTATTTTACTAATGACTACGGAATCAATTCCGTTAACCTAAAGCAGGAATAAAAGAGGTTCGATGACACTTCCATGGGGAACACCTAAAAATACGTCTACTGCATTTGAGCTAATTCCATCGATCACTACTATTTGAACCCGACCACTCAAAAAATATTATATCCAACCTCGGATATTTTTATCTATGCCATATGATTCTAGCTTGACCAGTATGAGGTACTTTGTCGAAGGCTTTCTCAAAATCTTGAAAATTCGCGTCCCCTGGGGCATTGCTCTCTCCCGAAATAAGAATATCATGAACAAAAAGCGCCAGTTGTGTCTGGCGGGAGCTAATTTCTCGGAAATCGGGCTGATTTTTCATCAATAACTCCTGACTATCGAGGTGTCCCACGATTGAACTGGCAACTATATATTCCATGATTTTGCATGAAATAGATGTGAGGAAAATAGGCCTCTAATTGCTCGGTTCCTCCTTGTTTCCGTTTTTAAATATGTGTGTTACGTTAGCCGTTTTCCAATCTCTGGGAACCTTATGATCTACCAACGACTTCTTTAATATTATTTCTAGATACGGCGCAATTTCCAAGGCTAGATCTTTAAATATACGAGCGGGTATTTCATCGGACCCGGAGGATTTCTAAGGCTTAATATTTTTCAACAAACGTTCTATTCCATTATATGAGATTTCAATTTTGAGCATTGGTTGACCGGCACGATTTGGTAAGCTATCGGGGGTATTCTGTGAGATATTAGTGAAAACTCTTTGAAAGAAGGAATTTAATAATTTAGTGAACCTGAATCTGTTGAACTTATTAATAATTTAGCCTTTTCCAAACTGCTGGTTACTCTTTCACCTTTATCATTTTTGGGAAAATTAGCAGAGCACTCATTTCCCTGAACTTCTCTGACGGATGACCAAAATGCTTTTGGTCTCTCTTTCAAATTTTCCACTAACATTAACCTTTTGAATTCACTAAACGCTTTCCGAAATTCATTCTTGGCATTTACCCTGAACATCTAACTGTCATAAGTGATCTCATTCTTTTTGCCGCTAGGGAATTCATCCCTAATATTTTTCATCTTGGGCTGACATAGCCTTTGACGTCGTAATGCCTTTCGAACATCTGCGTTGTACCATCTACGTTCCGTGTTATCTTTTATAAATTTACTGGGAATGAACTTATTGACTGCTGAGCGCATGATCTCAAGGGAGTGATTCCACGTATCCTCAGTATTTCGGTGATTACTATCTTTCTTAAAACTAGCAAATTGATTATTTAGCACTCACTTCAGGCCATTGTAGTGAATAAGTTAGTAAATTTTCCTTTTAGGCTTCTTATTTCGGACCCCATGTAGCGAAAACTTACTACCGGAGTAAATTTTGCATAAAAAGATTGCCACAGAAGTTCATTTCTAGGTGTTTCTGCCAGATTTAGCAGGAGATTACCCGTAAAACTAAGCAGTAACATTAATCGTATTCAGGTCGCTTGAAAGAGAGTCACAGAATATTAAATTCCTTGGAAAAAGAGTTCCTCTGCATTAACAGAAAAGCTCATCTGTTGTTCGTTATTTTAAAGACACTGATGCCAACAGAGAGATTGATTAGGCAACCTTTGAAGAACTTGAAGGCTCTTTGACTAAATCAGAAACGCTTGCATCACATAATTATTTTTTTTATTAAGTTTTAATTAAGCCCATTAAACTGCTCCCATTTGATTATAATAAATAGGATTTTTTTTCGGTTTTATGAAACTGATATTTTTAGGTTGGAATAGCTTCCCAATCACTAATTTAAAATGCAGATTGATATTTGTAATAATTCTAGATGATCATTGAATAAAAGTTATTAAAATTCTAATTTATGTGGATTTTTTCAACCAAGTGGTCCAATTAATGATTGAAAAAACGGAAAACCATCCCGGTTTTTGTAGTTTTGTGAGTATGCCCAAGGTACTACATAATAGAAAATAAATATTCACCAATAATTATGATACTCTTATTGACGTTGATAGAGAAAGCTGCAATTCTAGTTTCACACTGGTTTATTCCAGTGAATTAATGTTAGTTGACCAGTAAAACAGGCGGATAAGTTTTTCTTTTTTCTTGTATGATGCAACAGACGTTTTCTATTTCTTCATATTTAATATGTATTAAGCTGTTTAAATGGCATTTAACTGCCATGAGCTCTGCTATGTGAACGGTTCTGGCTGGTATTTAGGGTCCATAGATCTTATGTACTTTGGAAACACTACCCTGCCTTTGACACCCTCTGCATACGAGCTTTCAGTTGCCAAGATGTACGCGTTGTAATTAATGTTCAACAACAGCTATATTTTTGATATTTTGGCAATTAATTATTTTTAATTCATTAAGACTTAGAAATTAGAGCGTGATTAAATACCTATTTGATTCAATGCTCATTTTTTTATAAATGCATGGTTAAAGTGCCTTTCCGGGTTAATTCTCCTTTCCTTATATTATTCCCGCGGGAATGGATTGTCCTCGAATAGACCCACGCTTCCAACCAAAGAACATTCAAAAATTTCTGCGTGAAAATCTTACTTACACCCTTCGACCGTGCACAAGAAATTTGAAGTATTTGAAAGTTCCAGAAAAGGAAAATCGATGGCCACTATAAGATAGAGGGCGAGTAATTTATAAATGGACCCGCTGGAGATTGAAGAAAGTTGAAGATGGAAGTAATGCAAGATGGAATCAATCATAAAGTAATAATATTTTATGTGTTTAGAAATAGACGAGGAATGCAACCTTCATGGGAACAGGAATACAAATGAGGTCTAATAATACTACATGAAATCGTACGGAATAACTGCTAAAAAGAATACGAATTAGGAGGGTGGAATAGAAGATTTCTCAGAATTACCCAAAGAATTAGAGAGAGGTAGAAGGGAAAGAAATTGAAACAATAGTTTAGTATTTATTTGCGAGACATAATAATATTTTTATTTTAATCTTTATATTTAAATCCTTATTCGGATGAGAAGACAATGAGCACAATGTGAGAACTACAAGGCCATAGTCTTAATTTCCCAGTCGAGAAATATAGTAATAGGAATTAACATAGTTTAGAAAAGAGGATAACTTATCCAGTTGAAGATCAGTTCACATTTCAAAACGCATAACACCACAATATCAGAGAATACGTCCGACTCTACGGAATAAAATTGTTACATAATGTGGAATCAGACTGAAAGGATTAAACGTTATGCTTGAAATCGGTTAGGGAACGAGACTAGATTTTAAGTACTTTACTCATTCTATACACCCCAGTTGATTACAGCATCTATTTTTGAGCAATAACTTTTCACTGTTGTTGTAATCATTTCCAATATAATTACGGTACTTTGAATCTCACAGAGCATGAAAAGCTTTTGCTGGAACTGACTTCGATACTTTGTGATCGTAAATTGAACGTCATTATAAAAATGAAAATCTTGATATGGAAAATAGAAAAACTGGGTGATATGATTATAAGGTCATAAGAAAAAGTGAATTCACTCCAGAAGTGAATTTTCATGCGATGGGAGAAACTGATTGTACATCAAGACCAAGAAAGGAAGGTATAAATGATAAAGACGCAACTGGAGTTGAAATAAGCGCTGAAGTGTTAAGATAAAATCTGTCTGGAGTGGTATATTTCATGGACCCGAAAGAGGGAGTTGAATGGGATAACCTTACATGACAAAAGACTTTCCAAACAAGATTTGTAAAAATGTTTCAGAATAAGGGGCACAAATTGATACATGACGAAGGACTTTGATAAACAGCAAAAAGAGCGGAAACAAATTAGATGCTACTCAGTTAAAGTGAGAGAGTAAATAAGGTAAAAGACAATGGAAATTGAAGAGAGGACGATTAGGCAAATACTGAGTGTCTAAAATCCAAGAGAAATCAAATCAATTTATCAAGGTGAGGGTACGAATTATTATAGAATAGAGAAGAATGGAGTTCAACATTTAAATATTTCCGGATTTAAACATTTGATCTAAAATATTACAGCTTACTAAGAGCCATATTGTAGTGGAATTTCGAAATTCTTCTGCCCAGGTTTTGTTCTAACGAAAAATCGTGGTTGACTTAAGTTCGTCAGACAGATGATGTTGACGAAGACCACTGACTCAAGCCATTGACCTCCGCTTTCTTGGAGTAGACCACCGCGACAAACACAAATAAGTAATAAGTCCAAGTTATTATGACAGACGTCGCGACGCGCCCTACTAATTGACGCACACGCTTCCCCCTTTCCCCGTCCTCCCACCCCCCCGGTGACAGAGCGGCCTCCACCGCAAAGGGAATTTCGACGGGAGGCATTCACGGACTTAGTGAGGATCTTAGTACGCACACGTGTACCGCATTCGTCCATCTCCACTATCTCTTAACACACTCGAGGCGAGTCCGGTGGCGATGAGGAATTAAGGGAGGGGAGGGTTGCGGGGGAAGGACAGCGGGGACGTGGTAGGGGGACAGAAGAGGGGTGGGCAGTATGAGGCAGGGACCACAGACCGCCTGCATGGCGCCATCCGACGAAGCCAGTAATTTATGTTCCACACTCTCCGTTCGCCCCTTACGCTGCCAACCCTCCAACCTCCTCCCAACTCCCCTCCGGCTCTCTCAAAACTCCTCCGGCCCTGCCCTGCCTCCACCACATCCCCTTCACATCACTCTCCCTCCCCCACCGACCGCGTTATTATTTCTGGGTGCACCCTATGGGATGGTCCGTGCTAATTATCCGGGGCCTGCTAATTACAGCTCCTCTTCTTAATTAGGGGCCGCGTCCTTCTCCGCTCTCCCCCACCCGGGGAAGGGAAAGTGAGAGAGGGGAGAGACTACGGGAGGAAAGGGCGGAGGGGGAGAGCGTAAGACGAAGGGCAGGGCTCGTGATGTGGGGATGGGAGGAGAAAAGTTGTGGGGAGGGTTCCCTCGAGGGTGCGGACGAGAGAAGGACGGGGAGGCTTAGGCCGCGGTCTGAGTTCACGCGGGTGGGTTAGGGTACGTGAGGGGTGCGGGGGAGGAGCTAGAGGTGGGGTTTTTTTTTCAGGATGTCACGACAATGGCGTGAGGAGGGGAGGGAAGACTTTGGTATCGAGGATTGGGAGGGGCGTGGGTCGAGAATTGGGAGGGAAACGAAAATTGCGAAGGTATGCGCGTGAGCACTGGGTGGTTGAGCTTACGTCCGTGTGTAACGCGTGTAAGTGGAAGGCGTTCATTTCGCGTAGGATAACATGGACGACGCAGAGCGGGGAGGAAACACGACGCGAGATCTAGGTTGAAAATAAATGGAGATCATTCAAGTGCGTGGGCGAACATCCAAGAAGTGACCTTGTTACCGATTGCCGCAATTATCCGATCCAACAATTACTCATGTCAGGTTTCTCTGATAATTTTTCCATCATAGTAGTAGTAGTAGACCTTCGTCCTTTTATGATATGGGTGAGTATAGTCGTAACAACATTATTAGATTTTAAAACGTAGGCTATGGGTGGAATTAGGGACGATACCTAGGTCAATATTCTCTAATACTCGTATATCATTTAAGGAAAAATTAAGTAACCCGAAAATCTAAAAGAACCACAAATATCGAGTATGCACAATGAAACATTAGTTACAAGTGGCAGCCGGAGACATATGAGTACGCATCAGATTGCTAATACATTAAGGTACTGGAAATATTTTGCTAGTACGTTACTGTTGAATGGACAATTACTCAAATGAGTTCCTCATTTTTTACAGGTGAGTTTTACATGCACGTATAATGTTTGGTCGATGGTGAACGGAATATTTTGAAATGAAGTCATGACGAAGGGAAAACGAGAGAAGTTAAAACCGATGAAATTGACACACAAAGGAAGTGTTGATCGAAGGCGATGGGGATTGGCACAGAAATTAGTGGATGGAGTCTCGTTACCAATCCCCGAGTCGAAACCTTGGTAAGTGGTATTTATGAAATAATTACCAATCTAGTAACTAAGAATTCCGAAAAGATGCTCATGAGAGGTGTTAGGATGATTTTAGCGTTATTCCATCTGACTGGACGGAAGTTTTGCTAGTATTACGGCCAGTATCTTCAGGACCTAATGAATTCGGACCGTAACAGCAGATGAAACAACATGGAAAAAACGGAAAATCTCCATGTTATATCAAGTATCTTTTGTAATGCTGAATATTTTCCGGAGTCACAAAATTACTGTCCTCAGCATGGCATTCGGAAAGATACAAGTGCATGTACCACTGTAATATTAAATTATCTTTATCATTTCTCAAATGATCATTCGACTCCATCAATGATTCACTCGAGTTGAATTTTTTGCGGAATTAAAATCCTACCGCCCTATTTTACCTATAACCAACATACATCACATGGCTCATTTGATCAACTACGCATATTACAGTTAATCAAGTGAAATAATATCGCCTGTTCATCACATAATATTGATGACTTTACTGAAAATGGGCCTTGTTGGAAAATCCCATTTTTTCGCACCCGAAAGAGTTTTAATTTGAAGAAATTAAAAGGGGCGGACTCAGAGCACGTAAAGCAAGAGAGGCAAAGGAGAGCGCGGAACAAGGATTTCTGGTTTTCATAGAGAGTATCCCCGCCCGGTGCCTTGAGTGACGGAGGCCAGGGGTTTGGGGAGTGTGGAAGCGGCCCACGAGCACAGAGAGTGAGGGGAAGAGCAGGGCTGAGGGTGCCGGAGGGGAGTGGGAGAACCTGATGTGGAGAATTGATGGAAGGGGGAGAGAGGACCTCGGACTTCGTGGTAAGGGGTAGGGCGTGAGAGCGGGGACCCTTGGGGCGGGGGAAGTGAGGAGGGCCGAGGAGGGTGTGGAGGTGAGAGGCGGAGGAGAGTGGGGGTGGCGGCGGCACCCTGCGGCACCGGGGTGCGAGGACCCGGGATGGTTGATGACGGCAGGGTGGTGAGTGGGAGAGAAGGGAAGGCTGGCGTTTCGGGGGGGGAGAGGAGAGGGTGGCAAGGGGGAGGAGATGAGGAGAATGGTGGTTCATGGCTGGGACCACATTATATGGGCGCCGGAGTTGGATGCGAAGTTTGGGTGTGCTTTAGTTTGACTTGGGCAGAATGGAGTTGCGGGGCCCTCAGGGGGCAGAGTTAATGAGTATGAATAATTTTGCTGGCTAAATCGCTTTCCCTCTGTGCATGGTTGTGTGCATAAAATTACTAGTGAAAAAAAATTCCGGCTCCCATGAATTCTTTCTTAAGCCTTCGACGTCTCGGTGAACTGATCACGCACTACTTAGCAGCGCAGATATCCGAAGGAAAACAGGGACTAACGAAGGCGAAAGATTAAGTAATAGTTTAAGAAAATCTCTTTCAATTTGAAACTCCAACTGTTGAGTAGCCGGTGATTCATAACGTTTTTAGAACGTGGTACTGCTCTAGAAATAATTAAGTTAAGGGAAATGATGTTTCCTATATAATTTATCATTTTTAATTAAAAATTTGATTTTGTTTTATTAAAGCTAAACTGAATCGTTAATTGAACCAAGCATACATCGCTACCTGAGGTCATTTTCAGTCAGTACTTAGCCTAATAACAAAATTTGGACTTCTGCCTTGCGTAGTGGCCGGCAAAATGTCCGTGATTCGTTATCCCAGCACAGAATAACTTATTTCTGTGTTAATAATTTCAAATTCAATAGCACTTGCCACTGCCGTTATGTGTAATGCATAGTTTGATTTTCGATTAAGAGTTCAACTCAGCATACGAGTATGAAAATAAATATAGTAATGAACAGTCGTTTTTGAAATAAATGCTATTACAGTCAAGAAACAGATGAAATACGGGGAAATTTGATAAAAAATTAGTTTTGGAAGTAATATTCTAATCAAATGAACCAAAAAATACCATTATAATTGGCCTCTGTCTCAAAATTTATGTTACTCCTAGATTAGCTTTAGAAAAGTGTGTGTCAGTTATTATCATGCCGGCGTTTGGGAGAGAATGATAATTATGAATACTAATTTGCGAAGGGAAATGAAAGAGGAGGAATTAATTCAAAGCGTTCATCAACTATCCGTGGGTTTTTCGGAGGGAACTAAAATTAAAAGTGGTGCGATTACTTATATTGAGTAACCGTTGATTATTTTCTAGACAAATCACAATTGTCGAAATGAAAAGACATCCAAGTGACGTAACACGGAATGAGATGCGGATGATCAAATCTCAATTAGTAGAAATTTTCATGCTGGAGCACCTTGAAAGAGAAATTATTCTTCGAGAATGACAATGCGCCATGCTCCATTGTGGTGGAGATATTCATCAACTCATTTGGACCCTTTAATGAGATAAGATCACCGACTCTGTTGATGAAGGTAATTAGTACAAGATGGCTGGCGGGATTGCGTGCGGTAGTTATTAGACAGGAATGATGACCGCGACCTCATTCAAGACTAATTTATTGTATTTCATATGTATTTTGTCATAAAATCAACTAGACAAACATTCTTTTTAAAAATTTTCTCTACTCTTTGTCTCTGTCCCTTTATATCAAGGAGGACTTTTCAGCAATTTTTCCTAAAATAATATTATAGCACAATGAATATAATTGAGGTTTGCTTCTCAAAGATACAAGCCAATTTTCAAGTTTTCGTAAAACAGTTTTAAACGTGCAATAAATCTTTCTAAATTAGCTTAAATGAAAACCAGATAAGGTAATGTATAACAAATTAATTGTCATCAAAAGACCTTGCGTGGCCAATCGACTGAGTGTTTTAGGTTTTGGGAATGAACCCCAGACATCGAGTCACCACGATTCTGATTGAGCATACATTCCTGTATGCATTTTCATAGTAGAATGTGATACAATTTACGAGTACGCTCGATCATTTCTAATAATATTATTTTTCGATTCCAATTCCATTACATCTGTCGTTGCATGTACGATTCCTGCGATTTTGCATGGATTTTCATCAATGAATAGGTTTGTTACTTTTATCTCAACAGATTATACTTGTATACTGCTCCGAAAATTGCATGATCTCTGAAGGTTAGCTGTTAAAGTAATCTTATAAAAGTAAAAATATTCCATTTGCAGTCATTCAAGTCTGTCAAACTTGGCATATTGATTATCAAGGAAGCAATGGTTGAATTTAGCACATTAGCACTGCGGCTCCTTTGAACCTTTATTTTTCTTGTTTTGAAAACACCCATGAAGGAAACACGGCATACCTATTTCACACATCCTTCTATTTCCTTTATTCCCATAATAAGAATATTAACCAAGCAAGAATTATAGACAATATATGGCATACATAGTTTTAGGCTCCACAATTCAATGCTCCGTAGCTCGGTTTTGGGTCTGAGTGAACTTCCTATTCGGCAATTTCACAAAGAGAAAAGTCTAATAACGATGAAATAATTCTAACGGGTTATCAATTTCAGCCGAAACGAAAGTTCTTCAGAATCATAAAACAGATAATTTAAATGAGTTAATGGGAAACTGCAAAAGACAGGATGCCAATTTCGAATATTTCAAAATCTTTCTCTTTCCTTGTGCATTATTATATGACACTTAAGATGAAAATACTTGTTTATGAGAATGAGGAAATTGATGCGTCGTGAGATTGGAAAATATTATTTACGAAACTTTTGCCACGCATTTTGCCGACTTCCCAAAGAAGAACGATCGTCTTTGATTATTCAGCAGACAAAGTAAGCAAGATTAAGAGATGGCGAAGAGAGGAAGAAAAACTGAAAGGAAGAGGGTGTGAAGGTAGGTTAAGAAAGGAGCAACGTGGGAATTCCATCCAAATATGAACAAAGGAATTATGAGCTCCGAAGTATGCGAGCTCCCTACTCGCCTCCCGACTCGGACTTAATGGCATGCTACGGACATGAAAGTTGCTTCTCCGAGGCTCATAAAACGGAATAAAAATTTCAGTTCCTTCGCATAATTCCTAATGAGTACTTTTCTCACTTACTTGAGTAATGAGTGTCTCACACCATTTCCCACTCGGGATAAATCACGGTCTCGGAACATCTTGAGGGATTGAAGGCAGGAGAAGGTGGGGAGAGGGGGGGTGAAGAGGAGGAGGAGGGAAGGGAAAAAATGAAATAACGCCCCCGACCACTCCCCGCTTCAACTTCAATAATGTCCTTCAAAAACTCACTCATTCCTCCCGGCACTCCCACTCTCCAAGCCTACACACGCCTCCACCTCCTCCTCCTTCCCAAAATCTCCCTCCTCCTACTACTTCTCTTCCCTACCTTCCAGCGAAGTCCACCCACCCCTCCCATCCTCCTCCACTCCCCCATCACTCCCTCCCCGCCGACTCCACATCCGCTCCAAGTTAATCACTGTAATAACGGAGATGCGAGCTCATTTGCATAAATAATACGAGACTCAGCTGTTGGCTTCATTTCCTCCCGAATTAGATGGGGAGGCGGGGTTTCGGTGAGGTAGGTGGGTGGAGGGGTAGAAAGGGAGACGAGGGTTTTGGGGGTGAGATAGGGTTGGGTGTGGAAGAAAGTGGAGGGAGTGGAACACGGGGGTGGGAATACGAAGGCAATCAGGGAATGGAAGCGAACGACGAATGGGAGAGGAAATGCAGGGGAGGAAGCGGGTGGGGGATGAAAGAAACTGCTCCCGAGTATGTTGAAGAGTAGGGAAGGGGGAGAAATGGTTAATGGGGCAGAGGAGGAGGATGGACACGGGTCGGAGGTAAAGGTTGAAGGTCGTCGACGGAGGTTTGTGTGGCGTGAGGGGGGAAAAATCACTTGGGAGAGAAACTTTGGGCCAGATTTTTCACATACCTTCATAATTGATTCTTACATCACCCAGTAGTATTCGGGCTTTTACGCCCTGTTTCCGCAGAAAAATATCGTGCGGAATGACAGTGGTTCAATGAAGGTCGCAACATTCCTACAACTTTAACGTTAATAGGAATCAACGCTAATTCTTCGTGTTGACACACAATATCCAAGAACTAAAGAGAGGGAGATTACTTTGACTCATCCACTTACTTATTCAACACCTACAGAGACACGTTATTAAAAGCTCCCCACTCCTTCTAGGCCATTATTAAAACTTGCTATTCATTTGATTTAAGAAATTAATTTTTCACTTCATACTTTTATACATGAGTATAGTCATTTACATTATTCAACCTATTTACCCGATAGCAAACAGTCTAAATCGTATAATTTGTACTATAAATCTGCTAGGACTTTCATTTACACGCAAATGGTCACACGACCAAACTCATGCAAATTACTCTATTGAACTATATGGAAGATTGCCAGTTAGGTGCAGCACTTCGCAAACTTTCGAATGAAATTATATTAACTTCGATCTGCCACGCCAATAAAGAGTCATGATAGATAAAACGTGGGGTCAACCAGGCTTGAAACGCTAAAAAAATAATAATTCCGATTTATAATTCATAAGATATTGGAGAAATGAAATTTGGTGTGGTTTTTTACAGAATTTTAAACGGCTGTTTTGAGCAACATGACTCGACCGTTGTAATAACTGGTCGTGGGTAATGGTTAAGAACTGTTGGTCGCCATTGCACCCAGCCATAGCAAACATGTACCAGGGTAAGTGCTTGGGTGGGATTTGTTTTTGTACATTTTGCATATCCCGCTGGATTTGTTTAATTTGTTTTTTATCTGAACGAATGTAATCCAAATTTGATTTTCCAACCATTAGAGAGGACTAGGCAAACATACATCGGTTGGAATTCAAGATTTTTAAGCCTAGTTCGACAAGTGACGAGGAGGATATTGTCTTTCAACTCCCAACTGTTTCGACGACGAAACTTAAAAGTAGTCTTCATGCTTTTGAAGAAACGATAACTCTGCATTTATAACAAATATTACTATTCAAATTTAACTTATAACCAACATTTCATTTCCAATATAGGTAAAATCATGAAAATCTACTCAAAATAAAATCCAGGGAATTCGTGAAATATTAAAAAATGCCAAAGAGCAGTAAAATCTCTTCGTGCAATAACGACGGCAGAGTGTCTTCCCTACGATTAATTTTGGAGCAACCAGCGGCTGAACAGATCACCTTTACCGGGAGATGAGTGACACAGCAGTGGATAAACTCGGTTCCAATATCCGGTCAATATTATCACGAAGTTCACTTGATAAATGATGGCTGGCAGTGGTTAGGCTCATTATTGCCTCCTCTTGCGTGAAATGCGATGTACTCTTGGGAAAAGTGAAAGAGTCAGCATTTGCTACTTACATCTTTTCCTACGTAAAGTGGAAGAAGAGCACTACGGGAGAGAGAGAGAGCAAAAATACAAATAAAATAATATCTTCAAAGACAGTTCTACACACAAGACACACAAGCAGATTAAGAAGTCCAAAACTGAGGCTTATAGCTGATTAAGTAGAATACTAATGCTTCCTTTTGTTCTACTCTGGAACTACATACATAAAACAGTTAGCAGAAAGAGGAGATGTTAGAATTCAAGACAATGAAACCCAATGAAAAACTTTATGCGTTCGGAGATGGGGCAGGATAGAAATATTGCTATTTATTTGGACACATCGAATTGATATTTAGGTATGGAAAAAAATTAGCTTATTTTGGAATTGTAAATATTAGAGAGTGATGTATGCCTTTCAAGAAAGATCTATGAAATTATTTCTTTTGAAAAATTGCGTTTTTCGTCCCGAATGAAATGCGAAAAAGTCCCTTATTGTATTGAGAAACCTCCTACGTGTAAATATGACCTTAAGAATAGTTTTACGGACTATTATTATTAATTATACGCGGACTCAATAAATACAAACAATCAGATAACCACTACAAACTGGATCGTATGCTGCACCCCAGGAAAAAAACTGCTGGTCAGTGTGACTAATATGACAATGGAAATGAAAAACTGTGCCCTTAATGCTTTCCAATTTGGATCAAAGACCAAACAATTGACCAACATGTTCGATTTAGAAGAACTCAGCCAAGAGAAACATGTAACGGGTCATGAATGCATTAGTATTTCCTTCAAAGGCCTACCAGAAATATATGCCATGCGATTAACATAAGTTCTACGAAGTAACCTATTAAATGTGATCATAATGAACTTTCATGGGGCCAGTATGATACCATGAGGAAATTATTCTGGTTTTCTCGACTATGACATGCTTTTCTATATTTACACCGAAGCCCGTAATAAAACTATTATGATAATTTTTATAATTTACCAGGGTAGCCTATATTACCGGGAAGATTTCTCTTAGTTTCATATTTGTAACCCTGGTTATCTTTCACTGATTCGGCAATTATCGTTTAAATAAGAAAAATCATGTCCAACAGGCCACTTTTTTCTCAGATTTCCTGCGAAATATATAGTTGTAAGACTATCTACTTAAGTAGACAGTACAGTTAAATAAAAATGGATATTAATAGCTTCAATTCAATTTTTAAACTAAATTCACAATAACATTTTGTTCACAATATAAAATTATGAATCTCACCACAATGGAGCTCACAAGCTTATACTGTGCTTGGCCGTCTTCCTTGTACCAACTGGCAGTATAACTTTTCTAAGCATTAATGCTTCATAATGTGACGTAAATTTCATATAATCTCTGAGGTTGATGCAAAGTTGATTGATTACGTAAAATACTTGTGATTGGAGTAATCCCGAGAGGTCGAGGTCTTAAGACTTAAACCCATCAAGACAAACAACGCGAACAAAATGAGTGTACCTATTTCTCTTTATTTATATTGTCTGTAGTTTAAATTATGAAAGATTTAACTAAATAAAAGTTTAATAACAAAAGCAAAACCTTGAAACATAAGAGAATAAAAATAATATTGATAAATATTAGAAGACTATAAGCACCAGTTCAAAAAACTTCTTTGCTTCATTGGTAATAATATTTCAAAATTAGCACCACAATGAGTGGGATTGATTTCAGGAGCATTTAATAACAAAAATTTATCATGCTTAAATATAGTATTTGAGTATTTATAACATATTTTGAGAGAAAATAATGCATGCATGATATCACAAATTACATTAAATATCACCTGAAATTTGCAATTAAAGACTTTGTACATAATGAAGTTGTTTCTTGCGTTAATTTAAAATTTAATATATGCTTAATAATTATAAATTAAATGCAACAGGTTAAATATTTCAGCGGAGAGAGATGCGGCTTTTTCCAAATGTGCAAGCTTTAACGGCATTTTTCGACAGATTAGCCGACCAAAAAAAAGTGGAATTACGATTTATTTCAGCACATATTTGGAGAATATTGTCCATTAAATAATTATCTTTCATTTATTATGAGAAAATAATTAAATGAGACTGGGGCGGCTGCCCTTTTCCGAAAATAATTACTGGGAAGAGCATCCATTCACACATCGCATCACGGGGATGTGCCTTTCATTTAAAGCACGCAAAGAGAGCATCCTGAACAAATGGAAAAGAATTATCCCGTCCGCGGGAGTAGAAAAGCCTCCTTTCAAATCGGCCGAACTATATAAATAACAGCCGGCCGAAAAGTTTGGGAATTAATCGCCCCCAGAGCACGCACGCACACGGCCCCCCACACACACACACACAAACGCTCGGTCGCGCGCGCGAAAGCGAAACGCACACTCGGGAAATGTGACTCATGGCAACCGCTAATTGGCGATAATTAATGCGCCATTAGTTGTGAGGCGCCGCAATTGTTTCAGGTGATTACCCTTTTCAATGCGCTCGAATTTAAGCATATCACTCATGGACTCATGAGCCGAATTCGTTATATAGTCGGGCAGGGGCGGTGAAAATGCGTTCCATACTAATTTTCAACGGTCTCATCCCCCCAAAACCCTCCCCAAACTCCGCCTCGCAGTTCCCTCGGGCCCGTTTTCGGGGGATCGCTCACACGCCGACACATCGACACGCGGAGCACACATCGTTTGCACACGGATGTGAACGCATACAGACGCGTGCGGCCACACGCGAACGCGATTTTATTAGTGTGGCTCGCCTCGGCTTGTGTTCGCGACTCTGTGTGTGCTTTTGTGTGTACGAAGCGGTGAGTGTGTATGTATGTGTGTGCGCGTTTGTGGGTGAAAAGTGTGTATGTGTGAGAGAGAGAGAGAGAGAGAGAAAGAGAGGAGGATAACAAAAATTTCGCATCGTGACCGTGCCCGCAAAAAGAAAAAAAAATGAAAATAAAACACCTCCTCTCTTTCTCTTTTGCTCTCTCATCCCCTACCCCCACCCCCACACCTACCCCAACGGCCAAATCCCAGTTGCACCGGGATGCCAACCCAGACCGCACGCACACGAGCGGGGAGCGGTAGAGTGGGGGTGTGTTTGTGTATGTGTGTGTGTGTGGAAGGGGAGGGGTGGGGGTGAACGGGAAAGAGAGGAACGCCCTCCCGCGCCATCCCGAAAACGCAGCACGCGCCAAACTCTCCCCCCAAACCCACATTCGCCGATGGTCCTTCGGCGCCTCATACCCCCGAATACACCCACCCACACACACACACACGGACACGCGGGCGCGATCGGGCTCTCGGCCACCGCCGTCACCTCCCTCTCCCCCCCCGCCGTACACCCACCCACACCCCACACCCACCCCGACACACACGAGAATGCGCGACCGAAAAGCGAAAACGTGCAACGCTTATGCATTCGGGAAATCGATGTCGGTGATTAACATCCGATCAAAAAGCGATCGGCAAGGATTAGTAGTGTCGGTTGATTCAATCGGCGGTGCGCGCGGCCAACCGAATTATCGTCGCATTTAATGAACGGAAATTCTCTCTCTCTCTCTCTCTCTCGCTCGCACACAGGCACACAATATCGTGCACCTATACGTTTACCCACACCCCTCTCTGTGCACATCTCTCCAACCCCTCCTCTCTCTCTCTTTTCTCTCTCCCCCCATCACACATCACTTTGTTCATTCCAACTCCACACCTCCCTCCCTCCCGTGCATTCCCGCCCGTCCGTGCACTCGACTCCTCTACCCCTTCCATCATATCTCTCTCCTCGCCCCTCTCCCATCCCGTCCCGCATAAATGTCCCACACCAGCCCCCGCCACCACTTTCCCAAACATTTCCCACCGCGCTGGGAGGTGCACACACGTACACACAGACACTCCTCCGAATGGGTAAGCGGGCTATATGGACCGGGGCAGCAGAAACGGACGATTAACTGCCCGTGACAGAATCGCCATTTATCTCGAAAATTTCCCTCGTTTCATCCTCCCTCGTTTTGCCTTCCCTCCTACGATATACGATCTCGCTCTCCCTGCTTTTCTCTCAATAACCTTTCCGTTGCCTCTCATTATGCTATCTCATATCTCCTTCTTTCTCTCTCGCTCTCTCCTTTCCACCAGTCCTCCGACGTCGACGTTTCGCTGCAATTCATCGTCTCGCGTCCCTCCCCCCGTGTCGCTGAGGCTCTTTTCTCTTTTCCAATGCCCCCTCTCTCTCCCCCCCCTCTCTCCCATCTCGCATGGCGATGTTTTAGAGCGTGCACTATCATAATGCAGCAGCTCCCAAACTGTGCGCCTCTCGCTCCACGGGAAAAGAGCTGACAAACTTCACGTCAAATGATTATGGAGGAAATTTGAAGAATCAACCAAAAGGAAATCCCAACATTATTACAATCCAATCGAGGAGGATTGATTGTTCCTGAGTATGGTTTTTCTTTGAGTATTCCTATTTACCAAATAAAGTCACATATGTCACATTATTTACCAAATAAAGGACACATCATTTCTGAAAGCTTCCGTGCTAATCGTCTTTGGTTACGTAGGGCAAGTTATGTTCCTGGGTATGAGTAATTTTTAATTTTGTCCATCTCTGTGGTATATATGTTCGGAGGAAGCTTTTTATTCCAAATTGGCACTCTGGGGAGGCATAATTTTTATGCGGCGAAGGGAGGCGTCAACCGATTTATGAGCCACTTTCATAATAAATACGTAGAAATATACATTCGGGTAGAATTGGAAGATCCCTAATAAATAAAATTTCATTGCTATGGCGATTCATGGGAATTCATTTCGGAATACGATCTGAAATAATTTACAAACTCTATCGCCTATTTTCCCTTGAATTTTACTGTAGTTGGGTTCTTCGTATTATAATTGCTCTGTATAACAT
Source organism: Hetaerina americana (assembly GCF_022747635.1). NCBI lineage: Eukaryota > Metazoa > Arthropoda > Insecta > Odonata > Calopterygidae > Hetaerina > Hetaerina americana. The sequence goes on along the minus strand of NW_027286985.1, from coordinate 81,205,737 downwards.
TTTAAATTATCGAAAGAAATGATTTAAACAATTAAATACCTTTATAGTGAATAGTGAAACTGACCCTTTGCCACTGTGGTTACTCTTGTGGGTGTCTCTTCACAATAGATGGAATATACATGGGAATTGTTGGCACAAACCGACTTTTGGGCAATTGAGGTGATTCATCTAGTTTCTGTGACACACGAATGGTCATCATATTTACATTAGAAAGGCCTTCTTTCTTGCTCAAGTTAGTCAATTTTCATCAAAATTTCGCAATATTATAATGAATATACTCAGTATTATCCTTGTGCTAAAACAAAAAGTAAGTGTACAATTTACTTGGCCAAACATTTTAAATATACACCACTCTTTAATTGATTCAAGAGTAAGATCAATTCATGTAATGATTTCTTTTCTGGTAATAGTTTCTGGTTTCTTTTTAATAATGGCACTGCTTTAGGTCTTATAGTTACAATGTCTGTCTGGGTTTCTCTGAAGTTATTTCGTGTTATTATACTTTCGCTACACAGTAATGTGTTAATAATTCCCGAAAATAACTGCTTGTTATTATGGAGGGAGATCAATAAATTATCAAAAGTGATAGCAATTAGTTTCTTCGTTAAAAATTATGCTTTTCAATAGCTATGCCCTTGGCATAACCTTTTTTGCAGAATTTTTTAGAAGTGAATGTAATTATGGTTCTAACTAGAAAATATTTGGCAGGCGGATAATGTGTTCTGCTATTTACGGCCCGAGGTTCCAATTCGGGTGGAACTTCATGACACTCCAGGTTAAACGCTAGTTGTATGATTTTCCCGGGCCTCATAACTTTCTGGGAAACCACAGGCGGTACAGTGAAAGGGATTTTGGCGAAGATCCCAAACCTGGATGTGTGAATTTCACACGCTGTAGGTCGTACTGCCCGGTGGCTTACATCACTAATCAAACCGAGATTTAGCTCGAATATTATTGTTTGTTTTTAATATTTCTAATATGCTTTGATGCCTCTTGAAAATATCAATATACATAAGTTAGTCTCTCCAATCATCATTTGTCAAGTCAAATATTTCAAAGCTGAAAAACCCTCTTACTTGGAGAACCCGTATAAAACACATCAACCCTATTTATAAAATTTTAGCAGCTATTGAATAAGCTTGTACTTTAATCTGATTTTTCGGAGATCCAATTTCCTTATTTGCCATATTACAGTAAAATGATTCAATATTTTGGTCACATTTTATTTATGGGTTTATGTGTTTATATTATTTAAATTTCTTTGGTAGGCAGCTCAATTAAGTGACACAGCTTTCAAAGCAGGAGGGATTTCTAATATATTTCTATGGTGATTTCCGTGCTGTCAGTTACGTATTCATAGTTTTAAAATCTCTTTTCACTTCATTTCAACCTTTTTGTACGATCAAAATAATTCTTTCATTGTGATTTCATTTCGACTTTAAATTATTTAAAGGGTAGTATCATATGAAACAGTAATATTTAGTTGAGTCGGTATGTGGTAATACATTCAGGTAACTAATGAAGCCATATTTAGTTGTTCACCAACCCTTTAGTGTTGGTAATTAGATATATGTATGCCATGGCAGCATTAATTAAAATCAATTTAGATAGGAGGATAGGGATCAATGACCGCCAAAGTCAGAAAGCCACAGAGTTCAGCAAGTTGCTTACTGTACTTCGCATACATTTGATATCTTTTACAAATGCTTTGAATTATGCAGAGACATTGATCTATAATTACAGTCATCGTGGTCAATGATTAATATTCTGATGCATGATGAATGAATTAACCCGCTCACTATACCCATAGATAGCAGAATTTCTTTTCATTCCTTAGCTATAAAATGTTCGATTAAATTTAATAATGTTAATCATGATTTACAGGAGCAGGCATACAAAATATAATCCGATTAATCGCAACGAAAGGGCTTGCGCGTTGCTCAACGGAGCTACCAATGCTGTCACGGCTGTTCACCCACGACCATCTCACAATTAGCAGGGGCAGAGACATCAAGCACCTGGTGCATCTTTCGTTTCAATTGAAATGGCTGCCATCGGTCGAGAAAAGTAACTTCATAAGTTTGAATTTTCCATCCTCCCAAGGAGGCACTTGTCTACTTAAGTATCATTTAATCACGAAGTTTTCGTATAATTCTTATTATGTGCTTAGCATACTGAACTTACTTTGAGAAGAGTTAAACGGTCACCCACGTAGGTCGCACTCATTGCGAATTCGCTGAAGTGTGACGTTAATGTGTGCATTTCAATGCAAATATGCCATGTCATATGCATTTAAAGTGAACTAGCCTCCGATTGAGGAGATTAATATCGGCAAAAGAATGCTTAGTTGTTTTTTGTTGTAAGAGTTTCTAAATTTATAACATAATTTGACTTCTCGCTTCACAACAGGCAGTGCCAGCGGATTCTAGGTCTCATTTGCTCAAAAATGAAGACGGTGTAATGTGGAATCGATAGCCTTTATTTAAAAAAAATACTCCAGCTAAATTAATTGGCCGTGAAACAAACGCCTTGATTGAAAGGAGGAAACCAGGTGTCTAAAAATAAAATAAGATTGCAATGATGATTTTATCAATCAAACTCTAAAACAGTATGCCTCAATGAAGAATAATATTTCCTTGCTGATTGAAAATGACAAAAAAAAATTTGTTAACATCTCCCAATCCGAATTCCCGATTTAAAGGCAAATAAAAATTTTTTTCTCCTTGAAAAGAACTACATTATGTAATATTGGCAATTATTTAAATACTAATAAAAGTTCTCGTAATTAAAAATTATAACTAAATATATAATGGTTTTCACAAAAATTAGTGTCCTTTAACCCTATAAGTATTAAACTCATTAAAACTTAGATGAAAACAACTATTTATAAACTCAATTATTCGTAATACAACATACATAGTTTGTATGGATCATCAATGTAAAATTCGAGAAATAGACGCTATAACTAGCTGACTTAAGGACTCCGTCCGACGGACATTACGGGATAGTAATTGTAGGGTTGGAGATAACAAGAATGCCTTTTGCCACCCGTAGCGTCTAGCGAATAATTAGTTTTACTTATATACATGAATTTTGCTCTAATTTCGTGTGTTTTGCTAGCAAATCCCTTTTCACCTGACGGTAGGCACCTGACGGTAGGCACCTGACATACAATTAACGTAGTTCAAGTCACAACACTCCCTACCCTGTTTTGCTGTATTTTCACTCTTCACCTACCAGTCCTCGTCCCTATCTGGGTGGGTGGTTCCTCTCACCCCCCGCTGCCAACAGCGGGGGGTCACCTGGGACGTTGAAGGTGGAGACCATAAGTTGCATGGCCATGGATTAATAGAGCATTCCCCTTATTATTTTCCAGTTCTGCATGATCTATCTTGGCATGGCGGAGGTCTATCGTGGAAGTGGTTGTAATTCATTTTTATTTCCTCCTTTTTCACATGCAATAGAAATTTTACAACGGTCGAAGTTAACGTTTGTTTAAAAATAGGTTTTCCTCTAGCATGCATGTGGATTTGATAGTATTTTTTGGGTTTTAAATGAACGTTTTTTCCCTTTTCTTAACCATCTAACTATCTTTCCTCTCCCTTATGCCTTACTCATCCTACTTGGTACTCGCATCCTTTGCCACACACCTTTTTGGTGGATCACGGGGTATTTATGTAGATGTAGTATAGTAATATCGAGGCTGCCTTAAAATTTACGCCACCTCAAGTATCTCATTATTCAGTAAGACTAAAGCAGGTGTCTTCTGTTTCGCAAACAGTAAGAGCGCGAGGAATACATATACGTGACTTGAAAGACAGGTTCGACCACTTTGAAAGAGTTGATGCGGATTGAACCACCAAATATTTGATAATGGTAAACGATTTAAGAGGAATGAATGCGCCGAGAAATCCACGGGTGTATGCGGCTGAAGAGATTATTAAAACGAGAAGGAAGTGAAGTCTCAGGAATAAAAGTAAAAAGTAGAACAGTAACATGAAATGTATAAATGCAACGGAGGGTAGAGTGGAAGGAATGTGTAGTCTAGAGAAAATTAGTGAAAGGGAACAGAATAAATAAATAAGAAATTTTAACGGCACGACAAAAAATTTAGCTCCCCATTAATTGTATATGACATTAATTTATAGCTGAAATAAACATTGACATTTTTTGAAATATTTACGAGAGCAATATTATTAATCACATTTAAAGGCTGTATATTTACGCGCAAAATTCTTCTAAATGCCTTCTACGGAATGCAATTGTAAATGTAAAACAAGTCTATTTGCACAATAGGATTTTTTAATGAGAATATTAATTTAGACAGCAGAGGCAATACAAATCTGTGTAATCAGCATGTTAACAGAAAGGTAATGGTTAAAATTGTCAGTAAAAACTCCACCAATCTATTTCTATTGCTCCACGATCTAAGGTCTAAAATTATATAATTTTTACGATTTACAAGTATGCATCAATTTTTTATGTTTGGAAACCGTATAATTTAAAAGAAAAGAGGGCGGAGGAAATATTGAAAAGTAGGGTGACGCTAATTGCCGTGATAGAAGAGACAACGCTTAGCATGTGGAGTGGAGTATGCATGTGAATAACCTTTCTAGATAGCTTGAAGGGAGGCTACATTGTGAACAAGGAAAGTTACGGAGAAAGGACGAAGAAAATAATTTAGACAAACAAAAGGAAGTTTTTGCGATTATCAAAATTCATGTCATTAAAAACAGTCCAAAAATATCTTCAGAAGGTAGAACATCCTGAATCAATGGGTTTTCTGATTTTTATCCCATAGATAAATAAATAATCTGTAAACCAGCGAAATGGTATCTTAAGAGAAAAGGAAAAATATGTTACATGTGGATATAAATTGAGATATACGAGCTTATAAAATCCTTCATCTGTAATTTAAGCACTTCTATTTGGGAGTGAGAAGAAGATAGCACAAAAATACAGCGAGAGATGCCATAGAATATACATAAATTATTAATTAATTTCCTATTCAAAGCACATAAGGAAAAGCCAGCGGGAAAACATAGCGAATATCGTTATTTAACTTTTTCCTTCATTTAAGTAATAAGGATGAAGGAGAAATCAAAGTGGCAGACAGAAGTGGGAATTTGGAAAGACAGACAGGGAAAGACAGACAGCGAAAATTCAATATGGGTGACATATGACATATATGGCACATGATATTAGTGACATAAATCGTATGCGTTTCCAGGAAGTTGCAATTAGTATCGGGACGACGAGATAATATATATAATTCTTACCTATCACTTGCTTCCTTCAAAACAGGATTTCTCTCTTCATCTTCAGGGACAATCCTCCTCGGTAAACACAAGTTGTGGTAGCTATGCCACCAAAATCCATACCTCAACTGTGTTTCATTACACAACATACAATTCCAACACTAACTCATTTGCGGAGTAACTTCCGTTATTTCAGAAAACTCCATTCTTACTTTAAGAAGGGCATCAAAGTTGCGTACTGATAGATTAAGTTTTATGCACATCTGATGAAAAATGTTAACTTAAGTAATGACTATTGCACTGAAGATAATCCAGTGATGACCATTTAGTCGAGTGTTTTATTTTCCGGCGCAACTGCCTCGGGAGACAGGGATGACGAGGGTACATCAAATGCGCCACGGTCGGCCCGATAGTATTACATCTTGCCGCACCACAAAGGAAAAACAACAACAATTAAGCTTCATTTCCAAAAATATATGATAATTGACATTTACTAATAAAGGGTGACGAGTTTAGGACGACTTAATTTGGTGTCAAGTGATTGCGAATTTCGACACCATTGAATTAGAAATTAAGGCTCCCACGCTTTCTTTCACACTAGTCTGATCATTTTAGATATCTTGTCGGGTGTTTGAAAAGAACCATATCATTAACGCTAGACGAGAAAACTTTGCACGTGGTTCGCAGGTTTGATCGAAGGCATCGTGACACAAGGACAAGGTCAGGAGAAGGTATTATGCGTCGGAAGAAGAATGCAACGGAGTGTGAAACGGGAGGATAGCTCAAAGTGACCTTTTCTGGTTCACATGAATGGCTGGAAGTTTAGAAAAGGTTTACTTCTCACAGAAGGGGGGAGAGAGGAGCCGCCTAAATGACTGTCAGACTGAATAATCATCTGTTATTCCCACGGAAAAGGAAAAAGTGAATAAATTATCTAGGATTAAAAAAGTCTTGCTTCATTCTTCTTTTCTAATTACCTCTAACACGTGCAGGTGGACAACGATGCAGGTGGAAAATTATCAGGTAATGACGTGCCACAGCTTTTCCACGAAACACTCATTAACTTTTTCCTAATGGACTAAAACTTTTATGAGGAATTCACCAAAGAATTACGGGAAAGGCATATAGTGAAAGACAAAGTCACAATTTAAATTTGCAAGGCGAGGTAAATAACGAGAACATAATTGCTACGGAAAAAAGATATTTTGCAAGAACATGGTTGTATGAGAATTATTTTACGTATGAGCACAGAACATAAAAGACACTTCTTTTTCTTATGATTTTCGTCTGGGATTTCCATCTACTTGAAATTTCTCTCTTGTAGTAGAACCCTTCTTCTTTCTATCATTGACAAATGTGTATCATATAGAATGTGGAGAACAAAAATATGATCACTAACAACAAATGTTATTTACACGCTGAGAGGACTGTTCAGGATATAATGCATCCAAAGGTTATATTTTTTACTCACTGTATGATATATATGTGGTACACCTTCAACGATTTGACTTCAGCATTACGTCAGCGGCAGCCGTTAGAATTTGAAATATTTTCAGTTCGCCAAAGGCAACGAGCAATACACTGCATTGAAATTATATTTCCGCCTGAAAAAAATCGTCATCTAAGATTTATGAAAGCAACCTGTTCTTTACCAAATCATATATTTAAGATGGCTGAAAATGTTTTAAGTGGGTAGATAATCAATTTAAAAACGAGATGGACCTGGAGAACCAGGCATTACTTTTAGGAAAGTAAACATTAATGCTACTGCTACCATTGTGAGAGACGTTCACAGAGTAACGTTATCATAATTATTGAAAATTACATTGAGTGTCACCCACATCGGTAACAGGAAGACTTTCACTTGAGAAGTAATTGTATAAGGTCGGTTTAGAGACTACTCACACCCGAACAATGGTATGACATCCGAGTGCGGGTTTGCTAGCAGTTGAAGTTGATGTTACAAGAAGATGAGGAGCTTCATTCGTGGGTGAATATCTTCCAACGTATGAACCTTAAAACATGGAATCTTTTTGATCCAGAGAGAAAATAGCAAAGCTCTGCGTTGATATCTCCGGCATTACCGACACCCAAAAAAAACCCAAGTGGTCCCTTCTCCAATGAAAGTTTTGGTCATATCACTACTTGATATTCAGGGAATGGTGAATCAGCACGTCCTATCTGTACATGTAACTAAAAATGGAGAATACTAATGGAATGTACCGAAAAACTTCGAGGTCATATATATCGTAAATTGCCACATTTCAAAGCCAATGTATGTGGCACCGCGATAATGCACGGCCGCACATAGCAAATATTGTTCTACATCTACATCTACTTAATACCCCGCAAGCCGCCGCAAGGGCGTGAGGCAGGGGGTGTTAAGACACTACCCTTAATTTAGAAAGGAAAAAAAAACCGCATGAAAGAACCACAAATTCATACATTCACAAAAAACATGGCATTCATTCATGCCAGAACACTTACACCCCACACACATGCAAACACTCAATCTACATCTTACATACACAAGCACCTGAAAGTATACCAAACATCTTTGCAATGTTTAATTTTGTTCCGACTTGTAAATTCAATGTTTTCCATATTTCTAAAGTGACTTCGGTTTCTTACTATTATGATTTCTGATTGTTCGGGGAAAGAATGAGTATTTGTATCTATCTGTATTGGAATCTATCTCCCTTATTTTATCTTTGTGGTCTGATTGTTGTCGAATGTCTCGCGAAAATCCATCTTAGGTGTGTTACCAATCCTCCAGAATGTTCATACAAAGACCCATGTTACTTTTTGATGGTCCATAGTGTGCAGAAATACCCTCGTGGTAAGATTTTTTCACGATAGAAGCAGTGGAGAACCTAGCTGAGTCAATGTTGATGGAGCTATCAAAAAATGGATTTCAGTAGGAATTCGAATACTTGGAAAAAGGTTAGATTGTGAATTGAATCCAAAGAGAAATACTTTGAGGAGGAACACCAAAATTTGGGAGATGGATGTTATAAATGTTCCGTGAAAAATATTAGGACCATTCTCTACTGTATTCTGTACTCCTCCCTAAAACACATTCAGAGGTTGACTCATCACTTCGCCGTGCTTCAGCCGTGCTAATTCATCAATAGTCTGAAAAATATTTGTGATTGCTATTTATCCGCATTCATGGCCAATGATGGATTAAATGGGGAGATGTGGGCTCTTGAAGAGCAATTTGAATCACCATAAACTTTCCTTCATCATTTGATATCCTGAAATTGGGAATGTGTCTTATTTAAGGAGCGTCCGACTGACTGGAGGACACGGGTTCAAATTCGGGTGTTTCTGGGCACCCAATCTTCGCCCGAACTATATGATTTTCCGGGTCGCAGAATTCTCCTGGATAAAGCAGACGGCAAAGGAAAAGAACTGGTTCCCCATTCTCTATTACTTTCACGCGCCCAGCGTACCCGGCTGGCACCGATTCAAGGGGGGGGGGGTGGTCCTCTTGGGAAAAATTAGAGGGGACTTAATAAAGTTGAAAATGAATGTTACTAATATGCGCAGTGCTACTTTTGGATACCTGCAATCCCCGGAGCATAAAATTATCTGCTGAGGGTGGGTTGCGTTGCCTTAATTAGAGCGAATATTTTAAATGTCAACGAATTAATATCCTTTTCAACTTTCTCTGCAGAGAAAAGGTCATGAAGTCATCTATATCCTTTATAGGGCTTAGTTCGAATTATAGGTGATCATTATTTCATCAAATCGACATTGATCACTGTGGATGGTTGGTGATCTTCTATTTATATTAAATTGTCTTCATTTTTTCAATCAAATTTGTATTTGAATCTGAGAAAGTCGAACTCATATTTTGTCTCAAATAATCTTACCGTTTTAACTACATCAATGTGAATGCACCAGGTAGGCATGTAAAATTTTGATGCTAATCAATCTTTCCCTCCTCCGATAAAAACCTCAACCTTTAAGTGAAAGCATTAAGTCAGTTAAAACTGTTTAAATTGTATTTTGAAGCGCGAGAAAAAGTGGTCACATTCTTGACATTCCACTCTCAACACCTCATTTTCATGGGCTCACGAGCAATACAATTCATGAGCCTGCATTACGTGCCTCCGTATTTTTATATCCTTCACCACATTTTTTTTTTACCTCGAGCCACTTTGAAAGGTTAGTGATGCGTTGATTTTACTGCGACAAATCTCATTAAGGTATCACAGGGATTTTTCCCCTCCAACCTTTTGGACTTCAATGACGCGTGTTAATAGTCGGCACTATGAGAGGGTGGCTTAGCAGGTGAAGCAAAGCGGGAATAATCTTCACTATGCGCTCCCAAGCTGAAGCACACACATAAAAGCTTACCCATGACTGATGGAACTTGCGGCTCCTTGAAATTTTATAAACCCGACCACAATACCGCGTGTAACTAAAAGTGTGCTCCAAAAAGATAAAAAGAACCACCAGTGCAGAGGTAACGATTTTACGCCATGACTATTCAAGTATTCGAGTCAAAAGGATATTTCCTTGAAAATAATCCTTTGCTCCGCACAAAAAATTGTTAATTGAATAAGTAAGCACATATTTATTCCTAAATAATAAAAAGAAAAGTATGAGTCTCATACCCTAATGTACTCTTAAATGATCATCACCTGCATTTGTTCCACAAGGGAGTTGTGTGATTGCCGCGAAAATGCGTCAATGAAACTTTTGCACAAAACATTAAAGGTTTTAGGAAAATTGGATATGCTTATGGAATGACCCTTTCCCAATCGCTTCGTTGAAGGGATTATCTGAGCTAGTTACTTCATCGAGGAGGTCGTTCACCCGCCTATAAAAAATATCTCAGCTGTGATGTTGGATTTGGTGACACAGTAATAGCGCCTTTATTGAATTGTGTTTTTTTGGCGATGCTCCTTCAGTTTCGGATCAACAAAACATGCCTGCTTAGATAAGAGAATAATCATTGCTCTTGAATGATGCCGCAGAATAATAATTAGGACGGTCGATGGGAACTTGATAAATGCTCTTTTCCCCCCCTTTATTTTGGAAACGACAAAGTTCTCGTCGAGTCGGAATATACAACCGCTGAATGCGAAATGCAAATGCACTGCTCTCAATATTATTATCCCACCCTGTGGTTTTCGGTCTCTCTCTCTGGTTCCCTCCACCTCCCAATCTCTTTTCGTTTCTCCTTCTCGTCATTGCGCTTCCTCCCTTGTGTCTTCCTCCCCTCCATGCCGTCCTTTCCTCCCGCATATTCCCGCCAACCCAACCACCCCCCTCTTCGACACTCGTTTCCCACCGCCACCTCCCACACCTCCCCCGATCCGTTCCCACCCACCCGCCTCCCCCAAAGTGCATCGATTTCGCACCCGCGTACCCCCTTCTCACCCCACCCCCTTCTCTTTCCCCTTTCCACTAATGCTCAAACCGCCACCGATCGTCCGTAATTAGAAAATCCTCCCGCTAATTGAGTTTCATGAGGAATTTAATTTTAATCGCTAATTACAGGGGTGTGATTCCGAAGAGCTTGCTCACAAACCATTTCAACCCAAACGCCTCCCTTCTACCCTCTCCTACTCCTCCCCCCCTTACCCACCTCCCACGCGTCCACCTCCCTCTTCCCCATTCCCACCCGCTTCCGCCAACCTCCCCTCGGAAACTACCTCAAGACCCCTTCATTTTAGTTCGCTAACCTCGACAAGGAACCAAAAAAAAATATAATAATGAAAGAAACCTAGCCTCTAATTTTCTCGCGGAGGAATTAATTCTAATAAATATCTCCCTAATTTTCCTCCTTCGCGGCTTCTCCGGCCAAAGAGGATGGCTATTTGCTCGGAAAATAAGGTTCACCCTCATCTACAGGGTAATACAGCTCAGATTGCGACTCGGTAGAATGTGCAGCGAAAGCGATAAGTGCAGTACTTAGGGGAACGTGGGTGAATTATACCAATGAACCTGTCTGACGCAGCCTGGGTTTGAGCGGAATAACCAAGTCCAAAAAACTCGGTTTAATTTCTACCGATGCACATCAACACTTATTTGACAATTGTTGGCTGGGGAAGAATATAGCATTTGAACTAGTCCCTGGGCCAAGGATTGATTTATCTAAAGGAGAGTCATTTTAACACAGCACGAAGCAATTAGGTATGCATAATAGATATTCTGCTTTAAGACTTCCTGGTATATATAATTTAAATCGTGTGTGTCGTCAATACCTATTTCCATAGTCGGGGAAATATGAAATACTCGTGAATTGTGCTTGAAATATATGTGGTCAGTTACTCGAATAGACAGACAATTCATTCCGGAACATATCTGCAAGTACGCCAGCAGAAGGTGAAATAAGTAATCTAAGCTGTAATTTTCCTCAATTTATTTATTTTCAAATGCTGAAACCTAATCGGATTTGATAATCCAGCTTTTCTCGACTCCATACTCCGGTGAGGGCTTAATCTCTTTACATAGTCCCGTGAACTTTACTCGCTGGAATGACCAACTTCACATTCCTGCTAAATGACTAAATGCTTTTCCGATTAACTCATATTTCGGACCAATTTCCATAAATTGCAATAATGTTCAGCACATATTATTAATCCCCTGAGATGACATTGTAAGTTTAGTTTCAACTGGAATATACCAAATTTGAACTTACATTTTTGGTTCGTTTTCGTTTAATTTGGCGAATATTTATAATAAGCGGGGGTAGGGTAATTCTAATATAATTAGTAAGCATTCCTAAAATCATTAAAATTGAATTTGGTTCATACATAAGTAGGCAGTCGGTTAATATGTCGTCATGAAATACGGGTGATAATTTTTTAATTTAGAATGAAATTGTATTCGCCAAATGAAATTCGTTTGAGTGGTTTCCATGTTATCAAGTACCTCGTCCTTTAATACGCAGGCATGTGCACCTAAAATGGATAACGTAAATTCATTAAAGAATAATTGGGTTGCACATCCGTTAATTAACAATCTAAATGCATCTTTAATAAAGCCATGCTTCCAACCTTAGATAGTGAAGCGACGGCCATAAACATGTCTGACCTAATCAAGATCTCAGCACGCGTTCACGAATTTCCATTAAATAGTTGCAGTTTTTCAGAAAAGTACGAATAGATCTCATCAGGAAATAAGCAAACACCCAATGTGAGCCAACGCTCTGGTACAGAGAAGGGCGATCGGAGTTTATTGACGCCAAATAATTGAAGTGTGCGCGTTAAGAGTCCCTGTTCCAAAAGGGAAAGCGTCAATGTTTTGGCACCGGCTGTTAATTGCAAACCGCAAGTTCCAGCGTCAAATTACGGAGCTCAGGACAGCCTATAAGATAAAATGAGTGCGGTGCATACTGCCCTCCATCACGCGTAATGGGTGGATGGGGGAGGGTAATACTGCAAATGAAACTGATTAAGATACGCCAATATAATAGTCAGAGATCACGCAAGGATGAAGGTACACGTCAGGCCGTGAAGGGAATACATTTCAAGAGATATTGCGGAGAATAAAGAAAGAAACGAAATAGAAGAGGGTTATGACTCAGTCAAGGGTGACGAACTTAAAGGCGTGTTATCACGTTCAGTACTGGTGTAAGGCACTACGCGGACTCCATTAGAGGTGCGACCAATTTTGATACAATGCAACCATTAATCTGAATAAAAATCGGGGGAGACACTTTGAGAATTACACGACAAGTATTTTTCACTGCATAATTACGGCACAAGTTTGAAATTTTCGAAGCCTTTGTGTCCTTAATTGACAGGAATGGGCCAATGGTTTCCAATTCATCAGAATAATTAGGAAAACAACACAATGTCCCAAGGGAGATTGGTGCGCCGATGATTCGAAGGACAAATTTACCGATTTTACTGTTTCCCAAGTACTTTCATCAAGAATTTTGCTATTCAACTCCGAAACTCTCGGGCAAAACAAAAGCATTGGGAAAGTGATTGATTGATGCTGTTTTCTGCAGCTGTCAGGTTGGGTGAAATTCATTAAGGGGCTCTCAAATTAAGCGTCAAATTAAGTACATCTGACGGGATTGTAAAGTAGGACACCTGATGCAGGTACAGGCTTTGATGCCAATGCTTTTCATTCTTCACAATCGAGCGTACAAGAAAATATACTTAATACATAACATGATCGAAAAAAGGTAATTAGGGTAATATGTGGAAATATAAATTATCTAGACATAACAGCTACAATATTTTGATATAAACTATAGAATGACATCATATAAGTTGAAGACTATGGGACTTCTCTGAAGGTTTATTTTCATACAGGAGGATAACTCTGAAATAATTATATGCCTTGGTTAAAAAAAAACAGAAGGAAATCTACTTTTACTCTCCTTATTTAGAGAACTACTTTGTGTGCACCTAAACAGATGGATTTTATCAAGATCGTGCCCTGCAAAACCAATTTTTAACGTATCCACTGACTAAATTAGTCGGAGTCATGACCCAACGAAACCATTATCCCCGGAGTTGAAGAACTTAAAAAAATTATTTGAGAGGAAACCGTGGGTTCTTTTCTGTTCGGTGTTCTGGACTAAATTAAATTCCATAAATTGACGTGAGCAAGAATTTCATTTACTTCATTATTAACTTACATTGCTTGTGAAAATTTTTTTGAATTCTAGTATATATAGGTATACATTCAATGACTGGTTCGTTCTCCGCACACATTGACGACAAACATATTCCATGGGTCCAATAAGAGAATGGAAGGGAAATAGGATACCAAATGGAAGGACAGAACGCAGCGCGTACACAGGGGAATATGTCCCCATCCTTCCCTTAGCGGTGCACTTTTTCTTTGTTCGTTACAAACAATATGGCACATCAATCGAAAGCACCGAAAATGCTGCCTCCTATCGCTACGAAATGGAATACGAAAATAAGAAATAACTGAGAATAAAAAATTGCCAGGTGAAAACCAAAAAAAAAAAAAAAATTAAACAAGGAAGAATTAAACTCCCTGGAAAATGGCAATGATTCCCGGTCATACCCCATTTTTTCCGGCAAACGCGCGATCTTGGACCGAATGGCGCCGCACGCCATTTCTTTTGTTTTCTCTGCTACACCGCCCCTTCCTGACCCCCTCCTCCCCCTCCCACCATCCGCGAGAGTCAGGGGACCGTGATCCTTTACTTTCGACTACAACGATGGCCGACGATGATGATGGGATATATTATTATTGTTCGGATAAAAAGCACTCACTCCTTCGCAAGTCTTTCTCCCGTGATCCCAATGTCAACGTTATTTCTAACCTCGTTCGCCCCTTCTCTCCTGCCCAATAGGACAATGGCTCTCCGGCTAGTCACACCGGAGTGAACCGCGGTATGAGCAGTGTACGAGAGAGGAGGAGAGATGAAGTTTTATTTATTCCTTTATTCGGGGCGGGAGGGGACCTATCAAAAAACGAAACAAATCGCTTTCACGATGGCACGTGTCTTCCGTGGCCACTCTTTCACGCCCACGACTGCCTCCCACCACATTATCCCTCGTCTTCTTTCTCTCTCAACATATCCTACACATTTTCATCTCGATTCGATTTTAATTCCCCGATTTAAACCCTCAATTAATTTAGCCTCTCAATATTTGCAATTCAGTCTCTATTTAGAACGATGCATATCTTTCATTCCCTTTGTTCCATCTCCCATTTATATTCTATGCTTCTAATAAAGGATCTTTCCATGAATAGGGCTTCCTTCACCTTTTAAACACTGATTTGAATGGCTTCATTCATTTGAACACATCGGTTACTTTTTTAAAGTTTTATAGAATTTTATTCCCATTTTTTTTGCGTGCCTTGGGCAAAAGCGTTTATATTTGCTAATCATGAATTTGCATATCACATAGTTCTCTATTAGGGGATGAAATATATATTATTTTCTTTGTTGATTTTAGGTTTCACATATTATCTTGCGTTCAATATAATTTGTCCACCCTGATTTGATCTGCTTTCATTTGTTGCTCTCCATGCGAGCCACAGTTTCGATTAGCTTAGTCTAGTATGACCTATAGCCTAAGTTATTGAAGCTACGGAGTTCTTTATTAATGTGACCCTTGTTAACTTATTAGTTATCATTTCTGAAAAATCCATATTACCTCTCAATTCCGATGGCTATTCTGTAATCAGATATATCTCTCTTAAAAACTGGAGTAGTCGCTTCGGGAGATGTTTGTGCCTCTGCTTCACCTCTCGTTTTTCTTTGCTCAATCATTCCAATTCTTTCGTTCCAATGACAAGGAGCATACAACTATTCACTAGAGAATAATAGCTCTTACTGGTGTGCCATTTTTTATTAATTTGAATCGTCTCTCGTCAGCATCTGTTTACTTTATTAAGCATTCCGTTTTCAGTTAGCTTCATTATTGCTCCAAACTTGTTATCTTCAAGTTTACTTCGGTCTCTGCCGTCAATCATTGCCTCGAATTCCCATTCGCGTATTCTTTTCTTCTTTCCATTCCGGACTACAGATCCCACATTGCTTTTTTTCCATTTCTATAACGTTATGGTGAACGTCTTCAATCTATCAGTTCCTTCATCTTCTTCATTGCGCTACTCGTTCGTAGTTTTTTCCTCCGATATTCCTCCTCCCCTCCACCAACCCTTTGTCCTCCTCTTCCCCTCGCTCTTTCCTCCCGCCACCCTCCCTTTCCCGATCCCTTCCCACCCCCTCCGAGCCCCATCTCATCGCAATCCCCCCCCTCCCCGTCCCGCACCCTCCAGCCTCCACCTCCTCTAATATCCTCGCCTCTCACCCTCGTTAAAAAAACATCCCGAGCGCAAACTCTGTATCACGCTTAATTGCCCCACCTCCTTCATCCCCTTCCCGCCTCAATCCTCTCCGTCCCCCTTCCCCCCAGACCCGCCACTCCACCGCTCCCGATTTGCTCCGAGTCCTCCCACTCCCAAACCCGCCCACCGCGCCCATTTCTCCAGTATCTACATTTCTCCCACACTCCTCCTCCCGCGCCCGGTGCACGGAAAAAAAACTGCTCCTTTCCCTCCGCCCCCCACACCACGCCGCTCCCCCCCATCCCGCCCCTCCTCCCCTCCCTCTCTCTCTTATGGCGTCGGAAAAAAGTTGAAGAGAAACGCAATTTTCACGGCGCCCAATTGTTATTCCGCAGAATCCGTTTGGCAAAAATCATAGCCGCTGGGCTCGCACAGGTCATTCGGAAAGCGCCATTGTTGTGGTTGTGGGAGGGTGGGGAGAGGTGGGCGGCGAGGAGGAGTGGGATGGGAGTGGGGAAAGGCGGAGGAAGTGATTGGGGAGGGTGAGGGGGGGAGGAGGAGGTCATCGGTGGGTGGGCTGGGGCGAGTGCGCTGGCGCCTGAAGGGAGAGGGGTGAGACGGCAAGAGGTCTGCGGGGGAGGGGAAGGAGTGGTGGGGGGAGTGAGAGGTTATCACGGGATGTGTAGGTTGGGTGAGGGGAGGGGGAGATGAAGAGGCTTGGTCGAAAAGAAAGCGATGGATTCATTCGGAGCCATTACGTTTTTCGGCATTGAATGACATTATTTTAGCGACAGAATAAATAGTCCAAATATTAACTATTTTTTTCCCTCTGCTGATTTATTGACAATGAAATTCTAATGGATTCTTTGAGAGGAATGGTAGCTTTACCTTCAGCCCATTCATTCAGATCAATGGCGTTATTAGCGGAGAGAACCAAGTAACATTTGATTTTTATATGTTCAAGCGCGTGAGGTAATAAAGCATCGCAACTTAATAGTAAAATATAAAATCTCACCTAGTCAGACTTCGCTCATGTTTTTTAAATGTTAGATAAATACATCTCTCTCTCCTAACATTTGGAAAAAAATGGGAAACCTCGTGAAAAAACTTAATTTAGTGATTAGATTAGAGGTAATTCCTTGAAATTCGGCGTCAGGTAAGTCTTCAGACTACCGTAAATATAAAATGGATCACGCGATAGGATGAAACTGCTCAAAATTTATACATACTACAACCCCAGATAAAATCCAAACAATTATCATAGAGTATTACGGGACAACGTATAAAGAGACAGCATAGCACGCAAGAACTATAGGGAAAAATTTAAAAGAAATTAGAGAGGCAACGGACGGGGCATAAAAGGTATAAACTTATTAAAAGGTGTCAACGTAATGATATTGTATCAACGCCAAAAACTAAGGAAGGAAGAGAAAGATTAAGAAAAAATAGAATTGATGGATACCGCAGACTATTATCAGGAAACTCGATTGATGGCGTTGGCCACAGGGGACTTCCAACTTCACCTATTGTGAAGTTTTCATTTTTTCATGTGATCGATTCATTATCGTCATATTTCAAGGTAAGGCTCATAAGGAAGATGGATAATTTTTTCAGATAATTGTACTAACAACTGACGAACATGCTAAAAAATGTTCCTAACTGTTTCATAAAATTATGGTATTGCTTTACTTACTCTAACTTCATTGACTAACGAATTTATTGGGCCTTTTCAGCAGATTAATTCAAGTCAAACTTTCATAGTCCTGTATAGATATGTGTTTGATGTTTAAATGGAAAAATATTGTTTCTGACTATTTATCCACTATAAACTTGGATTCATAACGGCTTATTTAAAGAAAGGGAGCGTAAACCGCCATTTGAAGCATACAAGTATGTTCTATGGATCGAAGATAAAATTCTGATCTTCTGGTAGCCACAAGTAAAGTCTATTATCCTACATTATATGGCCAAAGGACATCCAAATTAACAAAAAAATATACTAGTGGCACTAGAAGTAATGTTATGACAATTGCTAAAGATGTGCAACTCAATAATTACGAAGTTAAATGGGAATCTTACCGAACATATTCGAGATAATATCCGATATTTTGCGTCTTTCCACATTCCAATGGATTTATTTTTGAATAAGAACAGACTTGAGTCACATTTAAGCTATTACCTCCTGAAGACCTACAAATAATCGTTTGCTATAGATATTCTTCGGATTTGATTTCAAAATTATGTAGTTCATCTGATGGAATTCCATGATGATTAAGCAAACTACTAAATTATACAGTTAAATTGGCAGAAAAGACGTGGTTAATCAATTACAAATAAATGCATTCCGATACAAGCTACATGAAGCAATTATCATTAAAAAGCGCGATCATCACGCGATGATCGCGATCATCGTTTATCTGACCGGTCATTATCGAACTGGTTCTTGAGATGCTCCAATGACAGAAACACGGAAATCAATGGTGGAAGGGCTCGGAAATCGAGAACGTTAGGCTCTACTTAGAAGGAATGCGGTATTATGAAAAAATGAGAAACGCATGAGAGCGCAGAGAAACAAAGTGGATTACATATAGTCAGTTGAATTCATATAAAATGAAACCAAAACTTTTGTACACATTTTACATCCCTGGATCGACCGACCATTCTGGCGTAAATAGAATTGCCTCGTTTTCAAAAATTTTTTTCCTGATAGATCAGTGATTTAAAACGAAATTTTTATTTGGAATATTGGATCAGTCTCGAATTTACAAATAAATTATAATCAACTACCAATAGTTGATTTAACAATATTTTCATTATTAGAGTAATTTAATTTCATAACTTCTGTCTAAAAAAATCTAAAAAAAAACTTCGGAAAGCATAGATTCAATTTCAAAAAGAGTTTTATAGATGTAAACGCATTTTTTCCACGGAGAATTTCAAAATCATTTAAACTCAATATTTTCCGAAATCTCTTTAGGAAAAAATGAGAATGTATTTCAAGAAAAATATATCTTTTCACATAAAGCAAAAGGAATTTTTGTCAATCATTCATTCATCGGCTCTCCTTTGTGGCGAGCATCTAAAGAGAAGAGTTTTGATGTGTGCATCTAGTCAATCTAGTTTCGAAGGCTTAGAAGCCTTCGAGTGTGTGCTCTAACCAGCTCCATTGTTTTCTTAGAATTTTGTTTGGCGCGTCCGAGGCAGAGGTATGCAAGGATAAATTATTCTTAGTGGTCTCATAGCGTGTCAAAATACAATTTTCACATTTTTCCTTCATGAGCAGTATTAAGTGAATCTCAACCGCTTTAATAAATTCACGAAGAACGCTCCTAACATGTGCCGGCGTCAGATACAGATATTACGCTGAAACCCGTAGGCATTGAAACATAAAAGTCTGACTTCAATTTCTTGCATTAGAGCGCATAAATACTAAAATCTAATGTGAGACGGATTGGAAAATAAACACTAAAGATATTTTCCACGGCATCTGAAACCGATTACTCAGACCACATAAGCATAATTCAACAAACAGTTGAAACGAAGTACTGAACACCAAACCCCTCTTGCCTTTGGCCGATAGCAATCAGGTTTCATTGGTGAAGCATCCTCATTCCTTGGTCGTTTCTCTTCTTGTGTACATTTCTTCAAAATATTCCATTAATTGAAATTCAAACACAAATATCAATTTTATCTGGTGTAACATTGCATCAAGAACATACTACCTATCACGCTTGTCAACTCTAGCCTAAAGGTACAATATTCGGTACCTGTAATTGCCATTATAGCCACTAAACATATTAGCCAATAGCGTTGATTACCTCCAAAGTAACAAAAAAGATATTGAATAAAATGTTGAGGAATTATAGCCGATATTTTAGAGTGCTTCACATTGCCGGTTGATTGGAGGAATTTAGTAGATGTACGAGAAAATGATTTTATTTTAAAAGTTAGGGAATTTAGTTTTTCAATTAAGGTAAAGGTATTATAATGGGAAGGTGGTAGTTATTACACATTGTTGTAGACTTATTATAGAAACACTTCTTCCCAGCATAAATACCCTTTTCACAACTTAATTGCCTTTTCACATCCCATTTTTTCTCTCTCTTCCGAGATGTCAGGAACTCTTTTTCTTCCTCTCCCTCGTTCTGCTGAATTAAACCACCATTTTTTCTTCTTATGTAACCTTCAACATTATTCAATTTTCAATGTTTTTTCCTTCCGAGTTTTCTGGTTTCAATGTCAGTTGTTTTTTCCTGATTTTTCCCATTTACTCGGCCAAATCTCTTCCTCGTAATGTATAAAATTTGCGTCTATCAAAATTCTTTCTCTGTTTGATTACACAAACACTATATAAGTGATGAACATCATATTTCTTACTCTGTATTTATTCTAAAATACCTGCCTCTATCATCAAAATATTTTAAGCGCTACGGTAAATTTAGTGTGCAATGAATTTTCTTTCTCTTGCATTTTTACTCTGAAATGAGATATATGAGATATTAGTTATTGTAAATTTTCAAATATATTTATTTATTTTATATAAATATATTTATATATTTCAAATATATACGTAAAAGTGTTGGGAAAAAATTAGCGTACGCGGTGCGTGGGTTTGACATTAGATGTCACACTTGTAAGAAAATTATTTGAATTTTGAAGAAATTTCACAGAAGATTATTCGTGTAAAAAACATAGTGAGACAATGATGAGAGCACTGTTAATAGGGTCCAGTGGTATCATTGTAGAATGCCAGTATAAATAATCAAGACGTTTGTCCATTCCAGCACAACTTCAGAAAACATGGATGAGTGTTTCCTCCAAATATTGAGTACGAAGAAATGCTTTGTTACTACAGACATTTCGATGAGCCTAATTGTTAATAACTGAAAAAATCGCGATTTAATGAAAGGAAAAAGCAACGAAAAGTCAAAAAGGTGTCGATTTAATAATTATGATAAAATAAAATTGTCAATCTGAAAATGAAAAGCTAAGGTTTAAAATACGTTTAAGTGGGCTCTTCCTGATTTTTACTGACCACACCTTAATCACACGACGATAATGGGGGATGAATCTCCGCCGGTAGCTCTCACTGATTAAGATTTTTTGCGTAAATAGGTTGTTACGTGACGTGAGAGTTTTGTGAGGGCGGCGTAAAAGTCAATTAAAACCTTATTGGGCCTTTACCCTCATTTCACCCCCGAGAGCTTAGGTTCCTCAATAAGAATTGCCGCTAACAAGACCGGATCCTTTAGGCGGGAGGGTCAAAGTCCAATTATTCACCCAAGGGGGGGGGGAGCGAGGGGGGTAGAGTACGAAAAAAAATCCGTAGGAGGGTCGTGATAAACATTTTGTTGGATTCGAACTCGGCTGTGCATTAAATCCATCAATACGAACGGGCATTCACGGAAGGGCGGGGTGAGTTGGTGGGGGAGGAAAAATGCCGTTCGTCTACTCCAATTATAAATTCGCCGGTGAAGTGGAGAATCACCCTGCCGTGAGACGACGGCGCACGAGCGGGATTTGTCTCCACGTCCCTGCTCTCCTTCCTCCGTGGACGCGGTGCGTTTACGTCGGGGTTTGGAAGAGCGGGAAGCGGGGATGTTAGAGGGAAGAGCGACGGAAGGGGTTTGGACGGACGGAGAGGAAACTCGGGGAGGGGGAAAAAGGGGGAGGTAGGTGAAATAACGAAAGGGGTTATGGGGTGAGGGGGAGAGAAGAGTAAGGGTGACGGGGAAGGGGAGAGGGGGTGGAGCGTAGGAAACGCCCGGGTTTCGGTAAGTTGGCAACATACCGCATACGGCGCGTGGGGTGGTGTGGAGCGAAGCGGAAGGCGATGCCATGGAGGCGATCGAAGGGGTGGAAATGCGAGGGTGTCAGGGTGGAAGAGTTGGAGTGAGGGGGAGATGTGGGCGGGAAGGATTGCAGGGTGATGTTTTCGGGGTGTGCGGGTAAAGGGGGCGGGAAGATCGGACGGAACCAGCGGACCGCTTACGACAAACACAAGGACGACGCCCCAACTCTTGTCATTTATACATCCAGCACATCCTTCACTCGCACTCTCCTCTCTCGCCTTCTCCTCCTCTTTCTTCCCTCCCCCACTTCAGTCTCTCTTCCTCCGCATCCGCCATCTCCACTTCCCTCTATGAGAGTTTGTATGTATAACGATGTGTATATGCCACACTTCCCGTTCTCCCCAGCATTTTTTTCCATCTCTCTCATCCTTCTTCAAGGTACATGATTTTTGGGTCCGCATTCATTCCATCCATATGGGCAAAATAAAACTTTACTCTGACGGAAGAGGGAAATCGGAGGGAGGCGGATCGGATTGGTTTAGCGCAACGATCTTTGCTAGTGCAATGGTTTCCCACACTGGTGACGCGCGTTCGAATACCGGTGGTGACGTGGGGAAACATTTTCAAGTGGAGTACTGCATCCGCAGCATGGGATATAAAACTCATGAGACTCATAAAACTCATCTTTTGACTGGAATAGCAGGAGTAGGATCATTCCGATACGAGGTTTCTCTCCATCTTTCCTCCCCTCGTTAACATCCTCAAGAACTCACCTATCCATTTTATCACAAATTTAATCGATCACATTGTCTAATGATACTAAGATTCCATGAATTAGTACTTTTCAACCTAATTACATTATCTGAATCAATTTCCTAGGTAGTGGAGCGTGGCAACAGTTGTTCGCCATTAACCATACGCATAAGACGATCAACCTTTGGGTGGTTTCCAGATCATGGCATTCCTTAGTATGGATACCTCTATCCCTATACTTATTTACCACATGACAGTGATGTTGACCCATTTTTTTCGGAGACCAACTTAGAGCGAGCCATGGGATTATAAATCTAAAACAGTAAGTCATTTCTTTGTGAGTTTAAAAGCATATAATGTCAGCAGGTCACTTGAAACATTGGAGTAAAACAATAGTAAATGCTATGTAATTAAAATTTAGGATAAGGAAAAACAACCTCTCTTCCATAGTAAATGGAGAAGGGAAATAATGATAGAATTGATTAAGAGACAAAGGCCATGGTATCCATATAGCAGAACTCCCTCTGGGGAAAGAAATTGAACAACAAAGAAATACACAGCAAATATTTGGAGAGTTAATTGGCGTGGGTATAAAGCAGGATTTAGAAGAATAAATGTACTGATACGGTTAAGAACAATAATTTGATAAATTGCATTTGTTAAAAATGGGAAAAACTCGAACTTATACTAATACAGGGAAATTGAACGTATACTAATATAGGGAAAAAGTATCATTTTCACAGTATGATGGCCTGGAATATGAGATCTATCAGATGAATGAGTAGAAAAGCAACAGACTAGGAAGTGAAGTATGTGGAAGTTTTCGTAGAGGAAATAAGTGCAGGTAGAAAAAATGTTCGCAATGCTTAGGAAATATATTAGGTGTTGAAATACGGAAAGCGTAGTGGCACAGATATAGTTAGCAACCCCCCACGTACTGCAACTATAAATCTAAGAGTGATAAAGCTGCTTCCTTACTAATGTAATAGGATGGACCACGCTGGATACGAAATTCATTATAACAACCCACATTTATCCTGATGAATAAAGAAAAAAAACAACCTAAATGACAAATGAGGGAAGTTAATTCACAAAAAATACACACAGGAATATCTCTTAATAAATTATTCAAAATAAAGCTCTAATTTAAGAAAAAAATGATGCACCAAATTCAAATTTTTCAAAAGAATCCAATAGATAGATAAATAAATTTATTTGTTCCGGTAAAATTTAGACCATAAGATCCCTCCTTCCATTTAATTATTAAAAATATACCCATAATAACATTATTTTCACAATGTGCGATGATAAGATAAAGTTTATAAACGAAGATTTGAAAAAAAGTATCAGTATAAATGCCGAAATAAGGGAGCATTAGGTCTCTTATAGTATCTAAGGGAATTTGAGACAATGCGGAGAATCAAGGGTAATAAGTCGAAGAAAAAGTTACTCAATTAAGTAATTATCTAATTATGACACCGTATTTTGTGATATTTCGACTAGTAGCCATTGCGTAAAATATTTTACTCTTCCATATTCTAATTCTCAATCATTTGAAACTTCCTCGATTTATTTTTACTGCACCCCGCTCGGAACGTTACTTTTTTACCTGAAAACATAATTACTCTTAATCACATTTTTCTCAAGTTATCAGTGTCACAAAATACTAATTTGCTTTGGTTAATTTTAGTATGTTCGCAAATAAATGATTTTTCTAAAAATATTTTAATTCCAAACACGTATATATTTTATTTTTTGAGTTAAATCATGATCTCAATTGTAGCTTCCCGTGAAAGAGAGACATTTTGTCATATCTCCAATTTCCAATAGGAAATATATCAGTCTTCAACGATTCCAGGCACCTTTCCTTAATGGTTTTCCTCTGATATACGACCGTGACTAACCCCTAAGTTGGTTTTGATGCCTGAGGGTTGATACTAGAAGGTCCCAAGGCAAAAATCAAGCATTCAAGGCAGGGGAATCACATCCTTTCTCTGTGCCATCTGCGGACACCGATAATACGTGCTACACAGAAAATCACAAGGGCTTTGCTCCAGGGCAACGTCGAGATTTGAACTGGTTACACACCAGTCAGCTCTGTCTAGCACCACTTCTTGCTGGGATGATACCTTTCTACCTCCGTTTTCATATGTTCTTACCAAATCATGATACAACGATCTTAAGTCTAATATCATCATCTATTTCTTTTCAGTGTACTCAGGCCCAAAAAATATTCGGTCCTCGAATTCTTCCGAGGAACGATTTTTAATTTTACTGACTATCCTATTTTCCTTCCTTTGAAACCTTCGAAAAAACTAAATACACAAACTTATTTTTGTATTAATTAGAATACATAAAAACTGCTATCGTACGCAAAATCGTCTTGGGCGATTTGTAAATAAATTTTATGTTTGTTTTAGCATCTGATCATACAGACGCATAAAATTGATGCATTAAACTTATCTAAAATTTATTACTTTACCCCTAAGGTACTACGTCGCAACTTCAAAACTACAGAAATCGGGAAAGTGATCCATGATTTATTTGATTTCCACGAAGAACGTGGGAACACAAAAAAAGGTGATACACGGGTGGAGATAGCGTAAAACTGGGTGAAAAACTCTTGGATATTACGGAAATGATGATACTCAATAGAAAAACTGAAATACACATGAGTAGAGTTAATGGGTGAGAATTCAATTTATTTTAGAATGTCAATTCCAATCCCAGAATTAATGATTCATCTAATACTTCCGCGTAATCTCCAACTTCCATCCGATAATCATCCCTTCCTCCCGACACTCACCTATCTCTCGTTCCCTACGTTTATTTCTCTCGTCAAAAAAGGCCGGGCATTAAAAATGCATGCCGTCATAATAATGTCCCCAGAAAAAATTCCATGGAATTTCGCGAAAAAACTTAGCATGAATTTATCTCAGTTTTTAATCTGGAATTACGTTGCTGTGTATTTTTCTGTTTGTAAACGTCATTAATAATTTACAGTCATCGAAAAACCTTGATGATACATCGTCCACAATCGACATTAAGCCTATCTACTTTCCGGAATCGTTAGGGATTTTCTGTCGCTTTTATTAGTAACCAGCGGTTTTTAGAATTGGTATTACTTCACAACATGAAAAATAGTGCCATCTAATTATGTAGGGAAACTAAACGTAGAAATTGCACGAATAGGATACGCCGGAGTAACGAAAAATCGAATATTACGAGAAAAATTCTCCCGTTAAATATATCACTCTATTCATAATTCATCATATTTTTTTGGTCATACAATTATATTCAAACCGTCCAATTTGCAGCCCCTTTGGAAACATGTGTGCTTGCATAATTGATGTTTCGAAAGTCATTGGGCCCCTGATACTTTCCATTGCGCCCTTAACTCTGGAAATTACTGAGGCCATGTCATCTTATGAATTTGCTCTCCACTTTATTAATACAATTCACCTCTATTCACCTCAAACAAGGTATCGATGTGAAGCGAATTCAAAAGGTATCTCAATATTTATACCTAAAAACCTTAACGAGTTATAAGTGGCGAGCGCATTAAGCCAATTATTATTTCTATGCAATGCAAAAGAGAAACATAGTACCAGCCACGGTTATTAAAAGTATGTATTTCAGTTTCCATACATGTTAGAATGTTGAAATCAAACACAAATTTTAATTTGCACCCCAGTTAAGTTCCAAATCATAGAAATATTGAGGCCTATTCAAATTAGCATAAACTTATGACAATAAATATAAAGGCTAATCCAACATACTTATTTTAAGATTAGGTTGCAGTGCAATCATTAAAAGTATTAAAGCCCATTTCGCAAGAGGCTACATATATTCTCTCTTCTGAGAAGCCGAAATTTAGCAGTGGTTACGAGAACCTTTCATGTGACGATACTAGTAGTAAAAAGCGAGTTAAGCTTCGTCAAACTCCTGCCGTACGTATACGTCAAACTCTTTTCCTATGTTTTATTTTTCATATTACTTTTTTAAAACGGAGGTTGGAGACATTTTCCACTTCAAAACACTAAAAAAAAAGATACCGGTCTTCATTCTGATGATTTTAGACGGGAGCACTGCGGAGAATATTATATAAGAAAAGGAAAGTTAGTGTCCATTCCAGAATTATTTTGCAAGTTTTATTTAATATCTATGACTAACCCGCCCTGAAACAAATTAGCACTTCAAAGACAACTCATTGAAAACTGAATACTAAACTCGACGTACCACGAACCTGAATTTGCCGTGAGAATGGCACAGCTGCACACTATCGCGTGTCAGCCTAATGAACACGGTCGGCGTTGCCTGCGTCAGAGACTCACGCTACTCTCGAGTTTTGTATCATCAAAAGGCGCGCTATTAGCATCCCAGTCTGAATGCATCTATAACCGCGAGATCTCAGCATCTCTAATACACCTCTCGTCAGGTGCGTACTCTCTCGTGAAAGCGGCTTACGATATTACGCGTCTGCGTTAGTGGTATTAGATTAACGAGTCCCTAAGTTATTGTGTCTCGGGCATAATTTAGGCAGGGAACACGATAAACTCTGACTCTCACGCCATTTCTCGTTGTCCCTCTATTTCAATCTTCCCGACGATCCGACGGTCAGAAATTCCGTACAGGCATCAACATTTCAAGTTTTCCCCTCCTTCTGGTCTTTCCCAGAGCAATCGTCCAACTCCCCTCCCAATATCGTTCCCATTCTCCATCCTGATCTCGCCCCCCAACACTTCTTTCGCTGCCCCCCCCCCCCCGACTCTCGCCCGCTCCGTACACCCTGAACCCCCCTCCTCCCCCCCTTCTCACCGCTATGCCCACTTCCAATCTGTCTCCAATATCAGCGCAGATATTCCGCTCACCCCTTCCTTCTCCACTCCTTCCCCTTCATTTCAGTCAACCCCTTTTTTCCCCTACACCCTATTGTTTCCTATCCTTTTATTCACCTCCCTCCTCTCCCACCTACCTCTCACCCCTGATTCTCCCGAACCCTCCGCTCTAATACGTACGTTTTTTTATTTTTATTTCACCTCTTTTTTTTTAAATGACAGGCCATACAGCAGCACATGAGCATTTTTTTCCCTCCCTCATACCCAGCGTCCCACCTCGCACGTCAAGGCTAATCATAACGTCAATTTATTACACCGGGAGAAACGCCCTCCGCGACTTTCAATTTTTTCCCATAACGAAACGTGATACCCCCTCAACCCTCTCGCCTCTGCCACCCCCCGCCCCACCCCCACGCCAAACCCCCACACACTGTCCGCTCAAGGAAAGGCCCACCGAAAATAGAATGTCGTTGCACGACCTGCGTGATGATAATTAGCCAATCTCAGAAACTGCGTAGGCTGCGAGCGTGTTACCGAACGCCATTTCTGAGGATGTTGAAAAATCAAGTGGAGAAAGAGCGATACACCAGCTCTTTATTTACTCTAAACCTGCTAAGTTTTTGTATTGCAAGCCAACTGATGTTCTCAGGAACGCGGTGAAGGTGAGTGATTTTACAAAATGTAAAATCCACTGTAATATCCGGACGATTGTATCCAAAAGAAATTTTTGCCAAATTTCGCATCTAAAAAACCTTAAGGAATTAAAAAAGCTAAAAAAAGGTGTTTTCTCGTTCAGGGGAGAGTAATGAATGCAATAGAGATCGAGTTGAGGTCTTGATGTTAATTGTGCCAAGAGTAGCTCCAGCTTAAGGATTGAGTCTAATGATCGATCTAAAAAAATGCGAAAATTAGCCTCCTATTTGTTACCGAGTCAAGCATAAAGTATTCTGGATGCCAACTGACACACCGATGCATATAAATGGAAATTTAGAATTCACAAGATTTACTCTAGGCACATTACTAATTCCAAATTCCCATCATTTTCCTTGAAAAAAAGATGAAAATATGAAACTTTCTACTTAATACCAAATGATTTTTGTAAGGTAGAATTATAGGTTTAGATGATTTTTTTCCTGTTACGCGATAAATGATACCTGATGCTAGCCGTTGCCATAGCTGTTACCATGTAGAGGTTTAAAAATAATAATATAGCCAATAAATGCCTACGGCTGACGGTCATCAAATGCTATTAAAAAGTATTCTAAATGCAAATGAAGTCCTCAAGGGTTAACACACAAAAAATCGAGATTATACCTATCACCTATGTAAATATATGTACCCTGAAACTTATAAATATGGGGTAATATCTTGAAAACTTTTATACCAATTAAAACACAGCTGCGAAAACGAATAGAATATTCTGAGAATGCCAAAATCGAGTTTACAACGAAACGTCGTCCCTTAATAAAAAAAATTGGACAAATATATCATGCACTTGGGTGCTGAACGTACGGGCATAGCTCCAGTCTGTGCACAGTCGCATGCCATTAATCTTCTTCGCGGGACGTGGCCCCAAAAATCTTATCGTAGAATTTCCAATTACATAAATATGTTTCACTCTCCTTTCACTCCGCGGAGAAATAAAGTGCTTCCTGGGCGAGGGGGGGGGGGTCAACCGCGTCCGACCGCCCGAGGTCACCTCCACTCCTCCCGCTCCACCAAAGACAGCCCCGAGACAGACTCGTTGACGACGCGGCGGTCACATCTGCGCGGGGACGCGAGAGGGCCATCCTCCGCCGATCCTTCGGACCCTTCCCCACCAAACACGCCGCTCCATAACTTACGCCGATGGCCCTGTCACGCCACGTTGGCTCCACACTCTGAACTCGCTGCATCCCGCACACTCACACACACACACACACACTCCCCATTCGCTCGTCCGATGAGCAGCTCGCACCGCGACAGTAGTCACGCTGTGGCCCAGAGACGACCGAGTTAAGTCGCCGCGATGTTTATCCCTCGCCGTGCTGACGTTGCTCGAAGCCATTTCCCCGGATCGTAAATTATTAGCTGCGTGCAGTGACGTAAACAAAAAGGGGAGTGAGGATAGATTCCCCCAAGTCCTCCCTCCAAATGTTTTCTTGGTGCATCTACTATTTGGCATTTAGTTCTTCTTGAAAGGCGAGTGGTTGTCCAGTGTGTAGAGCTAATTGGACTGGGGCCAATCTTAACGGTACAATTTTTTGGGACTCCAGGGTAACCACTACTGGTATAGCGGAATGTACTGACTCCCTTACCCGGATTGGGTGAATTTCGTACGTCTAAGAGATTTCGCTCGGGGAGAGTCATATTTTGCCAATTGAAGCTTGCTTTCGTATTCATCACAAAAATAATATTTGGAGAGTGGGAAATTTCGATTTTACCCCAAACAAAAATGATTAAATACCGTTGGATAATACATATTTGATTGCGACAATGTGTTTATGAAAATTAATTTTCACGGTACATGACAATACGCTAGAAAACTACTCATCCATGTGTAACTGAGTGTCATTCACTTAGAAAAAAGATTTTAGACGAAAAATGTTAGCGAAATGATTTTCTTGCGTACCGCTTCCAATGCTACTGACTCCTTGGTAGATATGTAACAGTGGGGGTAAATTGCCTCACCATCGAGACCTCTGACTACGCCTCTTAATGCAGAACCCACAAGGACACGAAGGAAGTGCTTCCTTGAATATGCCCTGACTTCTTATTAAAAGATGGCCTATAATGACTGCTTTTCAGATTGCTCTGATTATAAGTGGCCAAATATATCATTAAAAAATAATTTAACATCTTCATATGATTGATGAACAAAATGTTGGTGGTGAAGGCATTCGACCAGCCAAAGCCATACTACATCCTCGTTTAGTTTAATAACTTGATTTCTTTTGTATTAATTGAATCAATAATAAACTTCGATGCGAAATTAATGTGTACATACATACATCAGACGTGTGAGGTCTTGCTAAACCACAAAAACAACCCAAAAAACTCGAGTGCCGTGATGACTACTATCATTCATCTTGGAAAAAAGCCCTCATTTTAGCCCTGTTTAGCATTTGTAAATCACAAAAGTGTTTCGATGTGGTGTCATCTACATCTACATCTACATAATACCCCGCAAGCCGCCGCAAGGGCGTGTGGCGGGGGGTGTTAGGTCACCAACCGTAAAAAAGAAAAATACCACATGCAAAAAAAAAAACAACACGGAAAATTACACCCACAGCAGCGCACACACTCATGCAAAAATCCCTTCATCCAATACTCATGCAAACACATAAACCGCAAAACAACTAAAAAACTGCACCCCATGATGCAGCACGAAAGACATCCTACAACACGGAAGCCAGGACATAACAAGCAAGAATGTGAAACATCACTACCACATGAAAATGCATTACAAAACACTCTACCCCCCAAAGAGTCTGTCAGGGGCAGGGAATGCGACCCAACGTTGCAGGTAGGAGGAATTTTACCCCCGCGGAGAGGGACGAGGGACTGAAAAGGAAACTTAAAAACAGATGAACAGAACACGAATGAGGTCATTCGGAAAGAATAAGTTATTATAACAAAACACATAAGGTTAGTGGAAGAGCATTAATTTAAGTAGAACTAATTATTTTTTAGACGCTGAGGGTGGCAAGTGGAATTTTTGCTATACATAACCCTGCAGTTGCTATCCCGTATTGTCCGTGAGAAGAAGGAGTCCTTGAGTTGCTAGTTCTGGCATCTATTTCCCGAATTTCATATGCATGATCCAAGAGACCAATGTATGTAGGAGTACGAATAATTTGCGAGACCTCGGTGCTGAAACATGCGGATCTGAATTTATTTAATAATTTCAATCTTGCATTGAATCGTCTCTCTTCCAATGATT
The DNA here is from genome assembly GCF_022747635.1 of Hetaerina americana. Taxonomy (NCBI): domain Eukaryota; kingdom Metazoa; phylum Arthropoda; class Insecta; order Odonata; family Calopterygidae; genus Hetaerina; species Hetaerina americana. Next base: position 81,174,425 of record NW_027286985.1, on the reverse strand, counting down.
CCCACCCCAAATCCATGAGCATTTCGGTGACGCTTTGCGTTTTATCGTAAGATTTTTTTACAAAACGGGCTGCCCGGCGTTGAACCTTCTCAATTTCCCGAATGAGACCTTTTTCACTCGGATCCCACACGCTGCATGCGTATTCTAAATGAGGCCTTACAAGAGCGTGGTAACAACGTTCCTTGACCTTCGATTCACTTTTTCCGACAATGCGTCCAATGAATCCCAATTTTTTACATGCTTGACCACAGACTTTACGTATGTGAGTCCCCCAAGTTAAATCTTTTGCGAATGTGACACCTAGGTATTTTACCGTATCAACTACTGCTAGGTCACCTCCAGCTAATTTGTAAGCAAATCCCGTTGATCTTTTAAAGAAATTTACCACTGAACATTTATTATAATTTAGAGTCAATCCCCAGTTAGAACACCATTTAGTAATGCAATCTAAATCCTGCTCTAGAATAAAACGATCCTCATCCTCAGATATCTCCCGATAGATCACCGTGTCATCCGCGAACATCCTAATTTTACTTTTCACTTCGCGGTTCAAATCGTTAACAAAAATCAAGAAAAGCAACGGCCCGATCACACTTCCCTGAGGTACCCCCGACGTGACTCGAACGCTGTCGGAACTAGCGCCATCAAGGACTACCCTCTGTTCCCGCTCTGAAAGAAAATCTTTAACCCAACTTATGGCGCCCTTGTTTATACCCGCGACCTTTAATTTATGAATGAGTTTACCGTGTGGGACCTTATCAAATGCCTTTTGAAAATCTAAGAAGATGGCATCCACTTGCCTACCTCTCTCACCCGATAAAAGTAAATCATGTGTAAATAATCCTAATTGGGTCTCGCAGGAGCGGGTTTTCCTGAATCCGTGTTGATTGTCACTTAAAAAGTTAATATTGTCAAGGTGTCTCATTATTGAACTGACAATTATGTGCTCTAAGATTTTGCAACAGATAGAGGTGAGAGATATAGGTCTGTAATTACTGGGATCCTCCCTGTCACCACTTTTAAAAATAGGCGTTATTTGCGCGGTTTTCCAAATGTTAGGTACTTTGCACTCTGTGAGGGATTTGTTAAATATAAATTCAAGGTACGGGGCAATGTTTGGAGCTAAATGTTTTATCACCCTAGCTGGTATATTTTCGGGACCCGGGGATTTGTTGGGTTTAATCTCGTTAAGCAATTTTAGAATTCCTTGTTGGTCCACTGTTATTTTTTCCATGGGTGGAGTATGTATTGTTTCTTGGAGATATGCGGTGGCAACATCATTCGAGGAAACGCTTTGGAAGAATGAATTTAAGATGTTAGCTTTACCCTCACTGTCTGTATGAATTATATTGCTACAATCCCTTAAGCAAGCCACGGTTTGTTTACTCCCATTTACTTCCCTAACATATGACCAGAAAGCTTTGGGGTCAGTGTCCAAGTGCTCGCAAAGTACTTTGCGTTTAAAGTCCAGTAAAGCGCTACGTAATTGTGTTTTGGTTTCAATTTTGGAGGATCTATATGTGTCCCATAATTGTTTATTCTCAGGGGATGATGTGTTCACGCCTGCCCTCTTTACCCTAGAGTGTAGCATTCTCTGCTTTCGAAGGGCTTTTCTAACGTCTTTATTGTACCACCTGGGGTCGCGATTTGCTTTATGTGTCATGTGGAATACGGAAATGTTAGTAAATACTACAGGAAAGTATTAAAAATGAACTCGATATTTCACCTCCCAGCATAGCACGTATGTTTTTCCACACTATAACCTATCATTTACTATAGACATTTCACATCCTAAATCCAAATATATTATCCATATAAACGGATATAAATGGAGTAGAAAGCATATTTTGTAAAAGCAAACATGCATGTCATGCAAATAGGTTAACGCTTCATTTTTATTAAAAAGTAGTCATGTTGTCTAAATATTTCATTTTACTGTGCAAAAGAAGAACGAGTTTATATATCATGTTCAAAATAAAATAAATGCAACGGAATAATAATGATTATTATTATTACACATTAGGGCTGAAATCTTATTTCATCTCGATAGTCTAGATGATGTTGGAATTTAATTATTTCCCCGGCATTACAAGTAAACTTGTCCTTCAAAGACGTCCTCTGCATTTTCCTTAAACTCCTAAACTTGCTTGATCTCTTCCTGCTTGAAGGGATACAAACCTAGTTTTTCCCAGAACACCCACCACATTTTTTTCATGTAGGAATTTTCATAAGTATCGCTAATCTTGTTTGGGCTGTATATTTGAACTCTTAATTAATCCTTTCAAGAGATCCAAATGCCTGGTGTATATTCCCAATTCAGGCTAACCAACGGGAAACAAGTTTGGAGCAAAAATATGGCGGAAAGAGGATATTCATCTGCAAAGACTGGAATTTGACTTCAACGAGCTCGAATAATTGAATTCTTGTTATATGATTGAATAAAAATAAAAAAAACAAGAAACCCGTGGCGCTCGTGAATTCAATGTGAATTTTAGTTGTTTCAATATCTGGCAAGATCGGTCGCTTCTCCAGCCACTTACAAAGCTCTTCAGGAGCGCGGGGAGAAAACACTGCTTCCTTTGTCTAGTATATTTTCAAGGTAAAGCGCCATAAGCGAGCCAACACACAATAACTAGTTCCGCGGTACACCAGGCGGTAGGCCAACTCTCCATGGAAGCACTGAACGGTCCCTGGCAGTACTTCACCCTCTAATTTTCGCCCAATTTTTCTTCTCCCCCCAACCCTTCCCGATATTTTTCCCCGAACTGACTCCACCCCATCCAACACACGTCTCCTCCTCATCCCTTCGCTGGCGCCTCACTCCTCCTCTTCTCCTCAATGCTACCCACCCCCTTCTCCTTGCTGAGAGGGAGAGAGAGAAAGTGGACAGCAAAAACCCTCATCCCCAATCGCATATACATACACCATATACATACACGCACACACACCCGCGCCCACTCGCTCAAACCATTCTCTCCCTCTCAGTCCACCTCCCCCACCAACCTTCCACAACCTCCCCCGAACTGCTGATCACTCAAGCGCCCACTGAGCTTCACCCTCCGCCCCAACGCCTCCCCCGACAACCATGAAGCCTCGAAATTCGATTTCCTCCCTTCAGAGAACCCGAAACAGCTCCTCTTTACCACTCGCTCTCTCTCCCTCAATCCCTTATACTTCTCTCTGCCCTCTCTCTCTCCGTTCGCCACCTCTCTCGTACCTCCTTTCCCACAACCTCCCACCCCTCCTCCTCCACGCATTCACACCCCTTCGGACCCTCAATTTTTCCTCTCCTACTGCCGAACTACTCACCCTCGATGAAATCCCACACCCCACCTCCCCAAACCCCACTCCCGCACCGACCCTCTTCTCTTAACTCCCCCTCGCCGAAAAACCCTTTCCAAACCCAACCACCACTCCCTTCCTTCCTTCCATCCAACCCCCGGATGCCCTTCACCCAATCTTTCTACCCCCGCTCCTCTTATTTTTATTTCTCCCGGTTTTTTTGTGTGCTCCAATGTCACCTCCAAGCGAGAGAGAGCACCCCTTTCATCCCCGACCCCTTCCACGCGTCACCACGGGACGGGACCGGCGGAGGGAGGAGAAAAGGATGCTTCCGAGACCTTACATATACATACGTGTTACACGCGTATGCGTGACTGCACGTATTATACACGTACATATATAAACATATTTGGGTGCACACACACGCACGCACATACACATTTTCGTCCTTTCTTTCTCTTTTTTCCACTTTTGTTTCCGCGTTTATTTTCCCCAATTTGCCTCCTTGTTTAACGTGGCGCCTCCTGCAAAGGGTTGAGGCGAGGGGGGTCGGTGTGCGAAACCGGTCGGGGGATGGGAAGTGGGAGAGAGCGGGGTTAGATGGAAAGGGTTTTGAAAAAGGGTAACCTCCAAAGGAGATGGGGAATGGGTGGGCGACCGTGGAGGGGTGAGGGACTGGTTCGAGGAGAGCTCAGGCGGGAGTGGGGGGGAGTAGTGGCTGAGGCAAAGTGTGGGGGGCGGGCAGTGGTTTTAGGGGACCGAAGAGGATCAGTCCAAGTCGGCCGGCGTTTTTGACCGTGTTTGCACCCAAACACGCAAGCAATCACTCAGGAATTGGCGCGCCGGTGAATGGGAGGGGGGGGGGAAGGTTTTGTGGGGTCGGGAGGCTTTGGGTGCGAGGGGCGTGAAATACTCCCAGGCAGCGGTGGTGGAGTCGGTTGTCGTGGGGAAGAGGAGTGGAGGTAGGGATAAAGAGAGAGAGAGAGAGAAAGTGGGGGTTAGGAAAGAAAGGGGTCGTCGATGCCGGAAGGGGCTCGAGTGCTGAGCGAAGTCCAGGAGACCGAAGTGGGAAGCTGGCTCGCGGACATTCCTGGCCGCTGTCATTGGAATCAGTGGCTTCAGGTATTCGCGGGTGGAGTCATATCTCGTAGATGATTCCGAATCGTACGCCCAAAACAATTATATCAGTGAAATAAATGCGCTTTCATCTATTGCAATCAGCTCATAAAATTGAAATATTGGGTGGAAACATATAACATTGGGTGAAATATTGATGAAAAAACCCACTTAATTACCCACGTCCAATTGATTTTTCTTAGCAAATCTCAAATTATTGGTGTAAACTACCTTCCTTTCAAGCGGACTTGGAATGTTACCGCTATGACAAATATTAAACTTTCTTTAGATAATATATTCTAGTTAGGCCACTTATTGATGGTATTGTTAAGTATATTTTATTTTTATCTAGGAAGCAAAATCTTATTTTTTGCGTGGAAGTAACAAAATAACATCACCCGAAATATAATAATAGAATTCAGTTAAGAAAAAGAAAGTGACACTGTTATAATCCGTAAATGATATGAACTGGGGGTTTTCCCATGTTCTTTTAATAGTTGCTATTATTATGTCAATAAATTATGATAATGTCACAATTTAGCACAAAAAATTAATTTCACGAACTTGAATTACACCATAGTCCTTTATAATAAGTTTTTAAGTAATTATTACTAAAAAATAAACGAGATATTTGGATGAAATTTATTCTGCACATTAATTGATTTTTATGTTTATCATGTTGTAAATAACATATTTAATGTCGATTTGTTTTGTTTTAGGAATCCATAGATTTAAGTGACTCGCAGGAAGGAGAAAATATGGGTTCACAGTGTGTTAAAGTTCCTTCATTTGTAAGGTTACAGTGCCTGGCAAACCCAGGATGAAATGATGGCTCTTTATGGGTATGAAAGCCCGTCATATAAAACAGTTGCGAGGTGAAAAAAGAATTTTCAGACTGACCACATGTCCGTCACAGACGATCCAAGAAGTGGAGGAGTGAAGAGCATCCATTCATATGATTATGAATAAGACTAATCTTGGCTACGGCAGTGAATGAAACATTATTCACGAAAACTACACATGTCAAAGGTGTCAGGACGCTGGGCTCCTTGATGCGGCTTTGAGATGTAGCCACATCCGCCCTATAATATCGCGAAACTCGCCCCTAGCGAATTTTCCATATACCTAGAACTCAAAAAAACTATTGCGGGGTTGTAGATTTGACAACAAAAATCACGTCATTCAAGAGTTGGAACCGGAAGAGGAGGGAAATTTCGACGCAATCTGCTGAGTTATAATGACGTCCTTAAATGTGTTAATAAACGCTGGGAGAAATGTTTAAATCTGGATGATGACATGTAGAGAAACAAATATTAATTAATTTTCTATCTCAATAACTTTTTTAGTAATAATTAAACGTTTAAGATACCTCCATCGTATGGGTGTGTACACATACACACAATGAAGTCGAGGATTCAAAAATGGCCGCAATAATGTGAATGATGATGAGTGGAGTGGCAGGCCCAGAATAGAGAGCGTTGAAATCGCTCAAGTAGCGGGATCGATATCAATCAATAACTGCTAGCTCATCCACGAGTGACGGTTAGTACTCTGGCTGATAATTTTTCTCGAGTTGAACCTACCACTGTTTACATGATTGCTACGTAAAAGATCGGATATGGAATATATAAATAATTGTGTTCCAGGTGGGTACCGAAAATGCTTACCGACTAACATAAAGGACAAAGAATGTGGATGGGCGATTTTGGATCACTATCGACAAGACAGGGATGTCTTGACCTTTCACCTAGCGCATATTTTCTCTTTTTGAACTTGAAACATTGACTGGGTGGACAAAAATTTAAAGCCGACGAGGAACTCAAGACCAGCAATGTCATCCGGTTCAATTCCCTGGCGGCGAATTTCGCTAAGGGATTAAAGAAGCTGGTGAAGCGGTACGAGAAGTGCTTGGGAGTGAATAGCGAATACATACGTAGAAGAGTTCTACATCTACATCTACATCTACTTAATACCCCGCAAGCCGCCGCAAGGGCGTGTGGCGGGGGGTGTTAGGACACCACCCGTAATTAAGAAAGGAAAAAAAACGCATGCAAGAACCACAAAATCATATATCCACAAAAAAAACATGCCATTCATTCATGCCAGAACACTTACACCCCACACACATGCAAACACTCAATCTACATCTTACATACACATGCACCTGAAAGTATACCTACAGCTTTGCAGTGTTTAACTTTGCTCCGACTAGTAAATTCAGTGTTTTCAATATTTCTAAAGTTACTTCGGTTTCTTACTATTGTGATTTCTGATTGTTCGGGGAAAGAATGAGTATTTGTACCTATCTGTCCTGGAATCTATCTCCCTTAGTTTATCTTTGTGGTCTGATCTACCTAAGTAGTGTGGGGCCATTATAATTCCTTCAGTGTCATAGTTAAACTCGTTTGTTCTGAACCTTTCTAAAAGTCTAAGCCTCGCTTGTTCTCTCCGTACTTCAAGTGGTTCCCAGCCTAAATCCCCTAAGAGACCTGTCACACTTGTGTTCTTATCATAACAATTTTTAACGAATCTAGCGGATTTTCTCTGGACTTTATCTAATTCTTTTTGCCAAATTTTCTCCCACGGATCCCAAATACTTGCGGCATATTCCAAATGAGGTCTAACTAGAGCAAAATAACACCTCTCTTTAACTTTTTCATTGCATTTCCCCACCACCCGTTTTATGAAGCCAAGTTTCTTTAAAGCTGATCCGCATATTGTCCTGATATGTGCTCCCCATGAAAGGCGTGGTGTTAGAACAACTCCCAAATATTTAACTTGATTTGCCGTAGTCAATACTGAACCCTCTATTTTGTAGTTTATATCCTGTTCCTCGCTTCCTTTATTCCAATATTTCATAACTGCACATTTATCTATATTAAGTGTTAATCCCCATTTATTGCACCATTCCGAGATATTGTCTAAGTCTCTAGAGAGTAGCTCGCAATCTAGTTGGCTCCTTATTTCCCTGTATATCACCGTGTCGTCAGCAAATAACCTTAGATTGCTACTAACGTGTGTGCTTAAGTCATTTATGTATATTAAGAACAGAAGAGGCCCTATTACACTTCCCTGGGGGACGCCCGAAGTTACATCTCTCTCCGTTGAGCACAACCCATTAATGACTACTATTTGTTTGCGGTTTGACAAGAAGTCTCTAATCCAATTAATTATTTTCTCATTGATCCCATAGTATTTAAGTTTATGTAACAATTTATTGTGTGGGACTTTGTCGAAGGCTTTTTTGAAATCCAGGAATACTGCATCGACTTGTGTGTTGTTTTCTCCCGATCTAAGTATATCGTGAATGAAGAGACCAAGTTGTGTTTCGCAAGATCTGCTTTTTATTTGCTTTTTGAGTTAATTAGATTTGTAGAAAACTAAAACCGTCATTAAAAACCTTTTCTCTCGAATATATTTTTTAATGCACCCAGTACCTAATTTAACAAATGGCCTTCGTATGTCGAACCTCTTCTCATCCTTACTTACCGTCCCTGTCATCAAGTCCCTCTTGACAGTGAAGGTTTCTTTGCCTAGCTTAATTCTTCTTATGTTCCCATTAATTTTGACCATTTTTGTTTAAACACCTTCGAGTTAGGTAAAATGCTCCACCTGCTCTAATTTATGAAATCTTATTTTAGTATTTAACTTAACTCTTCTCTTTCTCTAAAACCTCATTATCTTTGTTTTTGTTTACATTTATTCTCGTGGTCCCCACGTCTTATTTCATCTACATCTACATAATACCCCGCAAGCCGCCGCAAGGGCGTGTGGCGGGGGGTGTTAGGTCACCAACCGTAAAAAGGAAAAATACCACATGCAAAAAAACAACACGGAAAATTACACCCACAGCAGCGCACACACTCATGCAAAAATTCCTTCATCCAATACTCATGCAAACACATATACCGCAAAACAACTAAAAACTGCACTCCAGGATACAGCACGAAAGCCATCCTACAGCACGGAAGCCAGGACACAACAAGCAAGAATGTGAAACATCACTACCACATGAAAATGCATTACAAAACACTCTACCCCCCAAAGAGTCTGTCAGGGGCAGGGAATGCGACCCAACGTTGCAGGTAGGAGGAATTTTACCCCCGCGGAGAGGGACGAGGGACTGAAAAGGAAACTTAAAAACAGATGAACAGAACACGAATGAGGTCATTCGGAAAGAATAAGTTATTATAACAAAACACATAAGGTTAGTGGAAGAGCATTAATTTAAGTAGAACTAATTATTTTTTAGACGCTGAGGGTGGCAAGTGGAATTTTTGCTATACATAACCCTGCAGTTGCTATCCCGTATTGTCCGTGAGAAGAAGGAGTCCTTGAGTTGTTAGTTCTGGCATCTATTTCCCGAATTTTATATGCATGATCCAAGAGACCAATGTATGTAGGAGTACGAATAATTTGCGAGACCTCGGTGCTGAAACATGCGGATCTGAATTTATTTAATAATTTCAATCTTGCATTGAATCGTCTCTCTTCCAATGATTCCCACCCCAAATCCATGAGCATTTCGGTGACGCTTTGCGTTTTATCGTAAGATTTTTTTACAAAACGGGCTGCCCGGCGTTGAACCTTCTCAATTTCCCGAATGAGACCTTTTTCACTCGGATCCCACACGCTGCATGCGTATTCTAAATGAGGCCTTACAAGAGCGTGGTAACAACGTTCCTTGACCTTCGATTCACTTTTTCCGACAATGCGTCCAATGAATCCCAATTTTTTACATGCTTGACCACAGACTTTACGTATGTGAGTCCCCCAAGTTAAATCTTTTGCGAATGTGACACCTAGGTATTTTACCGTATCAACTACTGCTAGGTCACCTCCAGCTAATTTGTAAGCAAATCCCGTTGATCTTTTAAAGAAATTTACCACTGAACATTTATTATAATTTAGAGTCAATCCCCAGTTAGAACACCATTTAGTAATGCAATCTAAATCCTGCGCTAGAATAAAATGATCCTCATCCCCAGATATCTCCCGATAGATCACCGTGTCATCCGCGAACATCCTAATTTTACTTTTCACTTCGCGGTTCAAATCGTTAACAAAAATCAAGAAAAGCAACGGCCCGATCACACTTCCCTGAGGTACCCCCGACGTGACTCGAACTTATTGGTCAACCATTTTAAGTTCTATCTAACCTATATCTGTGGCATTCTTATAAGGTCAAACTGAGCAATAAAATACTCATTCATAATTATAATTGAAATCTCAACAATGGTGGATAGTTTCAGTACCGCCGGAGTTATTATTCTGCCTCAGGACACGAGGCAGAGGCGGATGTAAATGCCTTCAAGACAAAACTATATGTGTGTAATGAATACATGTGGGTGTATATACTACCTTGATCAAAAGGTTCCCGGAATAACCACCGTGTGGCGCTCCCATCCTTCCGATTTGAGTTCTGTTTTTTTTGTTAAATTGGTACATCTGTTGTTGATATTCCCTTTAAATCTTAGTGTCATAACTTGACATTTGCAAAAGTTACGGTCGGTTTTCGGTATGTCCATCAGTGCTTCCTGCGATTTTTCCATTACTTCCTCTCGGCTGCTAAAACGCGTTCCCCGTAATGGTTTTTTAACTCGATTGAACAGAAAGAAGTCACAGGGAGCCAAATCAGGTGAATTCGGTGGCTGTTGGATGGTATTTGTTGCATTTTTCGTCAAAAAATTACGAATAATGATAGCACTGTGCGACGGTGCGTTATCATGGTGCAAAATCCACGAGTTTTCTGCCCACATTTCTGGTCTCTTTCGGCGAATTGCTTCACGCAAACGTCTCATAACGCCCAAATAATACTCTTTGTTTACTGTCTGGCCTTCTGGCAAAAATTCATGATGCACTACACCGTTGTAATCCATGAAAACCATCAGCATTGCCTTCTTTTTTGACTGAAAACGACGTGGTTTTTTTGGTCTCGGCTCATTTGGTGAACGCCATTCACTTGCCTGATGTCTGGATTGCGTGTCGTACTCATAAACCCACGTCTCGTCTCCAGTAATGATCCTTTTGATGAATGTGGGATCGGATTCAGCCTCGCAAATCATGTCTTTTGCGACGTCAACACGGTCTCTTTTTTGCATGAAATTGAGGTCTTTTGGCACCAACTTTGCTGCTACACGAGGGAAACCCAAATCATTAACCACAATGTCTTGGGCGGATCCATAGGCAATGTTCAAGTCCTCCGCTATTTCTCTGATGGTTAATTTGCGGTTATTGACCAACATTTCTTTTACTTTATCAATTTTTTCACCGACTTTCGATGTCGATGGTCTGCCACTGCGTTCATCATCTTCGATTGACTCACGACCACTTCTGAACCGCTCGTGCCACTGGTAAACGACCGTTTTTTTTAGAGAATCGTTGCCGAAACACTTTTCCAACATTTCCAACGTCCGTGCGCCACTAAATCCGTTTTTTACGCAAAATTTAATACAAGTTCGTTGTTGCAGATTTAAATCCATTTCTGAAATTGTAAAAAATCGCCAACACACACAGAGATAGATGTACTCTTGGCTACGTAACTTTTGCAAATGTCAAGTTATGACACTAAGATTTAAAGGGAATATCAACAACAGATGTACCAATTTAACAAAAAAAACAGAACTCAAATCGGAACGATGGGAGCGCCACACGGTGGTTATTCCGGGAACTTTTTGTTCAAGGTAGTATGTATATACATACATATACAAGGTGTTATCAAAAAAGACAGGACTGATTTTATAACTTGTTTGGTTAATTGTATCCATAGTAACTTTGTGGAATTGCTTCATATCAAAATGAAATACACTATGTTATCCCACAGAAGATGTGTCTTCTGTGGGATAACATAGTGTATTTCATTTTGTTATAACTTGTTTATTTCGACGGATAGAGCTTAATCGAACTTGTCGCCCTCTAAGTACACGCCTTGGCTGACGACACACCTTTGCCAACGTTTATTCCAGCTCTCAAACTCTACCTAGTAAGCCGCCTTTAGGATCCTCTTCAGATCCGTCGAACAATCAGTGTTAATGTCCGCAACAGAGTCAAATCGGCGCCCTTTCAAGGTTGATTTTTACTTTGTAAACAAAAATAAGGGTTTAAGAAACTCTGAGTCGGCATTGGCTCGATCCAGGAGTTCCTGACAAATGCCCACACGTTTTTGTCTCTGTTCATCAGTTAGCACCCGCGGGACGAATTTTGATGCGACGCGCGTCATGCCCAAAATACATGCCCTGTATCTGTCAATGTTGTCTAACAAAATCCAAAACCAAAGTTCACTTCCTCGGCTATCTCCCTAACAGTTAAACGGCGATTTTCCCGCACCAAATCGCTCATCAAATTCCTAACATTCCCGAAGCTTATGACTCTAGGTCTTGCTCTAAGTAAGCTTCACCTAAGCCCATAAAATCGATCTACGGTTAAGGTAATAGCATAACCGATGTATTTAAAAACGTTTATTTCTCTTTACGTGCCAACTAAAAGAATAAAGCGGCTTCATAGAAGAGGACAACAGTCACATTTGGTAAATCGTCTCGTAAGATTCCTACAAAATAACCCAATCGGATTATATACAGTAAATGTATATACAAAACCTGTAGAAAGAGCTAAAACTCACGAAGGGAATCAAAATATCTGAAAATGATATCATTGTTGGATTTTGAGAAATTTTAGATCAAACAGCGAAATACTGACATTTGCACCCTTAAGGAACTCGACGAGGATGGGGAAGGAAATGCATACGCACTACCAGACCTCGGCTATTGATTATCGTCTGCTAATACTTTAGAACCTAGAATATGCCATTGGTATTTTTTTGGCAGTAATCTGCCCGAGACAAAATAAGCTATCTTTTGATGCAGGGGATCAAATTAATTCCCATGTAATCCCTGCTATTCACCCACATCGCAAAAAAACGGTACTCCGGATCGGAAGGGATCGAGACGGTGCGGGGGCTAATATACTGGCTTCCCACCTAGAGGGCCCGGGTTCCAATCCCGACGGTGTTGAATGTTTTTCAGAGGTATCTCGATCTCTACCTGAGGTGCTTTGAGGAGGGCACTTTGATTGAGTACGCCGTCCGTCGGATGGGACGTTAAACTGCGGACCCCTTGGCGCCTTTCGTAAAGAGCAGGCTAATGCCGACGCCGGGTTTATCTCCTCCCTTCACCCTTTCCTGTCCATCCCCTATGGCGCAAAGGACCTCAGCTGTCGGTCGCCTCCCCTAAATACTACTACTCCGGATCGGATGAGTGGAATAATAATATTTCATGAATTCCGCGGTGCAAAATCATAACATGGGAATCAGATTTTCCTAGATCTATGTATTATGCTGTTATCGATATGAAATTCAGGATTTGCTAAGCCTCACAGTTAGGAAATAGAGGGCCAACGCCCCTAAGGATTGGCAAAATGGGGGGACAGTAAAGGAGAAAAACTAAACAAATGAAAATTGAACATGAACATTCATCTTGTGATTCAGTTTTCTTCTCAATGTCTTCACACCCAAATTCGGCAGAGCTAAAATTATTCTCTCCATCGTCGTCACGCCAGAAGATTTGAATATATCTCATTATAAACGTTTTTCACAAGTTCATTTGATTTGTCACAAAAGGTTTCTTCTCGTCTTACTTACCCGAAAAAGTGCAATTTCACCAGCGAAGGGAAATTAAAATGTATAGATTAAAATTGCATGAATGAAATGTACTCTTGCCTTGCGTGACATTATTTCCAGCAAAAGGTTTGCAACATTGAATAAAATGCCCGCAATGAATCGCATCGCATGATTCTTATTTCGCGACTGTTTTCCTAAGTATACATTTATCATAAGCGGGTTGAAGTTATTTGATTAACTTTTAAAAGTCAAAGAGAAAAGAAAAATGAGAGATTTCTCCTGTACTACTCACCGAGAGTCTATGAGGCTTAGATCAGGCGGAGCTTTATCCGGCAGAGTACATTCTGTCTCAGGCCCCAGTTGAGTTCTCATCATCTCTCCACGTGATGATGTTGTCTAGTGCTGGACTTCCGCAAATCTCTGTTGTTTTCATATCGCCAATTCTCGTTCAGTGTTCCATTTTATTTACTTCAGCATTTGTGTTCTGTGGCAAATTCCTCTGTACTCTGCCCATTTCTAAAGATAGGGAATGAGAAAGGTATTTACAGGAACTCAGTCAATTATATCTTAACAAGATGTAAGCGTGACAATGATGAAGACTGAGAAATAGGAAATCTGAGTTTAAGAAAAGTATTTCAGAACCTAAAATAGAGGAGTTTACCTATATGAGAAGTTTTTGGGACTGAAATAATTAACGTATTGGGGATGTAAGAGGAAACATTTTGTTAGATACAGATGTTATAACAAACGGCGAGATGATGATGAGGACCTTGGGTAAGGAGATAAATAAAATATTAGTAAAATTTTTCATATGGATCGTAATTTAGCACGACACGTACACCTAGTCAACGGGGCAAGATGTAAATTTATATGTACGGGGTGTATGTATATTGAAGGTTTGGGGGTGGAAAAGGTAAAGTGGAAAAAATTAGAGAAAAAATTCTAAGCGTGGAAGGAGAAAAGGGACAGCTGTTGGGAAATGCCAAGAAGACATGACAAGTAGATGCAGGAGTTACTGTAATCGGATTCTGGAGAATGTACTAGAGGGATGAATATTGGGAAAGCAATGTAGATGGAGGAAAAATAGTAAATTGGATGGGAAACAGAAAGTGTGAACTTGAATAAGGGTTTATTATAAAGCAGGGTCTATTGCAGTGTAGTAGAAAAGTGGTTATTGTAACACCTTGATTCGTGCTTACTGGGGTTTAGAAATGTAGCAGTGGCTAAGTTCTTGATCCTACCAAAACATATCTTGACCGGTAAAAAAACTATTGGATAATTACCGAGCTCTATTATTTAATTCCAGGGGGCAAACACACGCCAATACACCTGATCAGAATTGTGCATTCACTACCGGTTTCAAAAGTTACGAACAGTTACCTCAGAGTCAATGTGAAAATAGCATAGGGGAAAGGGTCACCCGTTTGAGTCACGGAGCCACCAACGGTCGATTCACGTGAACCGTGGACGTGTTTCTGAAGAAGCGGATGATAGTTTAGCGAAACCGGGGGCCTTGAGCAGCCGCAACGATCCTTAATCATCCCAGACGTACGGGAGGCTCGGACCCGGGGGATACAGTTGGATGAGGGGAAGGTTCCACTGGGAACCAAAGTAAGAATCCCGAAAAAATTTGGAGGTAGCTGTTGTTCCGGGTCTGGAGAGGTGCAGGGGAGAGCCATGGTGGGGGATGAATGTGGAGGGAAGTGGGACGGGAGCCGCGGAGAGGCGCCAGGGGGGGAGAAGGCGTGAGCAAAGGAGGCGGAGCGGAGGGCGGGAAGGAGGGGTGGCAGGTTGATCGGAGGGTTGGGAAATGTCGACGGGGGCTTGGGGTGGGGGGAGGGAAGGGGTTGCGGTCGTTGGAGAGAGGAAGGGGAAAGCGGGGAAAGCAGGGGACGACGTGGGGGTGATGGGCCGTGAAATGTGAATTTCTCCTTTACCCGATTAAGTTTTGTGATCTTTTTTTATATCCCCTTCCCGTCCTCAGACCCTCGCAGCAACCATCTCCCTCCTCCACCCCTTCTCCTCCCATTCCTTTCCCACTCACTCCCTCGACAAGAGTGCCGCAAATTTTTGCTCCCTTTTACTTCGTAGGGTCGTTTCAATCGCCAACAGCCTTTTCAATGGGTAATACCACCGTTCTCCCCTTCTCCCTCCCCCCGCCCGACGGAACATACAAAATGACCACAAAGTTAAAAAAATAAGCGTAACCCCGAAGCGTGGTCAAAATATTTTTCAGGCATTGTCCTTTGCGCTCCGTGCCTTTCTCGTGCAAAATTCACCCTTGCGGAATAATTAATAAGCAAGGGACCGAGGAAATAATGTAACTTTTCATAAAGGGATAACTTTCCAGGATCGAGGTTTTTAGTTTCATGGGGTACGTAGGGTATTAGACGACTCAAATCATTATATTTAAGAATAACCCACTTTTGAGGATGGAAGGTGCTTACTGTTGGAGAGAATCAACTGGTCTATTGAATTAAGTTAGCGTAAAGGTGTATTATTTTATTTTTTTCACGTTACATTGTTCAGGGACTTAAAAAGAAGTAAACGAAAAGAACAAATTGATTGAATTTCAGCCAATGGTCAATTTAATCTGAAACCTAAGAAAGAGTTTTAACGCAGTATTGTGATGATGTTGTTAATAGAATGAAATGCTTTAAGTTCAATTTATTGGGACTTTTCTAAATTCTGTCTTTATTTTTGCCACTTCGTGCTGTAAGAGTAAATACAATAGCAACCGGCAGACATTTTGGGTGCGAATGAAATATGCACGCTTAAAAACGTACTCTTAAAACATATTTATAATGATAGTAACGTATCAAAACCATCTTAAGTAACCTAACAATAGAGGCAGATTTTGGACAGGTATCTGAAATTTAGCAAACATATAAAGTACTTGCTCTCGTTATCTCTATTCGTCGCGCAATGTTTCCTCCTTTTTTCAAAAATGCCATCTAGAGAGCATATACCGATTT
Source organism: Hetaerina americana (assembly GCF_022747635.1). Taxonomy (NCBI): domain Eukaryota; kingdom Metazoa; phylum Arthropoda; class Insecta; order Odonata; family Calopterygidae; genus Hetaerina; species Hetaerina americana. The sequence continues at coordinate 81,158,438 of NW_027286985.1, read as the reverse complement.
CATTCCATATACCAATTTCAATTCCTTTTCCTTCGTTCTTTCCTTTTCTCTGAATGTTCGATCACTTTTCCAATGCCATTTTTTTGCTTCGACCACGCTAAGTCTATTCTTTTCTCTCTCTTTCTGCTTGGAATCCATCCAATTTTAACGCTTTATTCCAGAAGTCTTTCCTCCTATCGCCTATTCTTTTATTTTGCTTTTTTCTAGGTCTAAGAGATGATTTCGATTCTTTCTCCTTTGATCTGTTCTTTTCTTCCAATATTCTTTCATTGTCATCTTTTCGCAGTCTCTCCGTGTTATTTCTTCAAACACGTTGGTCTTCTTCTCCATATGTATACTTAATGGATTCCATTTGCTATTGTCTTCTTTTCCAAAAGGTATGTGAAGTTCTCCTTCGTTAACCTATTGTCACCCATTCTATATAGATTCTCAACAATTTCTGGGACCTTCTTGTTTTTTTGTTTCAGTTATATATTCTATATTTTGATGTATTTCATTATTACTCCTTCATTCCCATTCTTATGTAATTTTTAGTGGTCCTGGTATTTTCCTATAGTCCTTTTTAGTGTATTTCTTTCTCGTCTAAAGTATAGTTCAATGTTAGGCATTCGCTTGCATAGAGACATTTTGGCTGGACTACTGAATTATTAGATTTTATTTCCGCATTTATAAATTCACATTTTTTGTTGCAAATACCCCAAATTATACCATATGCTTTAACATTTTATGAATGTTTCCTCTCGAGCAGATTTTTCTAAGCTAACTTTTTCTATCATTTTATCTAAGTATTTGAACTTTGTAACCCTTTCTATTTGATCAATGCCTAATGTAAAATATTTTGAAACATATTTAATGTTTAAAATTATTGTAAGTTTTTTCTGCTGTATTTCTTGAAGCTCTCCTTCTGCCTCTTCCCTCTAACGATTTGATTCCCTCCATTGATTTTTTTCCCAAGACTAATCCCCATCTCATCGTTTACACGCTGATCTTGAAATGGGCTAAGCAATGGCTACAGTCCCCTGGCTGACTGACTAACTAACCCTTAATCACCTGCAAATCTAACCGACGTAATCAGCTCTCAATTCACCTCCATTCCCAGGCTCAAACATGTTCCTACCCTCCCTCACTATTTCCTTGGGGTATAATTCCCAGGAGATAACTAGAAACGCGACCATATCCCCTTGTCCATCAATGTCCATCCCACTTTTTCAACTTCTAACTTTTTTCCAGTCCATCGAGAGTTTTAAAATCACTCACCAATTCTAGCCAGATTCTTAAAACGTTGTTATGATAAGCTTAGTAGCGTATCCAAAATACTGGAGCAGCTAGGCTGGGAATCACTCACGGAGCGAAGGTTGAATTATAGGTTGTAGCTCCTGCATAAATTTGAAGGAGGTCTCTTTAGCAGTGATGTTGAAAGCGTATCATTACCCCCATCGTACTACTGTAAGAGAGATCATGTAAATAAAATTAGAGAGATTGAGTGTAGAACAGATAGATTAAAGATGTAACTTTTTCAACGAACGATAGGGGATCATAATAGCATTGTTCGACCGCGGTAGGGCCATGTTTGGGTAAATTATTCTGGTGTGTATTCACCCCCTGCCACACACCCTGGCGGTGGCTTGCAGGATGTTTATATATTATAAAAAAATCCTCCAGCTGCCACATTTTCTTTCATATACTTAACTTCTCTATTGAATGCGTTTCACAAGAAGTGTGGAAAAGTTTGAAAGCTCTACATTCCTTGGTAGTAACGCCTTCATTGCTGATATCGAACTACTGTATGTGTTTTCCACTCCTTTCCAGGCAAAAAATATGCTCAAAACTTCTGTCGTTTCCACCTTTATAAATCTTAAATAGAGAGTTCTTATGATTGCATCTTATGAGTGCAATATTAAACTTATTCCTACAGTCCTCAGGTGCTGTTGTTTTATTCTCTTTCACAGTGGGCACTGGATAAATGAAACTACTGTGAAACTACATTCTCCTAAATCTTAATACGTTAAGAATAACTCTTTCCTTCATGTTTCTGCAAACCTATCAGCAATTAATTCTACCCGGGTATTGTTTTATTCAAATGCCTTACTCAACTTCATTTACCTTAGTGTTTTTTTAGCCTCACTGTTTAGTATTCCTGAATTCAAGCGAACTATCACTACATCTAAAATATATGGCCTAATCCCTTTGGCATACATTTTGTTACCGCCTTCTTCCCAATTCCCTAAGCTCTTTTCGTTCTAATAATAAATTTAGGTTATAAAGTTGGCCAAAGAATAAAAATCATTTGCTTATCGCATCAGAAAACTAGTAGATAGGTTTAGGATGGGAATAAATGTAAAAAAATGAATATGAGATTTTTTGAGAAAAAGGAAAGGTATTTTAAAGGCTTAACTGGAGGGGGCGAATTGGAAAAGATAGAACAGTTATTTTTAGAAGTTTAAATTTCTGAAGTTTTGGATCAAAATGGTCGGAGTAGCAGGGAGTTAAGAAGAATTGTCTAAGACAAAACGCTTTCACAAAGAGGAGGGAATTGATGACAGGGATGTTGGGTAAGGATGTTAAAAATACTTGTGCAAGCTTTGATGTGGTGTGCTATGGCATGGTACAGAAAATGGTCTTTGAAGCAAGATAATACGTAGGCGTGGATTGGAAGTTTTTGAAATGTGGGTGTGCAGAAGGATGAAAGAGGCAAACTTAGCGCAAAAACAAACAAAGAAGTACTTACTAGATATGGTGAGGGAGGAGACCGCGTTGTTGAAAGAAATTTAAAGGTGGCCGCAAGGGTAAATGCAAAGCATATTGATTTAGGATTGGATTTTGAAGACTGCGATAGAGTGGGAGAACGTTAGCCTAACTGGGTAGGGTAGGCATGGGAGAAGGACAGGCATTTCGGGTGGAATGAATGTACATAGATAGAAGGTTTGCGGAACTAAAAAGGGTTTATTGTAATATTTGGGGTCAAGTTTGACATTATGATAATTTATGGTTAGATTTTGCAGCATTGTTGAGTCTGAGTCAATTCAAAATCTATGCCAAACGTTACGCTACCAAAATAAATAATCTTATCTAAAACTAGTCAAGGATTCCTAAGTTTATATCCAGAGTATTCTACATGGGTGGTCTGAATCCGGGCCCTCCGGTCAGTAGTCCAATGCTCTACCCATGGACTATCGTGATCGGAACAGAACACTCTTCGACGACGTACAAATGGATAAAATCATCGATTATGACATTTAAACACAGATACACAAAGAAAGGACACTCACATATGTAGTTTTGACGTTACAACGACATGGTTATCACCATTGTTTTCTGTTTTACTTGGAAATTGCATCCATCCAATAATTAGACTTTCCTTGAAGTTCTATGGCATATTCCACTTTCATAATTTTATTTAATGTACAAAAGCGGAGGACTTTAGCTTGATCTCCGAATGCCGAGATAATTCCTCCGTCGATTTCCTCCGCTCCTGAAGACTTCTTCCTCTTCAGGTCTTTCAACTCTTCTGTCGAATTAACAAATGAGTATCACTGGGCCTGGACCAAACCTTCTCCGGCTATCTCGCCCTCATCTTTCATAAAGTAATCTAGTCCTTGATATTCGCTTCCATACTCTCTCCATCTGTTTATCATAAACAAGATCTGTTAAATAGTATCGCAACTCTTGTGGTTATTCAAAAATTATTTATTTATTAATGAATATCTATTTTGTCCCCTTCAAAGTAATCCCCAATAGATATTATACAATCGTGCCAACGTTTGTTTCAATCCTCGAAGCACTTCAAAAAATCATTTTTTGTGATCTTGTTCAGCTCCTCCTTCGATTCAGTCTTTATCTCGTCAATCGTAGCGTAGCGTCGTCCTTTCATGGGCCTCTTCAGTTTAGGGAACATGAAAAAGTCACTGGGGGCCAGGTCTGGGGAATACGGTGGCTGCGGCATCATTAGTGTGTTGTTTTTGGTGAAAAATTCGCGCACAAGTAACGATGAGTGAGCAGGGGCGTTTTCATGGTGCAAAAGCCAATTTTTGTTCTTCCACAAATCCGGGCGTTTGTGGCGGATTGCTTTGAGCAAATTAGGCATAACTTGCAGGTAATATTCCTTATTTACCGTTCTACCCTGTGGTAAGAACTCATGATGCACCACGCCCCTGCAATCGAATAAAACTGTAAGCAAAACTTTCACATTCGGCCAAACTTGGCGTGCTTTTTTCGGTATTGGGTCGTGCTGCAGCTTTTATTGATATGATTAAGCGTGTTTCCACGTCATAACCATAATCTCATGACTCGTCACAAGTTATGACCCTCTGGAGCAAATACGGACAGAGTGCAACACCTCATTAGCAATGTTAATGCGTTGTTGTGTTTGGTCGAAATTGAGCAATTTTGATACGAATTTCGCGGCCAACCGTGTTATGCCCAAATCATTGGTAAAAACTGAATGCTACGAGCCAATCGATATGTTTAGGTCCTCAGTAATTTCTCTAACGGTGATTCGACGATTAGCCAATGCTACTTTCTTCACTCCGTCTATTTTTTCGTCTGTTGTTGACATCCTCGGGCGTCCGGCACGCTCTTCTTCGTTCACATCTTCTCGGCCCTCTGAGAACATTTTGTACCACCGACAAACGTTGCTTCGGTCCAAGGTAGCTTCTCCTTGTGTATGCAACTGTCAACACTCGGGATGCGTCCACGCACTTTATCTTGTTTTCCACACAAAATTTGATACAGATTCTTTGATCCATTTTTTGGAACAGGCAAAAATCGAAGGCTAGCCAAAAACGTCCAAGCAAAACATCTGTCAACAAGTAACTGAACATTCAAAATGGCTGAACTTTTCGGCTTACGTGAGTGACATAAGTACCAACATAACGCCACAAAATATTTAAAATCAAATATACGTTACGCAATCCGCGGAAATCCAAAATTCGCGATACTTTTTGAACAGACCTCGTGTACGCATTTCCTTCTTTCTCATACAGTTCTGCAGGCTCTTAAATGAGTTAATAACGCGAAATTCCTAATGCCGACTCTCTTAGTTGTGACTTAGTCTTTTGCTACTTCTAGTATTGCTTTTTTCAGATTATTCCATATTCTTTCTCTACTATTCTCTTATTTTTCATCGCCAAGGAATTTCAATGATTGTATTATTTCGATATGAATCAGAGGGTCCTGGTCAACATAGTCATGATGATTATAAAAACACCAAGATTTACTCAAAACTTTGTCAGCATCACATATCCTTGGGTGATTCAGAGACTGTTCCTGCGACCCACTATGAAGTGCTAATTTCATCTGCCCTCGAAGTAACAACACATATACAGCATATACCTGTGTGTAGGGTTAGCTTTACCCTCATCTATCAAGAATATATTTATCACAGATTCAGGTGTGATGCGGTGGAACTGTTCCATAATAACAGGGGCGAAGACTGTAACCACCTTTCCACTCAAATATTTAATTAATCTTTATTAAGGGCAAAATTATCTCTGTTATTATTAAGAAAACCTTCTGACTGAATACTGTAACTGATGGACGCCGTCTTGTGAATTGAATTTCTTTGCCCAATACAATTATTCAAGGACATAACCATGCCAATCATCATCTAAGTTTCTTCTTCAAAAAATACCCACCCTAACCATCAAACAAGAATTTTCAAAGTTAATTATCAAGTAATAGAATTCTGCCGCAAAACATAGTAGGAATTACGTACTTCTCAAGGAGTTTATTCCTTGAGATCCACCATTTGGATGTTTAAGACACTTTCTAGCAATAACGTTCTTACTTCCTACCGATACTAAGTCCCTTGTTTTGAACCACCGCGACTGGTATATGGATAGGCAAAGGCTAAGGTCTGTAAATTAATAAAAGTTACCACACGCACTAACAAGTACAGGGATGGAGAAGTCAAGCGGGCCATTCGAATGAAAATAATTTTGTAATAGGTCGATAGAGTACATTCAGTAGTCAGCGCAACTATAAGTAAAACAAAGCTTATTTGCTCAGTGTGCAAGTATGCTCATAAACCCTAAATAATCCATAATTTAATTAAAAACTAACTCACATCTTTCTAACATAAATTAAAATCAGTCATATTAATAGAATTAAGAATTGAACGCTATAAAAATACGAATGTGGACAAAGTAGTCACACTTTTCAACCGAAAAAATGTTATTTTTGCATATGTTATGCCACAATAATAATGCCATTTAGAACTCTGTTTTATTAAATTTATAATACGGTCAACTAGAGATTTCTTTTGTTCAACATATGAAATGTGCAACACCTTTTTTTAGTATTCATGGTAATTGACGATTTTTTGCTCATACGCAGAAAGAAAATTATAGAAATTCGATGCAAAGAAGTGAATTTATTTTGTGTTGACGTTAAAATTTTCCATCACTCCATTCGACCATATAATCCATAAAATAACGGTTCATAAATCTCAATTGACTTGTCCCGCTTGGAGAAAATAAACCGTGACGAAATAAAAGTCGCGCCCTGGATTTCAGAATTCGCATTAGATTTCCGGCTGCAGAATTGTTTGCTTTCATCACCCACGGCTCCTTCTGCTTCGCCCTTTTAAATTCGTTTGAATTTAATGCGCCTGTTTTCCGCATTCGGACGGACCCGTGAGCATCCCGTGATTTTCTCTCTTCACACCCCCCTCCGACAAGGAAATTTTCCCCTATCTCCACAGTCAATCCTTTCGCCCCCCCCCCCCTTGAAGAATCGACGGGAAAAAAACGAGGTCCAAGAGTTTTGTTACGTCGCGAAAAATGTAAATAAAACAACGCAATCTTGTTGTTTCTGTCTCTCTTTCTCTCTCACGCACACATCTCTTCTATACCCTCTCTTCCCTTTCTTCGGCGACCGTTGTTTCCGTTGTTGTTAGCGTCGATTTTATTCTTACTTTTTTTATTTTTTTACCCTCCCACGGATTCTATTGGCATCCCGAGTGGGGCGGAATGGAAGAGGACATATCTATTGAAGAGGTCGCGTTGTTTCGATGGCCAAACGTGGGAATCGAAGGCAGCGAGGCGTTTTAAGGGGAGAGGAGAAGAGAAAGGGGTAGGAGGATGTTGGAAGGCTGGTGTGGATGAATCGGGAGGATGAGGAGGAAAGGGTACGCGTATGGCACGGGGCCCTGGGACGGATACGTTTGTGTGTGCTGGAGAATGTATGGATGGATTGGGAAACGAATTGGTGCCTCCAAATGGCTCGGTCGGAGGAGAGTTAAATCGGAGAGAGAGAGGCGGGAGCGGAGGAGGAATAAAAAGGTGAGGTTGGGAGAAGGGTAACGGGAAATACGAGGGGAGCGGGGCGGTGTGCACGCACTGCCTATGTGGGTGGCGAACGGTTGATGGGAATTGTTTGAAAAAAAAAGAGCGGGAAGGGCAGTGGAGGAGGGGGGGATGGGAGATCTGTGCAGCGGTGAGCGGGAGAAAGGGATGGCGCCGCGCACACCCTCAACTTTTCGTAATGCCTCGTGCGTATTGCGTTTGTTCGGGCGGCCGATAGAGGCGCTGACCAACGGGGAGAGGACATTTTTCGGTCCCTACCTCGAGGGGGCGGGGTTTCGGGAGGGAACCGAGAGGTGGAGAACCCTGGGCAGTGCGATGGAGGTGAGGTGGGAGATGGCGGAGGCAGGGTGGGGAGGTAGGGCATCCGGGTGTGGGGTGGGTGGTGTAGGTTTAGAGTGCTAGAGGCAGGAAGGGTTGCTGTCGTTATTGTTGTTACAATCAACAAGTCCAGTTCGTTCCACGTCATGGCTTATGAAAAGCTTTCTGTTTTTTTATTTTTCTCTGGAATTGCAATTAGATGCCACGTATCCTTCATGCATGGAAAGGTTGTTTTGTTTTGCTTCTCGTTTTGCTCTCCTCCATCGCTCCCTCTCTCACTCCCTCACCCACCCCCTTCCTCTATTCTCCCCACCATGCTTATTTTTTTATCTTTTTCAAACACACAATCGTCGACAACGAGATGTGTTTACGGACTTTCAGGAGTCGTAATAACCCCGAAGAGGCTCGACAGGCAATTAAGAGGTACTGGATCGAGCCAAAGGGATAGTACACCAAGAAAAAATCGTGGGGGGTGTGGGGAAGAATGGTGTCCAAAAATCCTAGGCTCATCGGGTCCATCAAAGTTTGGGGATATGTTGTATATGCTTATGTATACACTCGGCCAAGGTTAACTTACGCATTCTATTAATTTGGTAAATGGAAAGATATGATTCTTCTAATTACTAGCCTGGGTTAACATAATTCAGGATCACATGATGAATGCTTTTATCATAGTACCTTTATTCTATAAAAATAAATTTTCCACCTCAATTTAAAATGGTAAATAGGATGAATTAATTTGCCTTGAAATAGGTAAAACTAAAGCTCATCAACATAAGGAGAGCACTAGAAAGTGAAGGCGAAAATTTTGAGTCACTCCGTAGATATCACGAATTTTAGGTAATATGGTCCCAGTAATTTTCATTATTTCTGCAACGACTTCATTCATAGAACTTAGTTTTAGCATATCAACGTCAGCTTCAAATATGTATGACAAATGTCAGCTTCAAGTATGTACTGTATGTATATACGTTGAAACCAGATTGTGCAAATAAAATTAAAATTATTTGGATGGAAACGAAATGCTCTAAATAGTTTTATTTATTATATTATATTTAATTAAATATAATCAACATACATATATTAATTATATTTTTAATTAACATATATATATATATATATATATATATATATATATATATATATATATATATATATATATACTCATATATACAGAAACAGATATAAGGAAAAGGGATAGGAACACATATAAAGGACGAACACAATAGAGGTGGGGAAGGCGGAATCGAACGGATCACAAGAGTAAAAATATTTCCTCAACCGGGACTCGAACACCGGATCTTTCCACTTGCCGGGCGGATGCTCTTAACCACTTGAGCTATGGTTCAATTTAGTTTTATTCGGTCTAGTATGTTACACTGCTAGTGTTTACATTGTACACATTGTCAGCTTACAGATTATGGTTACAGAGTATTTTTTTTTCCTACTATGGTTACACACTTACATAGACATAAATTCATATACATTGCATTAAACAATTGTGACCATGAACAATACTGTTGAAGGAAATAATAAAGGCAGGGTTCACAAAATATAGAAGGAAATATTTGGATTAGCAACGGAACATTAGATTTGGTTGGGATTATTGATAGCTTTGAAGCACAGTTATTCAGAAAAACAACTTTTTAACCACGGACGAAGTGTGTCCGGTACCGGGGGCAGCCACATCCGTTCCACCAATGCTTGCATGCCTTTAGCGGAGTGTTTATTCGCGGTTCTCATCTGTGTGAATTCCACGATTAGGGTGGTCATTATGAAGGATTTAAAGCTCGGAAAGAGCCGAAAGTTCAAGGTGATCAGATTCATGTCGGTAATGGCACCACCACCGAACACGTCCCAGGTTTTATAGATCTTTTTTAGAGCTTCCCATTCTCTGATTTTATCGTTGCATCCAAGGATGAGATGCGCGACGTTGTCTATTCGACCGCATGACGGACAAAGGGGCGAATCGGCTAGCCGAAGGTGGTGCCTCACTTCCCTCGTCATGACTGTGTTCGCGATTAGGTTAAACATTCCACTACGTGCCTCATCGTTCGCCCTGCTGGTCGCCCAGTTTTTCCAAGAAATCGTTCTTTTCGATATATTTTGTTGCTGCTCGGTAAGCGCTCTGACATACAGGGTCTTCACTCGAATTGCTTCTCCATCTCGCAGGAGAGAAGCGACTTTTTTCGTTTCATCAAATGCCCTCCGGTGGCATACGTCGCGCGAGAGTTCCTGCCACGCGTCCTTGAGGAGTGCCTTGCGCCACGCGTCGTCACCGCCGAGGATGCGCAGACTAAGCTTCGCATAGACAACCTTCGCCTTTAGAGCTGTATCGGTTAAATTGAGACCACCCTGCTCAAACGGGCCATAGAGCTGGTTTCGGGACACTTTCTTTACGTAGCCATTCCAGATCATTTGGTTGGACACTCTAATAAAGTATGCGTTGTATTTAGTGGGTAAGGGCCATAGATGGGCCACATACCATATCCTTGGGAAGACAATCTGGTTGAGGAGGCGGACGCGGGTCACGATCGGGAGGGAAGGGAGTGAAAGCTTTCCAACACTCCATTTTACATGATGGTCAATAATTCCCCAGTTTCGCTCAATCGTGGGAGCCAACTCCCTCTCCCACCAGAACCCCAAGATTTTGAGCGAGGGTGCTTCTGACCAACCGATAGAGTTCGAGGGCCGGTCGCCCTTCAGCAGCAAAAACCCGGATTTCCGGTTATTGAGGAAGATACCACCCTGCTCGTATGACGTTAATATGTCGTGGGCTAGGGCCATGTGGGACGGGTCGTCTACGAAGAGCGTTATGTCGTCAGCGTATGCGACGCCCAGGCAGACGGCGCCGTGACGACGTACCCCGATTCCACTGCTCTGTAGTCGTCTGAGTATGGGGTCTAAGGCAAGGGCGAACAGCAGCATTGACAGTGGGCAGCCCTGCCGAACGGAGTTACTGACGGGGATGGGCGGCGATGTGGCATTGTTTATCCTAATTATAGAGTATGTTCCGTTATACATCGTTGATACGGCACGAATGAAGTACTCGGGGAAGGCCATCTTCTTGAGCACGGTGAGAATCCATTCGATCCGGACCAGGTCAAATGCTTTCTCAAGATCGATAGCCACCAGTGATAAAAAACGATCGCCATACAAGGGGGCGGAAAAAATGATGTCGCGAATTAAAAGTGCTGCATCGAAAATATTTCGCGTTTTCGACACGGCGTACTGGGATGGAGAGAGGACGATGTCGGCAGCAGCCGTCATTCTACATCGTAGGACGTGCGCCAATATTTTATAGTCTGCGTTTAAAAGGGCGATTGGCCTGAAGTCGTTGAACGACTTTGGCCGCGTCTTCTTTGGTATAAGCGTTATCACGGCGGTCCTCTGACTTGCAGTCAGAGAGCCGCTAGCTAAAATACAGTTAAAAAGGTGGGTTAAAATAGGTTTTAAAACATCCCAGTACGCTAAATAAAATTCAAAGGGTAGGCCGTCCAAGCCGGGTGCTTTGCCCTTCGGGAACATGGAGGAGACGCAGTCCAGTTCGTCTGAACTTATGTCTCGACAAAAATCGTCTTTTTGATCTGTGGGAAGCGTAGGGAGAGGGGGGAGAGGGGGTGCGTCTCCCTCCTTCCATGGAGGATACCTGTTAAAGGTGTTTTGAAAGTGCCGGCCCGCTTCCTTAAGGAGGTTGGTGTCACCGGCGGCAGATTCTCTGACAGGGATTCTGTCTATATCGGAGCCAGATTTGGATTTCATCCAGCGCCGAAGCTCAGATAGCGTTAGGGGGCCCCCTTTATCCGTGTCCAGTTCTTTTTGCCACTGTTGGGGAGCGTATTTTTGGAGCTCGTGGCCAAGGATAATTTTTTTTAGGGACGACACTTGGGCGTGGAAACCCTCCGGCGCCACATCCTTACGCAGGAGCTCTTCCAGCGCTCGGCGGTAGAAGGAGATGGTGTAGTTCTTTTCCCTACGCCACTCGAAAGTTTGCCTTTTGATGTGGGTGACAATGCGGGGTTTGAAAACCTCGTCCCACCATAGAGCGAGGTTTGCACCGGGGCGGAGTGCCGCGATCAGTGCACACACCCGGGTGCGGATAGAATCACGACGAGTCGCGTCCTCCAACACGCGGAGGTCCATGCGCCACACGGAGCCGCAGCGGTGGACGTGCGCGCCCGGGGTTGTGTCCGGGCACGTAACTCTCATGATCACTGCGCAGTGATCAGAGAAGGACACCGGGAGGGTGTCCACTGTCTGGACATCATTCTTTAGGGATGTCGAGACGAAGAGGTAGTCAATCCGCGTCCGAGAGTTAGGCCCTGATCGCGTGAAGGGGGCGGGACCGGCGCAATAAGAACGCACTGCGTCAATCGCTCCAATGGAGTCGAGCATCAGTGAGAGCGCCCGGCTTGGATAGTATGTCACGTTATCCCTGTTCGAGGCACTATCCTCTCGGCGGTAGATAGTGTTAAAATCTCCGCCCAATATGGCCTTCCCCGAGAAGGAATACAGGTAGGGGAGGAGAAGTTCATTGAAATATGTTTCGCGCTCTGCCCTCGCGCGCTCACCGGAGGGAGCGTAAAGGTTTGTGATATGGATACCATTCACGATAACGGACGTTATTCGGCCCGAGGGGTGGCGGCGAACATGAGAGAACGGAATGCCATTTCGGACTAGGGTGGTGGTGCCAGAATGACATTCGGCGAAATTGCCGATAGCCTGAAAGATGTTCGCATCCCAGACTATGTCCTCCTTTACCTCTTGAAGGAGGATTACATCAGCCCTAAGGTCGCGGAAAAAACGTTGGAGGACTGCAATTTTTAAAGCGCTATAAACGCCAGCAATATTAAGCGAAATAATATTCATTGGTGGAATGAGAGGACAGCTATGGGCACCGGACATCACTTACCAGAGTCCTGGTCATGGCTTACGTCGCTTCGGTCGCGGCTCGAACCCGGGCGACGAGTGCTTCGCCGCTTCCCGGGACGCTTCGTCCGACGGGTCGACGATCGAGGTCTCGAGTTGTCACCGCATACCTCCCTTCCGACCTCGTCCGAAGAGGAAGACCCAGCCGTGGTCTCTACGAAGAGCTGGTTACTCGGCGGCATTCCACGGGGGGCCCTGTTCGAGCGAGCAGAGCGATGGGCCGTCCCAGCCCAGGAGGTGGCCTCAGGGGGGGGCGGGGTGGCGGACTGGTGGTCTTCTGCCGAAGGGGCCCCATCGGGAGAAATTAGAGGAGATCGGTCGAATTGGTCCGCCTCTAGAGGAGCCCTGGGAAGATCGTCGACACCTTGGCTGTCCTCAAAGGAGAATGAGGATGGAATGTCTGGGATTGTTGACGTCGACAAGGTTTTGCTCGTACATGTGTCAACTTCCGCGGCCGGTGATACTTTCTTGATTTTCCGTGACACCGTAATCGAGGGGCCCGCCGTTGAGGAAGGGGGACAGTCGTAATCGGATACATCCTCCCCCGCTGTCACCCGTGATTCTCGGGGAGTTGGAAGCCCGTGAAGCAAGGATTGCGGGAAGAACGCATCGTTGGCGTGGCCAGAGAAAGGAAGGACGCAGGATGATCTGTCCTCTTTTGACGGGGTCACGGAGATAGGGGCTGGTGGTCGTGAGTGTGTATCCGAGCTGGTAGGGACCGCAGCTTGATCAATGCTCGAAATCAGCAGTGCAATGTCGTCCGTCCTCTTCTTCTTCGGATCCCTTTCTTCCGTTGACGACTTTCGTTCCCTCTGAAATTTCCCTCCGAGTGGAGGGGGATGCGGGGGTTCGGCGGGAACAGCTGGGGGCGCACCCTCGATAAGTATCAGGGACCGCGCCCTCTCCTCCACAGCCATCTCGGGCTCATCTATCTCTTCGGCGGTGTTCGGATTGGTGGCCAAAAACATTGCCTCCGCATAGCTCTTCCCTCCCTGGTTCCGAGGGCAGGTCTTTCGCTCGTGGCCTTCTTGGTTGCAACGGGCGCAGGTGCGGCGCTGACCCTCGTAGATGATGATGGCCCGGTTGCCGCCGATGTGGAGGTACGAGGGGATATTTCTTTCGACCGTCATCCGCACCACTCTCGTACCTGTTAACACGCGTGCCAATTTGTCGCCCTCCCACCTGTTCTCCCACGAGCGATGGATTTTTCCAAAACGTTGAAGCTCGCCTGTTATATCTTCCAATGGGGTCTCCACGGGGAGACATAGAACCCTGACATTACAAGGGCTACCGGAGGTCTCGTCAATGGTGATCGTCGTCCTCGGATCAATTTTGGATGGAAACGGTAGTTTTCGTGGGATATTATCCAGAATCCTCTTCATAGTAGCTTCAGTTGCCAACTTCAGGAATACCAAATGGCGGTTATATCCAAATTGGATCGCCACAATCTCTTCGGGTGTGAGGCCCAGCGACTCTAGTGTAAAGAGGTGGACCTCCAACGGAGTAGGGGGCTTCGCCTTTTCATCAACTTGCAAGGCGAGCGTGTTTACGCGACGTACGACCATTTTGAAAGAAATCAAATGGAGCACGCCAGCGCCAAGAAAAGAAAAAGAGCGCACTGAAAGCACTCCAAGAAGGAAAGAAAGAAAAAAAAACACTCACGAACGCTCCCTCCCCGCCACACGCACCCGTAGCAAATAAAAAGGAGCCTAAGCTCTACACCAGGAGTCAAGGTCAGTCTTGATCCAGTAAACAAAACAAAAGTACGGCCTTCGCGGCGGAAGAAGTCGAGAGTCAAACTGCACGCTTCTTGATGAACTAGGCGGTCAACCGCCGCTCGAAACAAAACACGATCGGAACCTCGATTTCCGAGAGACTCCGGCAGTGCCGCTCTCCAAACCCCGGCGGCCGAAGCCTCGGACGCCGGCGAATTTTAGACACTCGGTGAACACAGGCACGTCCTGCTATCGAGGCAGCTATCGAGGATAGTCAATTTACCCTGAGATCCGTGGGTCTAATATGTCGCCAAGCGCCCCGATTCTTTCAGCCAAGAGATGGCGTCAGGGGGCTGTTTCACCCACCAAAGGAGAAATAGACAATACACAAGGAAAGGAAAGGACAGTGGGTTAGAATTCATACAACATCATACAGGAAAGGATCTCTTGGCTGAAAGAATCGGGGCGCTTGGCGACATATTAGACCCACGGATCTCAGGGTAAATTGACTATCCTCGATAGCTCAAGTGGTTAAGAGCATCCGCCCGGCAAGTGGAAAGATCCGGTGTTCGAGTCCCGGTTGAGGAAATATTTTTACTCTTGTGATCCGTTCGATTCCGCCTTCCCCACCTCTATTGTGTTCGTCCTTTATATGTGTTCCTATCCCTTTTCCTTATATCTGTTTCTGTATATATGAGTATTTATTCGCCGTTTGGCGGGATTTCGTGTTTGAATGTGTATATATATATATATATATATATATATATATATATATATATATATATATATATATATATATATATATATACATATATAATACAATATATATATATATATATATATATATATATATATATATTAATTATGTGGGTTGCGGTAGCCAAGTGGGTAGAGCGTTGGACTGCTGACCGGAGGGTCCCGGGTTCGATTCCCGGGCAAGGCACTCCGGGCACCTGCAGCTCCACCCAAGCTAAACTGATTTTGCGGGTACCAGGTCTTCCTGGGAAACCATAACCGGCACAGGGAAAGGAACTGGCACCCCTACCCTAATGTGTGAATTTTCACACGCCGTATAGGGCTTAGTACTGCTACCTACTATCACCTACTAAACCGACCTTCGGGTTGATTACTGTGTTTATGGTTTATATT
Organism: Hetaerina americana; assembly: GCF_022747635.1. Lineage (NCBI taxonomy): Eukaryota > Metazoa > Arthropoda > Insecta > Odonata > Calopterygidae > Hetaerina > Hetaerina americana. The sequence goes on along the minus strand of NW_027286985.1, from coordinate 81,143,023 downwards.
AATTATTATATATATATATATGTAAACATATATATTTCTGTATATATATATATATATATATATATATATATATATATATATATATATATATATATATATATATATACACACACACGCGCGATGGCGGTTCGAAAGGTAAGCAGAGAACATGTACAACAATTTCTCTTTGACCGGGAGCTATACATATATATGTATGTATAAACCATAAACACAGTAATAAACCCTTAGGTTGGTTTGGTAGGTGATGGTAGAGTTCACCCAGTAATAAGCCCTATACGGCGTATGAAATTCACACATCAGGGTAGGGGGGCGAGTTCCTCTCCCTGTGCCGGTTATGGTTTCCCAGGAAGATTTGGTACCCGAAAAATCACATAGCTTGGGTGGAGCTTCAGGTGCCTGGAAATCGAACCCAGGCCCCCTCCGGTTCGTATTCGTTTGATTCCTTCGCCTACTGAGGAAATCTTTCAATGATAATTCCAGATTCGGCATTCTTTCGATCACAAAATATTGACAAACGTCAGAACTTGGGTTCAGGGCCTTGAAGTAAACAAACAACGCTCTCCGTTGACAGACGATAGTTTTAACATGACAATTAGATTTATTGGAAAATGGAGAAATGATATGTGCATATGAAATCTTTTCCTTTGGGGTAAGATTATCCACGTCTTTTTAAATCTTACACGACACATGCTCCACAAAGACATGGAAAATTAACTAATGCCAGGGAAACAAACGCTGTTCAATGCGGAGAAAAATTTGGATCCTGAAAAAATGTTTCTGAAGAGGTGAAATTCATATTTTAAAATATATTTTATAGACCAACTTATTTTAATTAATACTTGTGTAAACATTTAAAAAACTTAAATTTACCATGACGAAATGTAAATCTTGTTACAATTATTTCTTGGCAACAGCTGAAATGTGGGTGAATACAAGTAAATACATGCAATGAGTCTTAATTGATTTACTGGATCTAAAAATATTAGTTAACAAAGGATTTCATAAAATTGTGAAGGAGGTAGGAATAAACAAAACCCTAAGGCATGAGATTGAGGGAGAATTTGTGCAGGGAAGAAATATGTAGATATGGTGGGGTTTGTTGACTGCCTGGAAGAGGAAAAAATTAGGCAAGGATTGCGACAGAGCTTCTGTCTATATATTGCCTTAATAAATTGTTATAATCGAAGAGGATTCGGTGGGGGGAGGGAATAGTTAGGGGGAAGAGGAGGAGCAGTGGGAGAGAATAAACAGGAATATACCTGTATATGCTTTGATTTGCAGATGACATAGCCGTACCGGTCGAGAATGAGCACACGAGTATAAAAGACATTCTGACAGAAATAGAGAACAATGATGGCACCTCCTACAATATGATCCCAGTGGCACTCCTTTTTGAGAGATCATCAGTTAGTACGCATCTATCTATAATACAATGGGTAGGCTTTAACTGATAATTAACAGAAGAGTGCGTTTAATTAAGATATCGTTACCGTAATTCTTATAAAAAACGCCGGTGCATAGCAGGCAACTGAGTATAATTCTCAGTTATTCAACTTCTGCTCTCTTGTCCGAAGGATTCATTTTTTTGGTGACTTCGTTTTATTTTCTCAACCTAGTGTTTGATATTAATTACTTTGTATTTTTTCATTCGATTGGTTGTTTAAAAGATGGATTTTATAGCGCAATTTTCCTCGATGTTCCTTACTTTTTCTTCTGATTGAGATGAATGTACATCGTTGGATTTTCTCCTGTAAAAACATTAGGATATCCTTTGACAGCGAACTGCATCCTACATAAAAAAACTTGAAACCCCTCAACTTACTCTAGCAACTGATTTTCGAAGTTTTATAGTATTATACGATGCACGGAGAAGGGAGTATGTAAATATGACTCTTTAATATCATGAAAGCATTTTTTTTACAATTATCGATATTTCATCAATTCAAAAATACAGTGGTACACTATTATTCACAGGCTGATTATCTTACGATTTTTATGCATACATGAATCTTAACTTCGAATTTCCAGGATGGTCAATTTATATTTTAAGTATTTCTGAGCTTGAATTTTCGGCCCCTTAACTGAGTGCTGAATGGATGTGGTTTTAGACGCCGGGTAAGATATTATCCCCTTAATCTCATAAACTTGAACTAAATTGTGAATACTCTTTTTCAGCTGTTAGAAAACTAGTACAAGGTACATGCTAATACGAAGGAATGGAAACATTCTTATGGCTGCACCTATATAGCATTCTCTAACTCACTCTAACTCTACGACAATTATTGCTTTCTGTTCATTGTATCAACAAATATAATTCTCAGCCCAGATCAAAAGGATTTTAACAAAAAAAATGAAGGGAGAGAGACTGCTGCAAAAATTAACGTAAGGAATCCTATATATTCTATCATAAAATATCAGTTTATAATATTAAAAAAGCTGATTAAAAATAAAATATTGCTTTTGTGCTTTTTAAATTTCATGATAAAATCTTTTGTTCTACTAATGGATGGTGATGATCAAACACCCACTGTCTAGCTTAAAAGCCTCAGTAGAGACTTAAAAGGTATTCAGTAAATGCAGATGTCCACCATCTGTTATCGCACGTGTAAAATGCCATAGTGCACGTGACGGAAGCAATTGTCCTTTTTCATTGTGCCAATATTTTACAGGATAATAACATCACCATAAAAGACATTAGAATTTCAGCGTTAAAGTTCCTGGATCATCGGGTTAAAAATGAATCCAAGTAAAACATATAGGAATATCAGACCCAACACTTGTAGGTCGAGCCTATCTTATTTTAAATGTAGGAAATAAGAAGCCTTGTCTTGAATTATCCTGTGGTTTTTGAAGATAATTTCTGGCTTCAAACTGGGAAACCTTCCGGGGATTTTTGATTTTCCTCGGGAATTTCCATGACCATTTATCCACCAAATTTCAAATTAGTTGGCCCCTACAAAGACGCCAAACATTAATATAAATCAGTGGTACAAGGGTATAAATTAATAGGAATCAGTGATAGATATTACAGATGTAGTGTTAAGTATTTCTACCCATTCTACTTGGGTACTACATACTACGACTGGGTACAATATGACCGGATCTAAAAATTAAGTATAGCGTTATAAGTTTTCAGAAATCGCTAAATATCGTCTATGAAAAGAAATCACTTTGACCATAATTTAAACAAATGACGCATTTGTTGGATTTCGCGAAACTTCAAGTTATTCATTATTTTTAAGTTGCTTCATCAGAAAACTACAAAAATTTCCTGCATTCGTGTTTCATGAATCATCCGCGGAGTTGATGTTGTCCATGAGTTGCATGCGTTCGCGTTATAAATCCTTAAAAAAAATTAAAATTAAATACATATTAGCGGTCCAAGAACTTAAAATTTGAGGTGTATATCCATCATTGCCGCAATTATTTTGGTAATTTCTCATATTTTCGTCTTCCTGAGTAAGCATATATTTCATGAAATGAGATTGTAAAAGCAATGGCGACCGAATTAAAATTATTATGCTTATTATAATCCTCCGAGATGTAAGCAGACAACAAATTCAAGTCATCTGGTACTTATATTGCTTCGGGTACTCCATGTCACCTTTTCATTTTTTAATCTTCTGCGTCACTCCTCGATACTTTTTTTTATCTGTATTATAATGTTCAGTCCTATTCTCCAGTAACATGGTTCTCAGCTGCATTTCATGTGCACTTTCTACCCCTATTGATAGAAATTAACACAAAAAAAGAATTGAAACTTGCATTTGGTTCATTTGAGATGGACGTGGGAAATTATTGTACGTTAGATTACCGATTGGATGAATTTCCAAGCCGTCAGTTTAATTTTCTATTACCTTATGCGGTTAGCAGTAATTTAAGGAGATGGTGAAACTCTTCAACTATACGCGAAACCTCCCAATGTCGTGCGTGATGAATTGCCAAAATTTGTGATGGATGGATGAATGATTGAAATCGTCTCGAAATTAGGGAGTGAGGAGAGCTTAGTGGTTCGAGCATTATCCGGGCAAGCGGAAAGACGTGGTCAATTCCTGGTGACAATTTTACCCTGGGGTAATCCATCATGGACCTTGTTTAAATCATTTACATGTGATTGAAAATTGTATATTGATATTCTCTTGGTGCTTAAATTCAATTTTTGGACCCACAAATCTCAGTGTTTAACATTTTACTCTATGCACATGAAATACTAGTAAATTGAAAAAAATACACCGATAGGACAATATGACTCTCACTTAATTTCAAATATACATCTTTTTAGTGATATCAGAATGAAGAATAAGTACTGGTACGCAATTTTATGCATCATTGTAAGAAATGTTATGTATCATCGCTTTGATTCGAGCCCAATGCTCACATCGCTCCCCCACTTAGTACACCAGTCAATGGATATAAGTCCTAAGAAGGAAGAACCCAACCGTTAAAAAAAGTAAAATGAATACAATTTATAGGACTGTGAATTATTCAAACGCACGAAGAAAGACTCAAAAAGATTTTGGGTTTCCGCAGGGAAGAATTTGTTACTGTCAAGTAGTTTCGCTTCACAGTAACATCATCTAGACTGCAAGTCCGGATGATGCTACAGTTTTTTTATATTTTCTTAGTACCCTGCAAGTCACAGCTAAAGTGTGTGGCAGGGAGTCAATACACAACCGACTAATTTTGACCCGAAATACTTTTCCCCACCTCTTCTCACAAGTGGTGCAGCATAGTTTGACTGCAGTTGTATTTTTATGGCTGTAGTCTCAGCCATCAATCAGAAATCAAAAATCAGAAAATGATTTTTTAAAGCCTACGTGGCAACACCGGGAATTAAAAAAGGGACCTCTAGCTAGCTTACCAGTCGTGCTTGCTACCTCAGCCTGTTCGCTACTGTAGCCCTATGCGAGAAGTAATCATTTGCCATGTAACGACAGAGGAAAGCAGTTTTCCTAATAAATTACATATGGCACTAAAACAATTGAAGCTATCAGATTTTGTAATTATTACAATTCTGCAAGTAAATCATATGATATTTCAACGCCTGTACCTTAATATTATTAATTTATTAAAATAAAATTGGCCCATAATTATTTGAAATATACCAAAATTAAAGCAATTTACCACTCGGAAAGGATATTAAGGTTAATTTCCTCAGCCACCCATAAATTAGCAGGGGAAATTGCAATTAAAGCCGTAGCCAAGACTAAGAGAAAGAACCTTCACGCTTTCAAAAAATGTGTAACTCTCCAAAAATCCGGTATCAACTTTTCATAAAAGTAAATTTCATTAACCATATATCATAAAAAAAACATTTATTGACTTTAATAGAGGGTAATTTACCCTCCCTCCCAACTGAAATATTTCTTTTCAGACAAAAATACTTGAGATAACATTAAGAGGACATTAGATCCATTAGATTTAGTCGTTAAGGTATACCTTCACATACATGTAGGTAATCACGAGTTAAAAGAAGCAGTAATACAAGATCAATCAAAGAAATATTAGTGTAAAGAACGGTAAATGGGATTGCTAGTTTTGAATCCAGAGGCTGGAGAAGTTGTGGAGGAATGAGGAACAAGGATAAGGAATAACCGTGGTAATTAAACAAATAGTGTTTTCAATGAGAAAGTATTGAGGATAACAAGTACCTAATTCCAACGCATCACATGTGTACATATTAGTGGAAAGTACGATACTAAGGTATGTAGGATTACACCAATTAGATTATATAATGATTATATTGAACTTATAGTAGACTATGAAACTTGGTCATCAATTTTCCTGGGGGTACATGCAGATTCTGATCGTAATTTACTGGTTAATAAATAAAAATAAAAATTCAAGGAGATTAAAAGGGCAGGAGGGTGTGAAATTGGAATGTGGAAGGCTTGATTGGAACAAAGAGGAAGCAATCAGATGCGGATGATAAAGTTTTAATGTAATATCAAGGACTGGAAATGGTCGAGGAAATGTTGGATGATCTCAAAAAAATGTAAAGAGAGCTGCAGAGAAAACAAGGAGAAAGGTGTGCATAAATCGGACCGTTTAACGATTCGGGTTAAGGCTACGTAGTGGAAGAAATAACTTGACTACATGGAGACATTTCAGGTACAAGGGAAAATAAATGCACTAAAGGGAAAGATTGAAATAATTTCTATGGATTAAAAGAAAAAAAATACGACATTGGATATAAGATAAACAAGGAATATTTAAGCCATCTCTTTCCTTCTTCATCCTTTTATTTGGTAGCCTACCGATTAGGAATGGTTTTGGAGAGAAATGTGTACAGTGACCACACCTACATTCCTTAGCCTCTCCTATAAATACAAGTACTTGTACAATGTCCTACACTAAAATAAACTGTTCTTCAATTCTGCACACTTTTTACCTCTCTTTATTCCGTCTAACACGCATTCGATTTCACTTCCCACCCCCTTGCTCTCCACTCTCTCAGAGTCGTCATCATTCCATCACCGATAGGAATGATCTGCATCCAACTTTCCTGTCTCCTATAGATTTGTCCAAACACTTCCAAAAAAATGGAAGGAAGAGTTTTCCTTAGCTCATTTAGCAGAATTTAAGATGGAGCAGGCTGCCTGAAGGGTTGATTATATCAATATCAATCCATATTCGGAAAGACAGGATGGTGCAGTGATATAAAGAGTTTGAATGAGTGTGACCTATGGATAAGGCTGGCATGAAAGTATTTATGCGCAACTAAAGGTAGTCGCGCGCGCATCCCGGCGTGATTGTTTCTACGTGGGTTTCCCTGACATTTGATCCCTGATCCCGTAGATCAATACGTAGCATTGGGTAAAAGGGGCTAATAATTAGTAACGAACAAGTGTACGGTCATTGAGATTAAACTAACCCATTAATTTATAATTAGGGCGGTAGAGGCTCAACTACTCATACTGATTCAATAGTGTACGTACGAGAACACTACAATAATATAAGTTTAACTGAGCATGTAATAATAAATGGTAAGGTACGGTGTCTTAGACAAAGCGTTAACATGCATCAGTCGAGCGGATGGCAGTAGAAAATAATTCAGAAGTGAAGTTTCGCCGCAAAATTAAGGACTTTGAATTTTAGGGATTTTAGGGCAATATTGAGAGCAGGGAAGTTGGAAAACATCAAGCGAGAGCTAGTGTGAGGAATCAAACACTTGCTAAGCCAGTGCAAGAAGAGATGGAGAGGTAGCGAGGATTTTTGGAGCGACAGCTACAGAGTAAAATATAGCGGAGGAATAGTCAACGCTGGGTAGCCATAGCATTAAAAGAGAAACTGGAGATAGGGTAGTGAACTTAGAGCAGGCGAATGACAAAATAGCATCAGTAGAAATGAAAGCAGATTCGGTCAATCTAGAGGCCATGTAGATGCACATGGCGACGAAGAGTCATAGGAAGGAAAAGGTAGATAACATATATGATCAATTAGGCGAAATGTTAACGAATTTACCCGAAAGGTAACACGTGATAGTGAATCGGACTGCAATGATACACCTAGAGTGAAAAGAAAGCGGGGAAGAAAAGTTTGCTTTAGAAAAAGTAATGACAGCAGGGAATACCTACAGAGTTTGACAAGGAATATACCATAATTAGGACTAAAAACTAGTGCAAGCACTATGGTAGACGTAGATGTACGTGTACATGGAAAATGCCGGTAAACACAGAAAGAGGTCAGTTAGATTATATTATGGCTAGGCTGAGCATAGATCTTATATGGGGCAGTAAAACGATCAAACTATGCAGGAAGGTGAAGGAATTATCAGGTTGTAAGAAAGGAAATATTGTTTAGAATATTAAAGATGCGACGAGAAACATCGGAGGATAACAGTTTTTGGCAAGATAAAAAGATGGAAAGAAGAGAAAGACTATATGGTAAAGATATTAGACCAGGTATTTGGTAGAATGAGAATATGTCATTGATAATGATGGCTTTGGACCACGTATTGACTGGAAATAGAAAAGAAAATACTCGTACGAGTCATGCTATAGAAATGATGACGTCAATAGCAGAAAGGATCGTAGGGTACTACCAGGACATATTTGTTGTTTCGTAGATTTCAATTAGATGTCCGATAGAGTAAAGTGACTGAATGAATTAATTACAGACTTTAAGTATGGAGCGATATACGACTTATTTGGATATCGCATGCTTCATACTACGTAGTTGAGGAGAGTGAATGGAGAATAATAATATTGGGAAGTGCTAAGGACGGGAATACGACAGGAATGCCCACTATTGCCTGTTCCTTTCAATACTGAGGAAATGGTGAGGGAGGCAAAGAAACGACTGAAAACTGGAGTGAAAGAAAATGGAAAACTTTTAAATAAGTTAGATTTGCGTATGATCAGAAAAAGTTTTACAATAATTGATTAGCATATTTTAGATTCAATTTCATTGGCTTTGAATGAGAATGAATCATTAAAAAAATTCAATAAGGTTATAAAGACAAATGAAATCTTATAATATATAAAAATTAAAGTTGAAGGACGTAAACTAGAGCAGGTATGTAATCTAAAACAGCTTATCTGTATATGAAGTGATTTAGAGGAGAATGCGAAGAGTATTAAGGGGCATTGAAAGAAGAATTATGTTGGGTAAAGAAGCGTTTAAAAAGAGGCGAGAGTTGATGGCAGGTACATAAAGTAAAGATGCAAATGAAAAAGTATTGGAAACTAGGATACGGAACGAAGTTTTTAAAAACTCGAAAACTTGGTAACTGAGGCATGAGAATGAGCGTTAATTAGAGGCTTTTGAGATGCAAGGAAAACAATAGAAAAATTAAATAACAGGCAGGAGAACAAGCAAGGAAATTCTAGGTATGGCAGGGGAAGAGGGACAGCTTTTGGGAATAATTCGAAGACGGCAGAACATGCAGATGCCGGAGATATTGAGAGATAAAAGAATATATTCAACAAATTCAGGCGAGATGTAGTGGAAGATCGTCATTATGAGAAAAATAAATTTGCACTTTTCCACGGATTTATTTGTTACGTACAACGCGTACAGTTCATCGAATCATCTTCAGGCACAACACAAGATTCAGATTGTGATACATCATACGTATTTATACCTGTTTGAGGAACGGGGGGGGGAAGAAAAGAGTGAGGAGTAAGGTAGGCGGAGACAAAGAGAAGGCATATGGAAAACCCAAAGAAACAGAGAAATTAAAGAAATGGAGGGGTAAAAAGAGGGGTGGGGAAGATAAGCACTTGTTCTCATCACATGTATTGAGAGGAGGGTGGCAGATAGATGATATCGTGGCGGTAGGAAGGAGGGAAGAATAAAGAAGGGTTAAGCGGGATGGGGACATGGAAGGGATAGAGGCAGGTTGAGGGATGAGGTATAAATGATTCTAAGAAGGACACAATCAGGGAAGGGCTATTCGACACATACTGAGAGTTGAGGGCAGGGGTTGAAAGGGAAAATACGCGAAGGTTGGAGTCAGTTGGAGAGAGGGAGTTTACTGTTTGCTGTGAAAAAGGAATTCTGGGGACAGGAGAGTGGTTTATAAAAATATTGTCATTTAAAGGAACATTCATATTTAATTTTAAAATATGGAGTTGCTCTAAAATATCAAGTCTTTTTCCCTTATTTTCGTAGTGTAGAATCTACGGATAAAATTTACGTGAGTGGGCTGATTGTAGTAGATGCTCAGCTAGGAGTGATGTTTCATCTAAATTCCTCCAGCATCTTTAATACTCCTCTATACTAGTCTTGAAACTTCTACCGGCCTGGCCTACGTAGCACATGCCACAGGAATCACACTTCACTTTGTCAATGCCGGCTTGTAAGAGGGGTTCTAGTTTGTCTTTGTCGCGGCCAAGAATTTTTCCATAAGTATGCGGATTATGAAATGATAAATTAAACTTTCTTTTCTGACATTTTTGGGCAATCTTATTGGAAAGATCACATAAAAACAATAGACATTACCACTTTCAGGGTTAAATAATGAGTTGTTTTACGAAATAAAATGTATGGGTTTAAGGACATTTTGAATCATCTTAGGTCTTAGGAGTATAGTAGTACAACACCAGGGGGCATCAAAAACCTACCCTAATCCAGTAGATCAGCACTAATCAACATAAATCACCCTTCATATCAAATGGCAGCGGCTAAGAATTGGGTTGGTGCAGTAATAGACAGAGAAATAAGGATGGCTGGCGATCATAATGAACGTGGATTTGGCCTGAACATTATGACCCCAGATGTGCAGATGAGTGACGTTTGGCTAGATTGCATCCATTGCTGAGGAGTTAATAAATAAGACTGGATGATGATAAATCATTATGAAATAAAAGAATTGAGACTCTCAAGAAATATTTTCTCAGTTTTATATAAATGTGGTTGGCTTAAATTAATAAAAGGAACACTTTGAATATCCCTTCAATAATTTGGAATATAAGGAAAGAAGCGAGAAGAATTACTTTCCCGAATGAATTAATTTGTTTGAAGAGAGAATGTAAGCCAGAGATAATGAGTAAAGAAGTTGTAAATGTATAAAAAGACAATTTAATATAAAATATATTGGATTGTATTTATGAATCAGGATGTGGATCCGGAACGGGGAAAATAAGCTCAGCAGAGAGGAACACAAGAAACGAAGGGCCAGAGAAATATATATAGCAGCTTATTAGAAAGTAAAGGAAAAGGAAAATGTGGATGAAGGATATAATTAGACGCATTGAGATGCTAAGGCTGAGATACATATGGTAAAACTTTAGGTGAGGAAGGGTGAAAGAGGCAAGAGAGAAATATCGTACCATTGTAGACCACCTGTTTTAAACAACAGAAGAGATTTACGATCCATGAAAATGGATAAAAGGTAACATTTTTACTGTACAAGGAATAATGGGAGGGATTGAGGACGAACGGGAAAGTACGGTAAGATATTACCTATGGCCTACAAAATTTTAAATTTGAAATTTATTACACTTTGGCAAAAAATTTTGGAGGCTCGTTAATTATAATTTAATTGGAATCATCAGGATGGGCAGAATAAGACGGATTTAATAAAAACAAGAGTATTAAACGAAAGTTTCCACCCAAATAAAACCTAAAATCACACCTTTTGCAAAGGAGATAATGGAACGTCATAAATTAAGAATGAATCATAATTTTATTGCAAAATCAGAATGATGGTGTTCCATCTACTCTGGATAAAATGAAATTATGCAAGTAAATTATTTCAAAGATTTAAGTATGCTATTTTGGAATAGTGTCCATATTAATATACCCACCAATGTATTTATATAATAACCTTAAAACTGATAATGTGGTGTATGTCAGGGAGCTTTAGAAGGGAACGGGGTAAGAACGGAAGTTGATGATTTTTTTGTGATCATGCACATCTACATCTACATCTACATAATACCCCGCAAACCGCCGCAAGGGCGTGTGGCGGGGGGTGTTAGGTCACCAACCGTAAAAAAGAAAAATACCACATGCAAAAAAAAAAACAACACGGAAAATAACACCCACAGCAGCGCACACACTCATGCAAAAATCCCTTCATCCAATACTCATGCAAACACATATACCGCAAACAAACAAAAAACTGCACCCCAGGATGCAGCACGAAAGCCATCCTACAACACGGAAGCCAGGACACAACAAGCAAGAAAGTGAAACATCACTACCACATGAAAATGCACCACGAAACACTCTACCCCCAAAGAGTCTCTAAATGGCAGGGAATGCGACCCAACGTTGCAGGTAGCAGGAATTTGCCCCCGCGGAGAGGGACGAGGGATTGAAAGGGAGACTTAAAAACAGATGAACGGAACACGAATGAGGTCATTCGGAAAGAATGGGTTATTATAACAAAACACACAAGGTTAGTGGAAGAGCATGCATTTAAATAGAACTAATTATTTTTTAGAGGCTGAGGGTTGCAAGTGGAATTTTTGCTATCTATAACCCTGCAGTTGCTATCCCGTATTGTCCGTGGGAAGAAGGAGTCCTTGAGTCGGCTAGTTCTGGCATCTATTTCCCGAATTTTATATGCATGATCCAAGCGACTAATGTATGTAGGAGTACGAATAATTTGCGAGACCTCGGTGCTGAAACATGCGGATCTAAATTTATTTAATAATTTCAATCTTGCATTGAATCGTCTCTCAGCCAATGATTCCCACCCCAAATCCATGAGCATTTCGGTGACGCTTTGCTTTTTATCGTAGGAATTTTTTACAAAACGGGCTGCCCGGCGTTGAACCTTCTCAATTTCCCGAATGAGACCTTTTTCACTCGGATCCCACACGCTGCATGCGTATTCTAAATGAGGCCTTACAAGAGCGTGGTAACAACGTTCCTTGACCTTCGAGTCACTTTTTCCGACAATGCGTCTAATGAATCCCAATTTTTTATATACTTGACCGCAGACTTTACGTATGTGAGTCCCCCAAGTTAAGTCTTTGGTGAATGTGACACCTAGGTATTTTACCGTATCAACTACTGCTAGGTCACCTCCAGCTAATTTGTAAGCAAATCCCGTTGATCTTTTAAAGAAATTTACCACTGAACATTTATTATAATTTAGAGTCAATCCCCAGTTAGAACACCATTTAGTAATGCAATCTAAATCCTGCTCTAGAATAAAACGATCCTCATCCTCAGATATCTCCCGATAGATCACCGTGTCATCCGCGAACATCCTAATTTTACTTTTCACTTCGCGGTTCAAATCGTTAACAAAAATCAAGAAAAGCAACGGCCCGATCACACTTCCCTGAGGTACCCCCGACGTGACTCGAACGCTGTCGGAACTAGCGCCATCAAGGACTACCCTCTGTTCCCGCTCCGAAAGAAAATCTTTAACCCAACTTATGGCGCCCTTGTTTATACCCGCGACCTTTAATTTATGAATGAGTTTACCGTGTGGGACCTTATCAAATGCCTTTTGAAAATCTAAGAAGATGGCATCCACTTGCCTACCTCTCTCACCCGATAAAAGTAAATCATGTGTAAATAATCCTAATTGGGTCTCGCAGGAGCGGGTTTTCCTGAATCCGTGTTGATTGTCACTTAAAAAGTTAATATTGTCAAGGTGTCTCATTATTGAACTGACAATTATGTGCTCTAAGATTTTGCAACAGATAGAAGTGAGAGATATAGGTCTGTAATTACTGGGATCCTCCCTGTCACCACCTTTAAAAATAGGCGTTATTTGCGCGGTTTTCCAAATCTTAGGTACTTTGCACTCTGTGAGGGATTTGTTAAATATCAATTCAAGGTACGGGGCAATGTTTGGAGCTAAATGTGTTATCACCCTAGCTGGTATATTTTCGGGACCCGGGGATTTGTTGGGTTTAATCTCGTTAAGCAATTTTAGAATTCCTTGTTGGTCCACTGTTATTTTTTCCATGGGTGGAGTATGTATTGTTTCTTGGAGATATGCGGTGGCAACATCATTCGAGAAAACGCTTTGGAAGAATGAATTTAAGATGTTAGCTTTATCCTCACTGTCTGTATGAATTATATTGCTACAATCCCTTAAGCAAGCCACGGTTTGTTTACTCCCATTTACTTCCCTAACATATGACCAGAAAGCTTTGGGGTCAGTGTCCAAGTGCTCGCAAAGTACTTTGCGTTTAAAGTCCAGTAAAGCGCTACGTAATTGTGTTTTGGTTTCAATTTTGGAGGATCTATATGTGTCCCATAATTGTTTATTCTCAGGGGATGATGTGTTCACGCCTGCCCTCTTTACCCTAGAGTGTAGCATTCTCTGCTTTCGGAGGGCTTTTCTAACGTCTTTATTGTACCACCTGGGGTCGCGATTTGCTTTAACGTATTTTATAGGTATGAAATCTACGATTCCTTTTTGCATGATATTGACAAATTCTGTCCAAGTTTCTTCCACGTTGACATGACTTAAGCGGGTTTTGAACTCGGGTAGTGAAGAGCTTAATTGATTGGCAAAAGATTCAAAGTCTGCTTTATGGTAATTATAAATTTTTCTTTTTGGTTTTATGATCTTTTTTATTTCTATGTCCAAGTGGACATTAATTGCTTTATGGTCACTCAAGCCCTCATCAGTTGATACACTAATAATACGTTCAGGCGTGTTTGTAAGAAATAGATCCAATATGTTCTTTCCACGGGTGGGCATGCGTACTGCTTGATGGAGGGAGTTTCTTTGAACCAATTTTATCATGGAATTGCAAGATTCGCGATCGCGGGTCCCAGATTTAACGATATTGTTGTCTCAATCTATACCAGGGAGATTAAAGTCGCCACCAATTATGTTTATGCTGTTATTATATTTACGTGTAAAATTGTAAATTTGATCGTTGAGGGTGTGAAGTGTTTTCAAATCTGAGTCTGGAGGTCTGTAGAAAGAGCATAAATTTATGTTGGGTTGATTGGTCCGTATTAAGGTGCACCAAACACTTTCTATGTTATTATTTTCAAATGAAACTTGTCTGCTTTCAAAATGACTTTTAACTGCCACGAAAACCCCTCCTCCGGGTCTTGTATCTGTATCGTGTCGGTAAACTTTGAAATCTATTGGGAAAATTTCTTGGTCGTTTATGTCATTGCACAGCCAACTCTCTGTGCCTAATACTATATCAGCGGAATGAGTTTGGATTAAGTGTTCTAGATCCGCTGATTTGTTCTTGAGGCTTCTGCAATTTATAACAAGTATAGTTAAATTATTTTGATGTTGAATAACGTCCTTATTTGTGCCTGACTGTATTTTAGGACGCCTTTGTGGGGAAGTGCATGTCACATGTCTTTCTAAATCAATGTCAGTGTTGTCGGTGACTTTTATATTTTTATAAATAATATTATACGCGCTATCCCCAGATGTTACTGACCCACTAAGTGACCTGCCCTCTATCCTAAAAAAGGCCTAAAGTGGTCAGATTGGAAGAAATCATTCTCAAGTTCAGATTTAAAGCGTTTGGAGTTGTTGAATTTAATATTTTTTTACCATGTCGTCACGAACTATGTCCGGGAAAAGGGATATATCACTACTACTTATATCTTATAGTAGCATCATACT
Source organism: Hetaerina americana (assembly GCF_022747635.1). NCBI lineage: Eukaryota > Metazoa > Arthropoda > Insecta > Odonata > Calopterygidae > Hetaerina > Hetaerina americana. The sequence goes on along the minus strand of NW_027286985.1, from coordinate 81,128,004 downwards.
AGGACATCTTATAAAAGTATTTTTCAGGTTTATTCCGAATAATATCCCATTACAGTTTGTCACTACTTGCGAGGCTCTTCATTAAATCAATTTTTAACGGCTTGGTATTATATTTTTAGCAACACTACAAGGTACAACTATGTAGTTTCTTCGTACTTTTACCATTCCTTCAATCACCTTTTTCAGTGAAGGAGGCAGGGCATTAATTGTATAAAACATTGATAGAAAAAACTATAAAATATGTCAGCAGCCCAGATGACATCTATTATTAAAAATATATTAAGATTAAAAAAAATATGTTTGGTTCCAGGGAAACAGAACCGAGAAGGCCGGGTTCAACCAATGGGTAGCTAAAAAATTGACATTTCCTCTGAATCTCCGAAGAAACGAATGACATTGTATCTATGATTTGAGTTCTATAAATTAAAAAAATACCCTCTTACTACATATTTTTTTCATTGAAAAAAGCTATCACCTGTTTCATTCGAGTGCATTTTTAAACCAGAAAAAAACTATAACCAGGAAACATTTAAAAGAAAACTAACCAAAATGACTCATAGTAATTTTGTAATTTTTTGAATCAGTACCATTTCATAGAACCAGTACTTTTTCAAAAGAAATATCTCCATAAAAGTTACTTTGATTATAATTATTCTCATCCCGTGGAAGGAAGTAGTTCGTTAACGGATTTGATGGGTTATATGAATACATTTATGCTTGGGCTTTCACAAAAATATAATGGGCTGCAGAACAAATTTTAACGAAAGGTGTGAATATATTTTTTGAGTACGCCCCGATAGGATATTCGCAATATTTTCAGAGATTTTCTTTCGTGAGTAAATGCGCGGAGGAGCGAATAAACTCCTCCCATCGCATCATGCCCACGTTGAGTTAAGGAAGGTAATTGAGTTTTGGTTGAACGATCAATGCGAAAGGTCGTGATGCAAAAGTTTGTGATTCTATGCGTTAATGAATGAATCCATTATGGTGAAACTGCAAACTGCTGATAGCCAATTTGTCTGCGAATTTGTTAATAGGTATTATGCGCTTGAAATTATAATTTTATGCGCTTCATGGGCGTTTGATAAAAGAATAGGTTCAATCTCCGCAAAGATTTCGCACTATATTGAACTCCTGATAAGCACACCGTTCCTTCCGTATTATTAAAGTGTTCTGCATGAAATGAAGCAAAATATTCTCAATAAGTTCTTTCAAGTGTTGAATTATAACAGTTAACATAATTTAGGCGTTGGTTTCATCTTGGAAGCCTTAATATTGTGTTTATATATATGCAGATATATAATATAACCGACGTACGCTTATTTTTGCAATGATTTTCTCTCGAGTAAAATTTCAAAAATATATCGTTAAACATCTTAATAGAAGTGGTTCATTGCTTCATTTAATGTATGAGATAAGTAGTTTGAGAAATTTAAAATCCTCAAAGTTGGATCGAGCTTTTAGTTAGCTATTATTTCTCGATTTCTATTTAAGATAGCTTCTATCTAGTGGTCAAGTGCCAGTGCTTCTAGCTAGTAGTAGTCAAGTACCATTTTTACCCGTCATAATTCAGAAAATTTGATCAATTCTGTTGTCAAAACTTTACAGTCTATCTTCAAGGTAAAAATAATTACGGATTTTTCAGAGGTGAACGGCTAGAATCACATATTCCCTCAATAAGTCCCAATTATCGCATTTTAATATTAATGAAGACAAAGTATAATGATGGACTTCTCTCCAACATGAATATATCAAGAAGTTCCGATTCTCAATATTTTCACACAGCCTGTTTTATTTCTCGATAATTTATTGCCCCCTCCCTTCCTTCATTTAGCTACGTTACAATCAGAGATATTGTGTTTTGATCTGATTTACGAACAGGTGCCGAAATGGAGGTAGGTTCTTCTTATAAGGGAAAAATAAGAATCTGAAGTTTTTGACGTCTTTTTAAAAAGCAACTGCGTGGTACTATACCTATTTCTACACCTATATCAACGTCATCCTCTGCGAGGGACAAAGGGGGAGAGTGACAGGGAATGTTATGTCAACATCCTTTGCCATTCTTTATGAAGGCGGACGTGATATGCTCGCAATAAGGATTTTAAGTAATGACTATGATTTGAGTTACCGGGGTACTTCACCTTATTCTAAAAATATGGCGAATGAGAATAACGAGCATCTGAATCTTTCAATAACTATGCCTCTTGTTTTATCCGCAGATAATTTATATCCACCCATATAATATCTGCAGATCTTGTCTGATCTGCAGACATTATATGTTCCCCCAATATTGCTATCGGTGTCATTTGTAAACTCAATAGTTCTGTCTGTCTCGCCTCCTATATTCGCCTCTGAAGGGATTCCTTGCATTTTTTTCATGATACCCCGTCATGCTTACTTTCTTTTCGTGACAGTGTTGACGAATCCTTTCTTTGAACTCTAATTTTAAAATCTAACTCCTTAAATAGCACACACTCCAACAAAGTCCAAATATTTGCTGCAAATCTTCGCTCGTTGTAAACTTTAATCCCCAGAGCTTACAAAGAACCTTTTACGTGACGTGAACTGAAACGTCAACCTTCTCACGTGATACAACGTGACGATCCATCGAAGCCTGTTCTCTCCCTCAGAATATCACGTGGTTTTTGAACGACCCCTTTCATGTAATCAAATACTGCCCTTATAAAAAGTGACAACAACTCAATTGAAAGGTTTTATTTCAATGAACAGGGAAACAGATATTTCGTAGCAGACATGATTGGACACGAGCTCCATTTTCTGCACTCCTTTCAAATTGCCATTCCATTGGTCACACGATCCGTTCCTGACTCACCGAAGGAGAGGGAGAAGAGGGATAAAATTTGTTTCATTTATTTAAAAATAATTACCGGATATTTTTATGTGAGATGAGTATTAACGTTATAAAAACAGGCATCATCTGTCCGACGGTCGTGGAGTAATTAAAAATATATCTTTCTCCTGAGAGAGTCTCATCATAACCTTTTGCAAAATAAAACGAATCAGAAAAAAATAGAGATTGTTGATTTTCCGAGCGAATGAATTATAAAAAACTGGATAATTGCATTGATGATGTAATTTCATCGATGGAATTTTTATGGTGCAAAAAGAAAAGCCAAAAATTGTTTTCCGGCCATTCATTGACTTTTCTACCTCTTAAGAAAACACATTTTTAGTTTAGCTACCGCAGGAGACGCAAGTAATCAAGAAATAAAAACAATAATCTCTGAGCTTTTTGGGAGAAGTAATTGAATTAAAAACGCAAGAAAGCTGATTATTATGGAAATACGGCAAATTATTTATGTTAAAATATAATTCGCTTCTGAAGAATACTTATTAAATTACGTAAACGACACCTATTTGGCGCATTGCATTCACAATGCACGTTTTCATCACAAAACGCGAACAGAAGAGAAAGGTGAATTTCCAGGCAAGTTCAGAATCTTTCTTCGGATTTGTTTGGACCTTGACAATAACCTTGCAAGATTTCGCGAAGATAAGAGATTAGAAAGCCAATAAAAAGATGATTTAAAGTTACCGGATATATTCAGTCGTAAGTTTCTTACCAAAGACTTCATCTGTAGGAAAGTGAGATGTCGTAAAATGAGAGTAATGTTTTCAAGTACATAAAACAGTAAATAGAATATGACAATGAAACTACGAGATAAAATTAAGTTATGCACGTGATGGGCGCACACAGTAACAAAGTCAAAATACTATACAAGCACAAAAAAACGTACTGGGAACAAATGAAAATATAGTCAGACCGTATTGCAAACGACTGGAAGACTACAACTGGAAATTGCTTGAGGAATAGATTCATCGTCGTTATTACCTGTAATCTAATAGTCGAGGTAGGTTTTTGATTTGCACAAGCTAGCAAGCTACCAAATGACACATCTACTCGTATATGTCCCTAAGCTCTTTCAACAAAG